>NC_047132.1:10584620-10923786 GCF_009829125.3 Periophthalmus magnuspinnatus
ACTTGAGAGCGCCAAGGGAGGGGAAAGAGTGTCAAAAACAAAACTGAAACATATTAAACGTGTTAATGTCTGGTTTTCGGTGACTATAACATTTAAAAGGAAACATGGTGATCTAAATATGTTATGTGTTTGCAGTTAAGACCCCATAGAAGTAAAATTCCCCCTCTTTAAAAGGATTTTCATACCAGAGCATAGGGTCTGCTTACAGATACTCTTCGGTCTCTGCATGTTTAGAGTCTCTATATTTGAACTTGACACAGTTGTTGCAAACCACAGTTTATTGAATGTGGCTGGATGTTATGCTTAAACTATTTTGTTTTGGTCCAAGATTTAGTTATAAAACTGACTTTGCAGTACAATATTTATAAAAGAGGCTGAATGAACCATTTTGGAAGAATAGCTTAACAAAATATTGTGATTAGATTAGCAATGTTTTGTAAATCAAAATTTAGAGCACGTTGCACATTTGAGAAAAGACTGAAATCTGGAATACTAATACAAGAATCCCATCTATTTCAGAACCAGTTTGTAGAGGTCTAAATGGGAGGGTCAGCTTAGGACCATTTTCATATCGATTAACAAGTTAAATTGGATTTAATTGAAGAGAAGAAGAAATTTGAATAATTTTATGTATATGGGAATTTTGTTGTGAACATTTGACTAAAGATTTGTTGGTTGAAGTATTTCACAGTAGGACATAAATATGACTTAATACCCTTTGGATGAAAGTTTACATGCCTTTTTTGATCTCTTATATTTTTCTTATCAGATCAGAAGTTTGATTTATATTTTTTTATTATAACTCTATATTGTCATTATGCGTCCCTTTCAAAAGTTGGTATTAATTTGTATAATCCTCTCCTGTTGATGCCCAGAGTCAGGACTAAACTTGGGGAATCAGTGTTTCAGTTTTATGCATCGTCTTCCTAAAGATGTGAGACAGGCCTCTACTTTGACAATGTTTAAATCCAGACTCAAAACAGTTCTGTTTAGCTGTGTATTAATTTTATGATGATTATTTGTGATTATTTATATTTTGATTTGTTTGCATTGTGATTTTAATGTTTTTCTTATTCTGTAAAGCAGTTTGAATGATATTGTGTACGAATTGTGCTATGCAAATAAACCTTTCTTGCCTCCCTTTGTCTTTAGAAGAAAATCCCTTCCTCATCACAGCATCCTGAATGTGGTCACAGGTCACAGTTACTCCTCAGAGCCTGTAGACTGTAGATCTGTATCTCATATTTGTGCCTTTGTTTACTGTGGGCTTGCTTAAACGTTGTTTCTTTCACAGGTGACCACTCGTGGAGAGGCCCATCTGGAGCTCAATGCCTTCAGACGGAAACACGACTGTGCCCTGGTCATATCCGGAGACTCACTCGAGGTAACGCTCCTTAAACTTAGCTCCTCATTGTCTGTCAGAGGGAGCAGAGCAGGAACTGAAATTAGACAACAACATGCATTAAAGCTGCATTATGTAACTTTTCTAGTGTAGGGTCCGGGGCCATCTTGTCCCCATGGAGATGTTATCGCTTTGCCGGGAATGTTCCCAAGTATAGCACTGTTTATGTCCATCTAGGTGAGCTTTTGACACCAGACCATGTTCCAGGTCAGATTTGTGAAGTCCATGGTGACAACATGTATCTTTGACATATTTTACAACAGTGAAAACACTGTATTAAAATTGTAGATATGTTTAATGCCATACTATGGAACATTGTCTTCATTCCGTCTCCTCCACCTAAAAAGTTACATAGATCACCTTTAAATCACAAAATAGTCTTTTTTAATCTATTCTTGCTCTGCTTGTCTCCATGGACACCATATTGCTCTGCCTGGAATGTTCCACACAGTATTGCATTAAGCTTATCTCCAAGGAGACAAAAATGTGGCGGTTCCAGGCCAAGTTGGAGGTTAGATCTTTGGAAATGAGACCCTACTCACAGCAAGAATCCACGTTTAATGTCAAACCTTGAAAATTCCAGGCATCTCCATAGAGACGGGCAGGTGCCAGACCCTTTACAGGGAAGTTACAGCTTTAAGTACTTACTAAATACTTTGTTTTATTTAAGTTATTGTTTTAATGAATACATAGCTTTAGTGAAGTTTCATGTTTTATCCTACTCTACCATCTGTGTCTCTGAGGTTGTTCTATCAGCAGCCCTGCACCAGCCCTGGATGTGGTCTGTGGTTGCCCCAAATCGAAGCTTCACATTGGGGTTAATATTTCAGTTACGCGTGGTGTCTTTAGCTGGTTGGTTTTGTGGGTTTTTTTGCAGGTTTGTCTGAAATATTACGAGTACGAGTTTATGGAGCTGGCCTGTCAGTGTCCTGCGGTCGTGTGCTGTCGATGTGCTCCCACTCAAAAGGCCCAGATCGTACGGTTACTTCAGGAACGCACCGGAAAACTCACCTGCGCCGTGGGTAAGAGAGAGAAACCCATTACCATTCATCATGTTCACATCAAATCAGGCCTATTTTGCAAAATCGACTTTTCAGACCTTTAACCATGTTTATACCATTCACTCCCCTGAAGGTGTATTACGACTCCATTTTACGATCAACTCCCACACACGCCCACTGCTCTCTACTCCATTCTTCAATTTTATTTTCTTAATCATTAACACGCTCAGGATTCAACAGTAATCTGTAGTAATTTTGGTACAAATGAAAACAAATCTACTACTTGCTAGTGTGATGTGCAGCTATCCATAGGAGGAGCCATCAGCTCCACGGCTCTTTGTTGTGCACTGCAGTTTTCTAACACGAAAGTCAGCTGACTTGTTTCTTTGATTAAGTAGTTTTAAATTAATATTGTGATTTAAAATGTGCAAATTGTATCTATTTAATACATTTTTATTTTAAATGTCAGTTATTTCCATACTGATAAAAAAACACACACAAATATTGTTAGAAGTGTTTTTAAATGCCTGAGTTGTGCCTGATATGGAGCTTTTAACACTTGTATGATTTTGTTTCTCTCAGGAGACGGAGGAAACGATGTGAGCATGATCCAGGAAGCGGACTGTGGCGTGGGAGTGGAGGGCAAAGTAAGACTCTGAGTGTCACTGCGATGACAAGAATGCACCAAAGTCCAGAGAAACAGGCAGATGATTCCTCTCCTTTTCACGAGAGGGACAATACAAAGCTCTGAAAATTGGATGAAAGTAGAGGCCAGTTAACAGTGGTTCTCAGGCAAACGACTTGTCAGATGTTAGCCTGTCACCATAATGAGTATATTGACTTTATCTTTCAATATATGAAATCTCGAACTATATATTTTCTGGTCAATATTTATTACATGTACATTTTCTTTGCACTACTGGGAATTTTTTCGATTTTTTTTTTCGGAAATATGATAAGATTTAAGCCGTGCAAGTTTGAATGAATCACTTCTATGAGTCACGATAGAATCAAACTAAGAACTAAAGTGTTTCATTTTGCTGTTTATTTATTGCAGCTCATGTTTTGGGGGATAATCCTGCTTTAGGGTTATTATGTCAGTGGCATAAATTATTTTCAGTATTATCGTTTATATTTTCTTCATCATTATATTGCACATACAAATTTGTTATCGTGACAGGCCTAGTCAGATGGTACGTACAGAGACTGTGTATATATAAATGGACATAGCGAACCTGTTAGCCGCTGCGTTCCAAATAGGAAGTGATCATGGTCAAGCCATTGACTCCAATTCACTAACATCAGCAACAAGTTTGATTGACAGTGTTGCTAAGTGCCCGCCCCTGCCAACTAGCAGTGAGGGAGGGAAGGGGCGTTACCTTCAACAGCTTTGCTCCAGATTGGCTCTTTGGCTGCTATGATACTTGCAGTCAAATTCATCGCTATAACTGCTCTAGCCTCGATGAGCTTCATTTAACTGGAGCTAAACGCTGTGAGTGACTCACTTAATCCAGTTCTTTACAGTATATGGGTACATATCAGTGTGAATGGTCAGGCTTATTCTGAAGCATTCATGATTTCCCATGTGGCATCACGCTGGGGGTGTACTACATGTATCTCTATGGTGGAATGTTCAGTAGTCACCATGGTGACACAATGCACAATTGGCAAACACTGACAAAAAAGATCTGTCTGAAAACTCAAGAAAAAATACAAAATGGATTTAAACAGCACATTTTTAGGAGCCTGTGATCAGTATGAGTGTTCATGGTCGTGATTAGGAGTTTGAGTTTCAACAAAAAGGTGAGAGTGACTAATTGAAAAACTGTTGGCTAATGCCAAACTAGTTTCAGTTTCGTTTATCAGCTATATTTTCTTCAGGAATAGATCTTTGAAATGTGTTATCATGACAGGTCTATTGGAAACTAGAGTAAAACAGATTAGATTTTGATTCCACCTTATTCTCATTTTTTGTCTTTCTGTCCTGTGTCTAACAGGAGGGTAAGCAGGCGTCTTTGGCTGCAGACTTCTCTGTGACTCAGTTCAAACATTTGGGGCGCCTCCTAATGGTCCACGGACGTAACAGCTACAAGAGATCAGCTGCTCTGAGTCAATTTGTGATCCATCGCAGCCTCTGCATCAGCACCATGCAGGTAACTCCCTGGTGAAGTGGCTCCCTCTCCACACCCGCAGACAAACACACTGGCAATTGTTTAATGACAAGTCTTTAATTGGTAAAACCCCGTCCGACCTCCATTCACTATTAAACATCCACAGCTCCAGCCACACACTCCGCTCCAACACCTACATCAGCCTTTTCGTTCCTAAAGCCCGGAGACCTTTTGGTTTCTTCTCATTTCACTTCTCTGCAGCAACAGACTGGAACCACCTACAGTAGACTTAAAAACGTAGTTAGTTTTTGCCTCTGTTGACTTTTAAAAACTCAGTCCAGAGTATTTTACAGGATCAACGCACTTGCAAAAGTTTCACTGTCCTGTGTTACGTCACTTTTTCTCATTATGATTGGCGTGTGAGGTTTGTGAGTGTATTCTGTGCTGTATTCTGCTGCCTCTTGGCCCGGTCATCACTGCAAGCACTGAGTGTTCACAATTGACTTGAAATTTTTAATAAATAAATAAAAGTAAAACTACCACAATCAGAGGTTTCAATAGAGATAACTACAATAAAAATCCATTGTAAGCTTTTTTATTTTTATCTCTCATTATATTTTTACTGCACTCACTATATATTTTAACATTTTTTGGTCCAAATAAAATAGAAACTTATCTGTATTTCCCTTCAAAGGCTCTGTACTTAAATTTTTCCCCATGTATTTGAGCAAAATGTGTCTTGCCCCGGTACAGATTTATAAGCAGCTCTTGAGGTCAAAATAAGTCCACTGTGTTCTGTCTACATCTAATTATAAAGCGTTTTAAAGTTTGGTCATCAAGAAGTGCCTTAGCATGCTAGTTGTTGTTAGCTTTGCTGTGATGGCAAAACTCTTGTCTGGTCTCTGTGCTTATAAACTCATAGTGGTGAATAATTAGGATGCTCTGAATGTATAAGGTAAGTGAGGAATAGCTTTGGACCCCTGCAAACTGTTTAAAGGGCACATATTACACTATTTTCTGATCTAGGTTATAATGTTTTCTCATCACAAACAGACCTGGAGTTGTGTTTTGTTTCATTCACACGTTTAACACACAAACCCTGAATATTTAGGGTGAGTTCTTCTCTCAAACAGAAAACACTCTGTTCCACCTTGTGATGTCATGTGGTAATACAGGAAGTGCTCCACTGTATTTTTAAACTCCACACACATTCACTAGAATCATTTGGATTATTTTAGCCCTGGAACTGCCAGTCTTTACTGAACTAAGGTTAAAAGGTAGTTGTTCACTTGAAAACTATCACTCCATGACATCACACGGTGGAACAGAGCATTTTGAGCTTTAGAGTTGTAGACAGACTAATAAAACATTTCTCAAACATGTGTGAATGAAACTAAACCAATTCCAGGTCTGTGTAATGAGCTAACAGGATTATAACATGGCTTAAATCTCACAGGAGTCAGTTTTTTGTAATATACGACCTTCATGTTTTAAGACAGTAAAAATCAATCAGGTACTTTGCCTTTAAAGTTGGTGCATTTCTATTTTATTTGTAACTGGGGTAAACTCATTTTAACTTGTAGTGCCACTGCCAGCCCACACAGCATCTGCTCGTCTCATTTCAGCCTGTTGTTCTGTAGACAGACACAGATTGTTATTGGACAGTTGAGGGGGTGATTCTCTCTTTAGTGACTCAGAAGTTTGGATTCGCTGGCTTTTTTTTATCCCTCCTCCGCACTCATGTATTCGCTTATCCTCTCTCTCACCCTCTCCCTGCCTCCATCTTTTACTCTGCCCTTCATCTCCCCCCTTTTCACCCTCTCCTCCCTTCTCCATCTCCTCTCCCCCTCCCTTTCCATCTCTTTCTTTCTTTCTCCCCCTCTCCTCTCTCACGCCGCTCTCTCCCCATTCTCTTTCTCTGCATTTATCACCACCCTCTCTCCCTCTCTCATCACTCTCTCATCTCTCTCTCTCCCTCCTCTGCATGTTTCTCTGCTCTTTCTCTCTGTCCTCCTCCCTCTCTGTCTCCCTACCTCCCTGCCTCTCCTTCCATCCCTCTCCCCCTCCCTTCCTCTCTCTCTCTCCCTCCCCATCCCTCACTCTACCTCCCTCTCCTCTGTCTTGTTCCCATGTCCTGGTCCAAACTTGGCCTCGGGGGAACAGGGCAGGGGAAGCCTGTGACTCACTCCAACAAAACTACAACAAAACCATAACATCTCCTGTGTCTGGATTTGTGATTCTGATTTAGAAATGCAGATGCAGCGGTAGAACAGTTTTGAAAACATATATCTACTGATGGAGAGTGCAAAAAGGAGACAGGACATGGTTTCAAACAGCTGCTGTAGAATTATTGATTAAAATTATGTTTTGTATTTTTATTTTAGGACGATCCACTTAAAAAAAAGTCAGTTCTGCAAATATATTTATGAATTTTATCTTTTGATACTTGAATGTAGAATAAAGCTTGTGCTCTTACTGATATAAAAAGTGACAACAATCACAACTGAAGATAGAGACAAATAATAGTGTGTCTCATTCTCAGCAATTGTCTCGAGTGAAAGCTTTATTTGATTTGAACACGTTTACATCACATCCAGGAAAACAGATCTGTCATGTTTGTGAAATGTGAAATAACAATTCTGCATATCTTTACTACTGTCACGATAACAAATTTTGGTGTGATATATTGCATTTGTATTCTTAATGTACAATATTGTTTAGCTGAATAAATAAATACCAGAATGCAACACTTAGTTAGTCTGTATCTATAATGAGTCATAGAAGTTCATAATTCAAACTTCTACAGCTCAAATCTCATCAACTACAAAAAAATACAATATAATTTTTCCAGTAGTGCAAGCAAAAAGTCCCCACGATAAATATTGACCCGCAAAAACTATTGTTCCTCCTCTCATGTATTGAGGAATAAGTCGATATAATAATCATTGTGACCTACATACCTTACCTTTTAAGTTTTCTAAATGTTCCCTTTTCTCCTTAGACGGTGTTCTCCTCTGTGTTCTACTTCGCCTCCGTGCCGCTGTACCAGGGATTCCTGATTATCGGGTGAGTGAGATGACTTATGAACAGAGCATGTGGCCGTGTTGGCATTTCCTCCAAGTTAAAGCCTCGCTGAAATATTAGAAAGGGGAAAATATGAACTATTAACCAGGGTCCTAATCCCATTCCCACAACAGTTAACAAAGAAATGTGTGAATTCTTTGTAACGCTGCCATATCCACTCATGGGCCTATTACAATAACACTTTTGTGATATAGTGCTGTGGAAAGTACTGAAATGGACAATATTATTATTCAAGATTAGATTATTCAAGAGATTTTATACAACTAATACTGTAACCCATAAAGAAGAACAGAGTGAATTGTTTTCTTAAAAATCCAGTTACAGAAAGAAATTTAAGCCATGTTATAATGTTGTTACATCATCAAAAACAGAAATGGAGTTGTGTTTTGTTTCATTCACACATGTTTGAGTAACTCTTTATTATTAGTCTGTACATCTCCAAACCTCTAAACGCTCTGTTCCACCTTGTGATGTCATGAAGTGGTAGTTTTCAAGTTAACAGCTACTTTTTACCTTTTGTTAAGTAGAAATTGGCAATTCCAGGGGTGAAATTATCCAAATGATTCTAGTGAAGGTGTGTGGAGTTTGTGTGTTAAACATGTGTGAATGAAACAAAACACAACTCCAGGTCTGTTTGTGATGAGGAAACAACATTATAACATAGATCACAAAATAGTGTAATCTGGGCCCTTTAATGAACCAAATATTAAATGTGCGTTATGTTACTTTTCCTGGTTGAGGGTTCAACACTTGCTTGTCTCCATTGAAATTGTTTTGTTTTGCCTGGAATTGTCCACAGTATGGCATTAAACATGTATCTTGTATTTTTTCAATTATGTTTTTTATGATTGAAAAACCTTCTTTCTTCCTGTTACCGTGGTCACTTCTCCAAACATATATAATGCTTTAGTCTTTATTCAGATCTAACTTTAGACGTCACCTGCTTGTCTCCATCGAGATAAGTTTAAGGCCATACTGTGAAACATCCCCGGAAAAGCAAAAACGTATCCATGGAGACAAGCAAGTACCGTCCATGAGAAAAGTTACATGGTGCATCTTTAACGGTTGTGTAGTCGGTTAGATGGTTTAAAAACTACAGTACATTCACAACTGAACCTTGGAAGCCATTATCTGTGACACTTTTGGGTTTGTTTCCAGACAGTTTTAGTTGTAGAATCTGGAAACCCAAAGCCAGTTCTGTTTTCTGATTGGATAATTGTAAAATGTTAAATGTGAACTTAAACAAGGTCCTTTTCTTACCTTTGTTTTTCAGTTATTCCACCATCTATACCATGTTCCCTGTGTTTTCTCTGGTTCTCGATAAAGATGTCAAGTCTGAGGTTGCCATGTTGTATCCAGAATTATACAAAGATCTCCTAAAGGTACAACATAAATACATTTGAACCTGTAGGTAATTATCTTATTACCATGTGTCATACAAACAGAAAAAACAACACGAATGTTGAAAAGAAAAAATGTTGGTTTAGCATTTTCTTTGCAAAACTAATTTCTAACACAGTTTAGTGGAGTTTGGGTATTGGCAGATTTTTAAGTCAGATGCCCCTCCTGTTGCAAAAAGGAGACAGCAACTAAGGTGGAGATAAGAGAGGAGGGTTTTAAGAAGAAGGGAAAGAAAGTATATTTGTTATTCATGGGTTTCAGCTTTCTGTTATTAGGTGGGTGCCATTTTGAGGACTTTTCATCATTCAAAAGATATAATATTTCAATTACTATGGCGACGGTGTTTTTTTGACACCCACAATCAGCAAAATTCTATTTTTTTTTGCAATACTAAACAAAAAAGTAGTAGTGTTCACCAACTTTATCTGAAAACCTTCTGAATTCACTTAAATATTTTCTTTTCACCTGTATTAACCTGATGTGTTGCGTAATATGTTTTTGTCATAGGGACGGCCGCTATCCTACAAGACTTTCCTAATATGGGTCTTAATCAGTATCTACCAAGGTAAGCCAGAGGGAAGCCCAATGGTACAAATTTGAAGGAAAGTTCTTTGTATTAATTTAATCTCTCTCGTCCTACGCACTCCCTCTCTGGTTTATTTACAGCCGGGTTTTTAATACACGCTCGGTTTGCAGTGAATACAGCTACAGGGGGATCCTACCACGCCCCGAAACCTTTTATCAATTTTGTGCAAACATGAATGGACTTTTGACATTATGAATCAAAACTTACTACTGACTTCTGCAGGGCCTGGTCTGCACATGTGTTCTGTTTATTGACACAGCTTTCGTAAAGGGTTTTCCCTGTTGACGTCGATGTTGTATTGTTGGAGTGATTGAAAACAGGCACAAACAAGGCAAAGAGGTTATATTTAGTCTGTAGTGGAATAAAACGGGTTACACATTTTTAAATACGCTAAAAACATGCACAGTCCCCAAGCTGGGCACTCCTAACCAAACCAAAGTGCTGGCACCGGTGAAGGGTGATTGCGTTGTTTCTCATGCACTGCTCCAAACCTCACTCTTTAAAAGTTAAATGTCCCTACATGGAACGATTTACACTTTCAAGATTGTATTCATTGCAGAGCTATAAAAAAAAAAAAAATCAAATAAAAAATAGCTTTCAATATTCACTTCCTGAACATAAACAAAGATGTTGTACAAAAATATTACAAAATTAGTTAATATTACAAAAAATAGTTAAATGTCTTCCTCCAAAGGCTGAACTCTGCTCCAAACCCATAGACTATATATATAAATGAACTTAGCTAATCTACTAGCCGCCACGTTCCAAATAGGCAGTGATCATGGGCGCGCACTGACTCAGGTCCACTTCACTTTCTAAAACTGTCACCCCTCTCTCTGTAACTGCTGCTGTCAGACTCGTCATTTTGTTCTTAAAATGTTTGTATTAACTCGCTCTACATGATCCTGGTATTTTTATTTTGCTATTTTGTCCATAAATTAAGATGTGAACATTAATAACAGACAAATCAGGTGCCTTTTTACCCCGAGGTCGCTCCCGCTAGCGTTAGCAACAGATTTGATTCACATTGTTGCTAAGCGCCTGCTCTGTCCTAAACCAACGGTGTGGGCAGGAAGGGACGTTACCTTCAACAGCCTTGCTCCAGATTGGCTCTTTGGTTGCTATGATACTCGCAGTTTACTTGCTACGGAACTTGGCTCCAAATTCGCTGGGCTGTAGACGTCTTCATTAAACAGACCCACGCTGATCATTGACCATTAGAAATCACCGAATCTCCAGCTCAGTTCAAATTCAATTTATTACACATCCCTAATTCACATTTTAAGCACATCCAATACATTGTCCATCACAAATATTATAATGTTACCCTTGATTCAACATAAATCTTGCAATTTCTAATGGTCAGTGATCATTTTGGGTCTTTTTGATGGAGAGGTCTACAGCCAAACCTCTGTCATTAAAAACATGCGGTTTGGTGGGACTGAAGATGGAAAATAGCCACGTTTGCTATAATCTTTACATATTTACATTTTTAAATGTTCATTAATATGTGCTGTCCCTTTATTAAAAAAATGAAAATAAAATAAGAAAAAATAGAGCAAATGAAATGATAAAAAAAAAACAAACAACAAAACTGGCATCTGATCTGAACTACAGGGTTAACAGTTTTTATGCAGAATAAGAAATTATGGTAATTTAAAAAAACTGCAGCCTTTGTCATTTGCTAATTGCGTTCAATCAAATTGGCTCTGCACACAGTAGCGCCTGGCGACCTAGAGTCACTACTTCCTGTCCGATTTTATCTCTATGAGGGGTTTGCTGTCACACTAATATGAATAAATATTCAAAGAAAAGACAGTGGACAGGGAGCTGCATTTGGATGTCACTGACAACATGTTAAACTCTACACAAATAAAATGAATACTTCACCAGAGGACTTTTCTGTGTTTAGAAAGAGAGATGTTTGTGTCTCAGTGCAAACGCTAATGCTAATTTTGAGGCATAATAAATAAAATATTAAAACATCGCCATTATTTGACATATAAAGAATTTGACATATATAAATAATGTAGTCTTTATTTTAATTCATTTGAATTTACATCAGTTGTTGATTTGAATAAAAGTGACTGTTCTGAGCTCTGAGACACAAAGCGCATGCTAGCACACTGCTGTGCCCAGAGTCTATTATGATTTTGACTTGATCACGATGAATCTTGCCCTAATATAATTTGTGTTTCTCTCTTGTCCTCTGTAGGCAGTATTCTGATGTATGGGGCGCTGGTCCTGTTTGACTCTGAGTTCGTTCACATTGTAGCGATCTCCTTCACATCGCTCATTCTCACGGAGCTCCTCATGGTGGCGCTAACAATCCAAACCTGGCACTGGCTCATGATTGTGGGAGAGCTGCTCAGCTTGGCCTGCTACATTGCATCCCTCGTGTTTCTGCATGAGTTTATAGGTAAGGCAACACAAAATGGTTTAAAACCAGGGCTAATCCAAGGCAAATCCAGGACTAAATCAGGACTAAAGCAGGACTAAAGCAGGACTAAACAAGGACTATACAAGCACTAAAGCAGGACTAAAGCAGGACTAAAGCAGGACTAAAGCAGGACTAAAGCAGGACTAAAGCAGGACTAAAGCAGGACTAAAGCAGGACTAAACAAGGACTAAACAAGGACTAACAGGACCTAAACTTGACAAAACTACATTTAAACCCAGTCTATACCAGGTAATAATAATCATAATGCCTTACACTTGTAATGTGCTTTGAGAGGCTTTGACAAACCTGTAAAGCACCACACTATAGACATTATTCACTCACTCCACACAGGTGGTGATAAGGTCCTTCTATAGCCACAGCTGCCCTGGGGGGCAGACTCACAGAAACAAGGCTGCCACCAACACTCACACACACACCACATTCATACTTGGCTAGGTGGGTGAAGTGTCTTGCCTGAGGACACAATGACAGAACTTTGTCCGAGCGGGAATTTCACCTCTATTCTTCAGGTTTGTGAACGAGCGCTCTAACCACTGTAGGTCTAATGAACAAGTCTGGTACTTTGTAAATGTGGTACACTTTCCATAAAGCAGTGCAAATATTTGACAAAGCTTTTATGAAGAGGTATTACTTATTTAGTTGACAGAATGTTCTTCTAATTTAATTTAGTCTAGACTAAAAGATTTTTAAGTAAATATTTATTTTTTAAAAATTAAAGTATTATTATAATCTTGGTGATTCATGTTGTTTTGAGTTTGTCCTTGGACTTGTACGTCACTGTATCACAGTGAGGGTCCCCTGTATCCCTGTGGCCTCATGGGTAAAATAATGGGACAGTAGGAAGGATAAAGGCCAGAGCTGTGACTCTCTGTCCTGGTTTGAATGTACCGTGATATTAAAGAGGAAACGCCAAGTGTCCTGTCTGCTTCCTCAAACATTTTATAGGTTTATTTGTACCAAAATCCTGCTGTTTCCTTAGATTCAATGAACCATGTAGTGGTAGTTTTCAAACTGTACAATGTGTTTTTTTACTATTATGATTTAAACTTCTGGCTGGCTCCATTGAAAGAGCTGAACAATTATTAAAGTTTTAATTGTCAGATGGTCAGTGATCAGTGTGGGTCTTTTAAATGCAAATGTCAACAGCTAATCCTCTCAGTAAAAACATGTGGTTTGGAGCAGATGGCTCATTAAATTATTGTATTTATTTATCCATTATTTCAGACACAAATATTATTAAGTCCATGTTTAAAAAAGAAAGAAAGAACAGGATACAAAAAATATACAAGACAACCAAATTAGTCCATAAAGGGCCTGTATCATACTGAACTTTGTTATAATGTTGTTTCCTCATCACAAACAGATCTGGAGTTGTGTTTTGTGTCATTCACACATGTTTAACACACAAACCCTGTATATTTAGGCTTCTTAAGTCTTCTCTCAAACAGAAAACTCTCTGTTCCACTTTGTGACATCATGAGGTAATAACTCCACTGTGTTTTTAAACTCAAATTCACTAGAATCATTTGGATGATTTCAGCCCTGGAATCTCTTCTGAACTAAAGGTAAAAGGTAGATGTTAACTTGAAAACTGCAAGTTAACTACAACTTCATGACATCACAAGGTGGAACAGAGCATTTCGAACTTTTGATGATGATGTAAACAGACTAATAATCAAGGGTTACTCGATGTGAATGAAACAAAACACAACTCCATGTATGTTTTTGAGGAGGTAACAAAATTATAACATGGTTTAAAGCTCACAAGAGTCAATTTTGTGTAATATAGGACCTTTAAAGAGCGTGGAGTCTCTGCGCAGCGCTTTCTCAGAGCAGACGTGTAACGGCATGAGCTCATTTGAGGGTTGGTCAAAGTCATTATGATGGGATTTTCAGACACCTCCAGGCACTAAATAAATGTGTTGTAATATTTCTTTTAGCTTAAAATAAGAACAATTTTATTTTGATTCATACTAAATTAATAGCCAATGCATAATTTTTAAAAAGGTAATTATATGATATGACAAGATGGAACAAATCAAAGCAATAATAAAAAAGTAAATCAAATGTATTACTATTTAAAAATCTTTCAGTGTATGGTTTTGTACATTTTGATAAACTCTAATTCCAAAATTCATAATTATAATTTATATTAGTAACAACATAATTTTATGTCATCTATCTCTTGTCATCTGAAATCCAACAATATATAGGCATAATTACAACCTTTGAGAACGCTGGTGTAAGCTGAGGGTTGCCAGGTTTTGTAACTTTATTTAGCTAAACTAGAACATGACTTTGTGCCTCAGAAAAGCCCAGTAGCCGAGAGCCTTTGACGCCTGCCCCTTAAGCTTAAGTTGGGTGTGGAGTGTGACCGCCATGTGGTCAAGTGGAAGCCTCCCAACACTTTTCCCCCCGAGAGTTCGACCAAAATAGATTTAAGGGCATTTCTCTGACGTTTTGGGCGATTTGAAAATGTTGTGTGGTTTATTTTGAGTTTAGTGTTAGAGTTGTGTTCTTTAAAGGGATTAGCAGGAGATTAAGTTTAGATGCTCGTAAAAGGATGTGGGCATTCGTAAAAACAAGATGGGGTAAACAGAAGGGAGCTATGGTAAACATTATGCTATGTAATGTTCCACAACCAGTATATACTGATATTGTGTCATTGGGCAACACACTTCAGCCACCACACTGAATGTGGTGTGTGAATGAGGGATTGATGGTGGAGAAGTTGTCAGCTGTAAAAATAGATGGATCTTTGTAACTGGCATTTTGGTGAAGGTCAAACTTCACAAAGACAATGACATTTGCATAAAGTTACATAACTTCTGGGCAATATCCAAAAGTGACGGGGGGTTTTCAGAGCTTTCTTAGCTGCTCTAAAACTGCTCTGATAAATACATTCTTACCACTGCACCAAACCAATACTTTTACACTAACATCACTAGAGCCGAATAACCTCAAGGTCGGAGGATTGATTCCTGCTCGGACTAATTTCTGTGTCCATAGGCAAGACACTTCACGCACATTGTCTGGTATGAAAGTGGTTTGTGTGTGAGTGGTTGGTGGTGATTGGAGGGGTCGATTAAATTATTAGTATTAAATTATGAAATTCTTGTATTTTGTACTATTTAATAACAATAATAACAATTACTTAATGACATATAACTGCATTTCTTTGAATCTCAGATCAAGGGTCAAATACACATTTATGTTTTTTCTTCCATTGCAGATGTTTACTTCATCACCACAGTGTCGTTCTTCTGGAAGGTGACCGTGATCACTCTGGTCAGCTGTTTACCGCTCTACATACTCAAGTATCTACGACGACGCTTCTCTCCGCCCAACTACTCCAAACTCACCTCATAGTACTACTACTGCTACTACTACCATTACCACTACTACTACACCTCTACACCTCAAGTATTCACAGCTTTTCTTCTCCCAGCTACTCCAAACTCACTTCATAGCAACTGTACTCTTACTACTACTGCTACTGCTACTACTACTACTACTACTACTACTACTACTACTACTACCACTACCACTACTACTACTACTGCAACTTGTACTACTACTGTCTGTGCACTTCTATATCCTCTAGTGTCTATGGCAAAGCCTTTCTCCGACCAGCTACTCCAAACTCATCTTATAGTACTACGAATACTATGACTACGACTACTGTTATTATTGATACTACTACTACTAATATTACTAGTACAACTGACTACAATACACAGTCAATTACACTTAAAGTTCCCCAAACTGACTTTACAACTACTACTACTACTACTACTACTTTGACGGCAATACAATACAATGGAGTTGCATTTCCCATACATTTAAGTTATTTTATAAAACATATAAGTGACCCTAAATGCATTAAAAAGATAATAGATTTTGAAAAAGCATAATACAGGATTTTTACGTCACCTTGGCAACATGCATGGACACTTGAGAAAAGCCCTTTAATGTATTGGTTTATGTGCAGTATGTTTTTGAATCATTGTGAATCCTGCAGAAAAAAGGTGCCAACTGCAAAGAACAATATGAGGAAAATAAGACTCGACATTAAGCTCAAAATGTAAAATTCGGATCCCTGTTTTTTTTCCCCCAACCACAGAGCGTAATTTTAACAATTTTGAAGGATTTAAATGAAAAAAGTGTTTATCAGTTTATATTAGAGGTGGGTGATATGGCAATTTAAACTCAAACTCAGATTCAGTGTGTTTCATATTAACAAAACTATGGTCACACACACTTTTACCCACCCTATTGGCCTCTGTCGACACTGAGTGAGTGACAGGTGGATTTAACCAATCACAGTGAAGTATGCACTCTCAGATAAAGCAGAGTTTGGATTGCCTCTAAAGCAGTGGTTCTCAGTTGATGTGGCTTCGGGGGCCAAGCTTTAAACTGAAATGACAAGCCACAAATTAAAAAAAAAAATACGTTTCAATTTTACCTAAAGTATTTCAGTGTTGTTTTACTAATCTTACTCATTCTAAAGAGTTCTGCTGACTCAAGCTCTGACTATAAGACTATGATCAGCTAGGGTGTTTATAATGGAGACGTCTACAGCCAATCCTCTGTCAGTAAAAGCATGTGGTCTGGAGTAGAGTTAGAAGTGTGAATATTTAATTTTAATTATTAAGTCTATCTTATTTATCTTCAGGAAATTCATATTTAAAGCCATTTTTATTTGGTTTTAATAAGACAAAATCCAGTCCAAAACCAAAAAGTGAATATTTTAATATCACCCATTCCACGGAAAGTTGTCCCACTGTTTGAGAACCCAGATTTACTGACTGTCCTGGGCTCTATTCAAACCCTCTTACGATCCCTGGTACGATTCTGCCCAGGCCTATGTCACCCATGCTCCCACACAACCATTTTTAATAAATGTACAGAAACATGATGCCAAACAACACACTATAACTTCACAAACCAGGTGTGATGTGCTTTTATTAGCGAAATGCACCCTAATAGTGTTGTTATAGCGCTCTGAAGGGGTAGGGTGTAGCAAGGGGAGCGGGCACTCAGAGCATCAATACTTAAGTTCAGTTTGTTACAAAATGACAAAATATACAGTAAAAAACATTAATCACAATTTTTAAGTGGGACACCGCTGAAGCAGACCTTTGCTCATAAATGGGGCCCATAACCTACTTCATCATTTCATGTTTTACTATTACATCAAATTGAGTATTTCTTCAGAGTTCTGATGAGGCTCACTGTAAAAGATTTACTAACATTTCTGCCAAAGGCCTGTGGAGACCTGTCATCAGTTGAGAGCCCAGATTTGCCTTGTATATGAAGTGTTAGAAAATAGAAATCTGTGTCTTGGCCTCTAAGAAGGTTAGATTTTCAGTGCCATATCGCCCACCCAGAGGTTAAATGAAGGGAGATTACTGGAAGAAAGTGAATATTTTGAGTCATCATGCTAAAAATCACTAGAGACTTGAGTCATTCTGCTCCAAACGTGTCTCTAAATGACTAAGTGTACTCTTCAGGTTTGACTATTTACTTATGCGTCACTCGGACTACAACATGGCGGAGGTTGGCGGTACAAAGGTTTAATTTAGAGGGGTCTGGCTATATCTGTATTCGTTTGTTGCTCTGAATAGACTAACTGAAGTATTTTTGGGGACGATGTTAACCACAAAGGAGTGTAAGCGATTTGTAATGTTGGACTCCTGGTCAGTTGTTGGTCCACTGGAGAATGCATTGTGCCGGCTGTGGTCAAACGACATGAGTCACTGAAAATATCCACAATGACCAGTGTCCAGCCAACGGAAGCAAGTATAGAGCAACAGTACAGACATGTAAAGTCGATTTGGTCAGACCCAGTTAAATCGTTGCATCTACAAATCAAACATGTACTGTATTTTTAATCAACTTGTCAAAGGATTTAAAGGTGCACTATGTAACTTTTCTGGCAGAGGGTCCACTACCTTCTTGTCTCCATAGAGATGCTTTTTCTTCGTTCCCAATTTTAACAATGAAGGCCTTCCCAGATGAATTCCCGTCAATTTGTGAACTCACAAATATCGATCCCAGAATTCATCTTCCTACACAACGTTATGGAGCTCAGCCGACCCGCCCACTCCGTCTGCTCTGGTTTCTCAAGTAAAATTTCAAATATTGAGAGTTCAAAGGCATGGCAGAGACTAACCAGCTACATGCTAACTACTATCTATAAAGCAGTTGTTTTTTATCCAAAAAGCATGTTTAAAACACAAGATTTGTCGAAATGTTGCAGTTTATCAAGGTTCAGATTTTAAATGAAATGATTGGTCTTGTGGTCCTTAGTTATTATGTAGATGATTAGTCCTGAGAGTTCAAACTTCTAATGATTTTTTTTTTTTTTTTTGCTTCTGGAACCTGGGGATGGACGTTCACTGTTGAGTTCAGTTGATTGACAAGTTGATTCTCAATGCCATCCATCATGTATTTATTCAACTACTGGTGTTTTTATTGAAAAGACGCCCCAGTTGTGAACAGACTTGCCTTCCACCTATAACTGTAACTTGGCCTGGTGGCTTTGAGTGGGAAAAGTGCCATACTTTGGAACATTTCCGGAGACAAACAGCCAGAAAAGTTACGTAGTGCATTTTTAAGCAAAATTAGTTGCCTCAAAACTAAAAACCTTGCCAACAAAGGTATTCAATTAGTTTAGTGAATATGTCCTGCTCTGCAAATACAAAATGGAACCAAGAGAAAAACTATGATTTGAATGTTTTATACCAACTATTTCATCAACTTCTGAAATTAAAATGTGTTAATTAAAAGTGTTTTTCATTATATTTGCTTTTTATTATGAGATTAGCTTTGAAAATGCAGTGACTCTTGACTGTTGGATCATATTTGTTAGTCCTGTGGTAATGATTCTGAACATGTTGAACTGCCCATCACTAAGTATATCCAGTTTTATCAGCGCATTTGTCCATCCAGTTTCATCTAAAGGGAGTTAAACAGTAAGGGAGGTATTTCTGCACTTGTTTCCGTATTGTAATTATATTTTGTACCATTTTTTATTTATAATTTACTGCTTTTTGTCATTCAGTCATTCTAAACATGGTCACATTTGAGTGACTTGTGAATGTGCCATAACAGTTTGTTGTCATCATCTCTTGTCTTTATCCAATTTGCACATTTTTGTTTTGTTTTCGATACTGTTTTGTAACTGACTAAACCTGCTAATTTAATTTTGATTTTGGGTGAGTGTAATGTTATTTATTCTAATATGTACTGATGGTTTGAAGGTATTGTTGCTCTCTGATGAGCAGAACAAAAGGGAATCCTGTGTCGATGTTGTGATGAATAAACCCCATGTTTTCTTTTATATTGTCGGTCATTTTTCTTTATTGGGGATTATTATACACTGTGTAAAGAAGTGGATTAAGTGAGTGTGATGCCACCCATAGTGTTCAGCTCCAGGACCTTATTACAAGAAAAGCAGAGGTCAGAGGAGAGAGGAGCTTCTGAAACTGAAGGTGCAGGAGCTGGAAGAGGAGAAGAAACTGTGGGAGAGAGAAAGACACTCCAAACTACAGCTTGATTTAAATGAGACAAGAGATGAGACTGTCCTTCAGGCAGAAAAAGATCAAGAAGCTGGAGATGCTCAGGTGCAGGAGCAGGAGAACATCTCACACCACATAGTAGAGCCACAACAAGAGGTCCATGAAACAGATCCACAAGATGAGTTCTGTGACACTAGGACTGAACAAATGCCTGCTGAAATGTCTGAGATGTCTTTACCTGCACTGAACACTGAGGAGAATAAGATAGCTGTAGACACAAGTGCAACATCTAACCTGGAGGTGATAACGTGTATTACTGACCCTCAAGAAGACAACACACAAACTGAAGAGACTGAGGAGGCTTCAGTTTTAGTTAATGAGGAGTGTCAATGTCTAAATTCTCCTGATAACACCAACTGCACTACATCTGTCCAAAATGACACCTGGAGCGATATCATTCCAGATGACACTGACAAAGCGGAGATGACAAACGAAGAATGTGACACAAGTAGAGCTTTCTTCAGTTCCTCTGCAGTCTGAGGAGGTTGTAGAGGCCGAACAAACAGTCATGGAGACCGTAGAGGAGTGTCAAAAAGAACCTGTAGCAGAAGTTGTTGTACTAGAGGATCCAGGAAATATGGAATCTAGTGCTGTATAAAAATGTGACCATGACCATTTATGCATTACAATTGTTATCAGTAAAAATTTGATTTGATGTCTAGCACAAATATATTCTTGAAATGTTAAAATCAAAATCTTACTGTCCCTTTAATTCCTGATGGGATCCAAATAGACAAACATTATTGTACATATTAAGTTTTCAAACATTGACGTAGATGCTGTAGGTGCCATTTCCCTGTGTTCATTTTGTGACGTTTTTATAAGAAATATCCAAAAGGAAAACCCAAAATTCCCGAAACGTATTATTTATATCAGCAGTGAAGTCCATTATTCCTCTATATTTATGCAACCACAACATCTGCGGATAAACAACAGACATGTCACCATTCTATTGATGTATGTACTTTTATCATTAAAGTCATGGAAATATTAACATAACCACATCATTACTGCTATTGTCTAAGTTTCCTTTATGCAGAGATCCTTGGAAACTGGCTGCGGCCGGAGGAGAGCTGGTGGACTCTGTGTGATCAGTGCAGTGTGTGAGGAGGTGATATGGACGTGGGGCGCATCCCATTTCTGAAGACCAATCTGAGAAATGAGTACTGAAGCTTCAAATGTGATGTAACTCAAGTAAGAATATGGTTACTTTTAAAGAAACAGTATGTCAGTATGTATGGCTCGGGGCAAGAAACCTCACATGGGCCCTCCTCTAATATAAACGAATAGGAAGAGGGTCCAGTTCTGTGCCTCTAAAACCCTAGAGCCCAGGACAATCGACTCCTCTGTCCCCAGATAGAACATGTTCAAATCAAATATAACGTTACTGATAGCAATTGTAATGCTGATTTGTTCTTAATTACAAAAACACTGGACATTATGGTAAGTTTTATGTTATAATTTGGTTTTGTTTGGTTAGTTTTGGTTGTCAAGACCGTTATCAGAAAGCAGAATAAGCCTCACATGAGTCTATCTGATCTGAATCATCACTACATTAAGACCACAGCGCCTACAGCCAATCATGAATCAGTGTTAGTGAATTCTGGGGGTTCTGAGATTTCACATGAGGCATATATTGAGAATGAGAAAATCTTGTATGTGTCCTTTATCTGGAGGTTAAAGCTCTGGCAACACAGGTTCAGCTGTTTTTGACGTGTCTACTGTAAGAATGCAGGCTACATACAGTTCCTATAATACAATATTACTTGTGTAGAACTATGGAAGGACTATTTGACACACACAAAAAAAATGTGACTGGAGACTGGTCTTTGTTTTAGTTTTGGTGGTTTGGCATTTACTTATTTGAAATAGTCTGATTTCTTAAACATTTCAGTTGAGAAATGAGGTGAAGTGGCTGCGTCTCACCAGTAGGGGGAGTAACTGATGGCACAGGTGCTGCTTTACATTACATTTACATTCACACATAAGTAACATTGATCATTGTCAAAAGTGGGAATTGAACCACAAATTTTGGGTTTTTTGGGTAAACCTTTGTACAAAGTGAACTGTATCGTAAAACTTAACAGAGCCCTGATGTTTTACGCATGAAATATCATTCAAATATTTAGCAGAGCATAAATCATGAAGCGTGTATGGCCGATTCATTCACAGGTAGGAAAATATGCCCATTTATTTAAACCAGATTTTAAAGTTCTTGAGGTGTTAATGTTTTTACGCAGACATGGTTTTAGTTGGACCAAAATCTCACTCATAAATCTTTCTTTTTGACTCCAACAGCTCAGCGCTAAAAGTTTAAATGAATACTACATATGTTATTTCCCTCAGAGTGAATGCATAGATTTGAGCATTAAAGAAGTCATTTACCTCATTCAGCCCCGTGAAAAGTGTAATTCCACTCCAGAGTACACAGACATGCTAACACCGCGAACGGCCCAGCTTTTCCTGTTAATGTCGAGCCAGCTGGGCCACTGCCAAATACTCGCACTGAAAAAAAAAAATATGTATCTATGTTAGTTTAATGATTTGAGTTCACAATAATACGTTAAAGATCCTGTACACATTTTTGTTCCATGTATTTGAGCAACTTTTATCTTACAGTACAGATATATTGTATATGTCATGATAGATGGTCGCATTTTTATATAGCGCTTTTCCACCTTCAAGTGTCTTAAAGTGCTTCACATCAAGAAACTACTCACCCATTCATACAACAGTGTGCACAGACACTGGGGGTGAGGGGGGTTAAGTGTTTTGCCCAAGGACACAACGACAGCATTCATCTCTGGGAGCTGGAATCGCACCACCAACCTATGGCTCTGTGGATCTGACCACTCAACCAGTGATGTTTATGTCGAGAGCCGGATTCAAACTGCAAACCTACTGATTAGTGGATAAAAACCAACTGAGCTACTGTATAAGCAGTTCATGAGGTCAAAATAAGTCTGTTGTTTACTGTCTGCATCTAATTATAAAGCGTTTTAGTGTCCGGTAAGCAGGGAGTGCGTGTTGGCATGCTAGTTGTTGTTAGCGTTACGATAAAACTCTGCTCTGATCTTTGAAAGTTGAGAAAAGTGCTTATAAACTCATCGCCCTTTTCCTATGAATTTATATTAGAGTTTTCTCGGCCCAGGTCCCCAAATTTCTGTCAACGGACCTGATTTAAGACGGTTGGAATGCACAAGATAAGTGAGGAATAACTTTGGATTAACACTGCAAAGGTTTAAAATGAACTAGAAATCAGGGAGAGCGCTTCTAATGCCATACTGCGGAACATTCCAGGCAAAGCAATGACATTTCAAGGTAGAGGAGACCCCCATCGGTAAAGTTAGATAGTGAATCTTTAAATAAATCGTTCTATTCTAGTGAAAACTACACTTGATTTGAACTGGCGGGGTGAGTGTGTTTTTTGCAGTGCGTAGCTGGGCTGTGGCTCTTACATAAGACACGACTGGGGCAGATGATCAGACGGTTTCATCTCGGGGTGAGTTTCCAACAGTGGAAACATGTAACTGTGACTCTGATGGAACAGAGTCCACACAAGATCTACAGGCTCAGAGAGAGAAAGGGAGAGGAGAGGGAGAGGGACAGAGGGGAGGAAGGCCAGGGGAGAGGGAAGGAGGAGAGGGGGAGGAGGAGATGGAGGAGAGAAGGGGGAGAGAGAGAAGAGAGGGAAGGAGAGAGGAAGAGAGAGAGTGGAGAAGGGGGCAGAGAGGGCTAAAGAGAGCGGAGAGGAAGGGAGCAAGACAGTGGTAGAGCAAGGGAGGGGAGAAGGAGGGAGGGAGAGAAAGATAGAGATAGGGGCAGGGAGAGAGAGAGGGAGGGAGGCAGAGAGAGAGTGAAGAGAGGGAGAGGGGAGAGAGAGGGCGATGGAGGCAGGGAGAAAGAGAAGGGGTGAGAGAGAGTTGGGGCAGATCTAAGCTCCAAACAGGTCACTGGGTCCTTGGGGAAAAAAAAGGAGAGGATCCCCAGTGTTTCAGTCCAAATGAAACTCACACTTATACTCGAATCTAAAAAGTGTTCAAATAAAGAACTTTAATTATAATCATGTCAGATTTATTCAGCTAAAAGTGTTTTCATGTATTTTTACTCAAATCTCCCACTGGAAAAGACGACGTCCAGCTTCTCCTGTGTGGATCAGTGTTTCTCTTTGACAATTTGCCACATCAATTTATTATAATAGTAAAAGCCACAGTGTGTAACTTGTTAGCCAAAGTAGACTAAAATAAAGACTAAAACCTGCGTCATTGCTGTGAGTGAGCTTGCATCTCCACAAACTTGACTGTTATTTGACCTGGAGGAGGGCCTGCTTCTGCTTGTTTCCATGGAAATGTTGTTTGTTTGGATATAATTTTCCACAGTATGGGATAAAACATATCTTTCTTCTTGGTGAATGTTACAAAGTATGGTTTTAACTGTCTGTTTCCATGGTATCATGCAGGTGATACATACTGTGCCTTGTGTAATGCCCGACTGTGGAACATTGTAGGGAAAATTTAAATAATATACTGAATGTAATTAACAGAAGTAAAAAAAATTGAAAATGCTGGTGTAATATTTCTGTCATCCAGGCATGCTCATAGCACACACTTAACAAAACAAATAAAAGCTATATATTTTTTAAAGTTATAATTAGTTTTTTTGTTTTAGATCATTTAACATGTTAAAATAGAGACTTTTACCAACGGAGCGTAGCTGTTTCAAACATGTTTAAATGTAGCTAGCCCTTGTAGTGATTTAGACAACCTAACATGGAGTTATTATATTTTTATTGTCTCATTTTGAACTCTCTGTGGTCGCCATTTGACCATTTTTAGTCTAGATTGAATGCATAATGAAAGTGAGGACAAGTCTTTGAGTGAGCTGTGAGGGTGCGTGGGCCATTCCAGGGGAGTCTAGTGTCCCCTCAAACTCCCCCTGGCACCGCCCCTGGGAGCGTGGTACAGTGTCCCAAACGCTCCATATTGAATCCCTACAACTCTTTCTATGCTCGTTCTCATTTGCATACAACTCATGTCTCTCCATTCTCCAAATCTGCGTAAATAACATATCCACGTCAAAACTGTGATGAATGAATTGACCTCAGATAATGACCTTACTCAGAGCTGTGTATAATCCCTGGGTTTAGCCTGACAGGCTCTTTACACTCACCAGCACACGCCCTCCTGCTGCTATTTTTAGCTCTGTCGACTGAAATACTTTGAATTGTCTTTGCACCCACAACTATTACTGAGGATGTTAGCTTAGCCTCTCCCAAACAAGCTAAAACAGCCACTCCAACGGATTAAATGTGTTTTTCCTCACAGCCTAAAACCTCTTTAATACCGTCTTTATTTAGAGCTATTGGGAGGGGAAGCTGTTTGTTGCTTTAAGGTAAAAACACTTAGTTTCGCCGGCTTTGTGTTCCTAAATTATGTGATCGGAAATTTGGACGGGACAGTAAAGCGTCTTGAATTAGACTGAGGGGGGGATATTGTTTCATGGGATTTTGAAAAAGGGAAAAATTCCGTAAGCCATTCCAGAACTTTCCACTGCAGTCGAGACTTGAGAATTCCTTCGACAAACATCTTAACGTTGATCAGAATCCTTGTTACGTAACAGTGCTGCGTACGTCGCAGTGCTGGAGGTGCTCGTATGTAGTTTCCATGTTGGTGGAATATATTAGTTCACGGACTTCGGAAAAATGGGGCCATGTTTTCCGAGGATCTGAAGTTGTGGCAGGAAGGAAATGGGAATCCTTATTGCACAATGATAATAACAAGCTCCAGCCCAAAGCAGCGTCCCTCTGTAGTGGTCTTAACAACTGAATTAAGTGAGGTTTAAGATGGACAGCACTTTGAACAGACGCTTTAATAATAATTGTTGTGTTTAGCCAAAGAAGTGACTGGGCTTCAAATTTGTTTACAACCAGCCGAGATAAGTAGAAAGGAGAAAATGGAATATTAACTTGATATACAAAAGTGATTCTGTGAGTCGTCCAGGTATGATCCATAGTAAAGACACATTCAAATCTGTTAAATGGACAAAAGGTTTTAAAAAGTGAAACGTCTTCACTCTTAAAACCTTTACTGTACAAAAGTGAGGGAGCTATGGGAGGCAAAACAGAGGTTTGTATTTAGGTACCTGTCAAAGTAAATGGGGAGAACCAACAGTATAGGCCATAATGATGATGATAATAATAATAATGATAACAAAAAAATGATGATTAAAAAAAAATACATACATAGACACACATACATATGCACACAGGGCACCCAAGGCTCATCCTTCCTATCCCGTGCTTTGTCCCATATCCCAAAGTCAAACCACCCTTCTCCTTAAATAAAAGTAATATCAAAACTCAAAAGTATTTATACAAAAATCTACTCAAATAAAACAAAATGAGGATAATTTTAGAGCGGTCTTAAAATGAGAGATTCATGTGAGGCTCATTTCTGATTGGGTCATTTGTGCTGTACAGAGTAACAAAATAAATGAAATAAACATAACTGAGAACCAAGCCTCCAAATTATAACTTAAAGAAATTGTCCAATGTTTTATAAATCAACATTACAGTTGTGATCACTTAACAACGCTGTCAATCAAACCTGTCGCTGACGCCAGCCCGAGCGACCAATGGGAAAGAAGGCGCCTGATTTATTTGTTATAAATGTTCATATCTTTTATAGACAAAATAGTGAAATAAAAATACCAATATCATGTAGCGCGATCAATACGAACATTTTAAGACCAAAATAACAATCCTGACAGCAGCAGTCACAGAGAGAGCGGCCACAGTTATTCAATGCAAAGTGAATTGGAGCCAGAGCCGATGGAGGTTAGATTAGCTATGTTCATTAATATATATGTGTATGGACTAACTGCAGTCAAATTAAAATGGACGCCATAAGCACATCTCAAAGGCCGCAATTTTTAAAGTAACATAAGTTCCTCCACATACAACAACCTCTCCGGTCTTATTCTGCATAAAAAGTGATTCTTGTATTAGTTTGTCAGTTCAGATTTCAGTCTTTTTGTCAATTCACCTTATTCTGGAAGTTGCTGTGGGCGCGCCATCGTCATTTGGGCGGTCTTATTTTGCTTGGTGCCAGCGATTTTGACCAATAAGTTGTACAGAGACTACAGAGCCGTTTTAAAGCTCCACAGAGAATCACCGCAGTGTCGACTTGTTGGTCACATGAACATAGAACATTTTACACAAATCAACACTATTTTATAGATGAAATTTTCCCACATTCACCACTGAAAAGAATGGAATTCCCTCTTAAAACCACCACAAAGAAAGCGCAGTTTGGAGCGTTTAGAGGCCAAAGTGGGCGGGGCCGAATAAGGTCAGTAGGCTCTGGGCACAGCAGTACGCTAGCTTGCTCACTGTGTCTCAAAGCTTAAAGTCAGAAAACAAAATAAACAACCAAATAAAATAAAGACTACCTATTCACCTGCAGTTCCCTGTTCACTGTATGATCTTTAAATATTTATCTGCAACAAACTAAAATTGGACAGGAAGTAGTGACGCTAACGGTGAGGTTTCCGGTGCTGGTCATGTTTAAAATGTGAACTTTAAACAGAATCCTAATATTCAAACATAATCACAAATCCAATCGCTATGGTCGTCAGAAAAATCCCAAATGGTTCATCCCTATTGCCCTTAGTCCTTCTTATGTTCCATGTTTATTACGACGGGTTCTTAATATTTTAGCCTGATTGGTTCTACAGTTTTGTCTTGTTTGTGTATAATTTTCCAGGCCTGGTTTGCATGTCTGATACCCGCCCCTCACCAGACACAACTCAGACACGGGACACTAATATAAACTGTAGACTTCTGGAAACATCTGAACGAGACAACGGTTTAATTTGTATTTCCATATCACAGCTCCACTTCTTCTGTAACCCAGACTACGTTACCTCACTGAGCGCTTTTACAGGGAAGGAAAAACACAAGTCTGAACTTTAAGAGAAAAAAAAAATTCCTTAAAAATCGGAAGTTTAAAGTAGGCCGTCTGGACACTGCAGTTTTCCCTCTTAAGTTAGTGCCGTAGTCATTTTCTCATTCATAATTTCAGTTGCGTAAGCGTTCCGTAACAGTGGAGGAATTTACATGTGCTAGACCCGACTGTCGACTGCGTCCAAACAGTGTCGGGGCAGTGGGGTTCCCTGCATTTCCCTCTCCTCCTCCTTCTCTTTTCTGCTCTCTCTCCTCCTCTCTCCCTCTCTTTCTCCCTTTCCTTCTTCTGTCTCTCCTTTTCTCCTCCTGCTCCACCTCCCCTTTTCTGCTCTTTCTCTCTCCCTCTTCTTCTCCCTCTCTCTTTTTTGTCTCTCTTTCTCTCCTCTCTTCTTCCGTCCCCCTCTTTCTCCCTTTCCTCCCTCTCTCCATCTACCTGTCTCCTCATCCTTGTCCAGTTCCTTCTCTCTCATTCCTTTTCTCCCTCCCTCTCCTCCTTCTCACTCTCCTCCTCTCTCCTCCTCTCTCTCCCTCTCTCTCACTTCTTTTACCTCTCCTCCTCACTCTCCTTCTCCCTCTCCTTCTCTCTCCCTCTCTTCTCTTTCTCCCTTTCTTTTGCCCTTTCACCTCTTCCTCCTTCTCTCTTTTTCTCCTCTCTCCTCCTCTCCTTGTCTCATTCTCTCTCTCATCCTACTCCTCTCTTTCTGTCTCTCTCCTCTTCTCCTCTCCTTCTCTCTCTCCTCTCTCTCTCTCTCCCCCCTCTCCTCTCCTTCCCTCTCTCCTCTCCTCTCCTTCCCTCTCTCCTCTCCTCCTCCTCTCCTTCTCTCCTCAGACTCTATGTAGGTCACTGGCTTGGACACAGCAGTTTCCTACATCTGGTCGTGGGGTGATAATTCCATACCACACAGCTACTGCTACTCATGTCTGTTACGACTATGACTACTTCTACTATGACTACTACAACTACCAGAGCTATTATTATTACTACTACTACTAATACTACTGCTATTCTATGATACGACCATGACTACTTCTACTATGACTACTGCAACTACCAGAGCTACTGTATTATTGTTACTGCTACTTATGTCTGTTACCACCACGACTATGACTATGACTATTACTACTACTAGTTTTATTTCTACTACTACTACTACTACTACTACAACTATTACTACCAAAGCTATTATCACCACGTCTAATATTACTGCTATTCATGTCTGTTACTACTACAACTATGGCTACTACTACAACTATGGCTACTACTGCTGCTACGACCATTGCTACTACTATGACCACTACTATTACTCCTACTAATACTACTACTGTTACTGCTACTCATGTTTGGTATTACTACTATAGCTACTACTATGAATACTACTGCAGCTAATTGACTAGTATTGCTGCTGCTGCTGCTGCTTCTGCTTCTGCTTCTACTACTATCGCCACCACCACCAGTACTACTACTTACTACTACTACTTAGTCTGAATGGGCTTGCTTCTCCACAAACCTGACTGTTATTTGGCCTGGAGAAGGGTCTTCTTTTTGTTTCTATGGAAACACTGTTCCTTTGGCTATAATCGTCCACAGTATGGCATCAAACTGTCTCCATGGAGAATGTCCCTAAGTATGTTTTTAAGTTTCTGTTTCTATGGAGTCATGCAGGTGATGTACCCTCTCCAGAAAGTTGCATATTGTAGCTTTAAATAAAGCACTACTTTTACTCTAAACATGTTCCCCAAATGTCAAATACTGTGTGCTTGAAAAAGGAGAAACATCAACCTCTAAATGTAATCAAGTGGCATTATAGCACAATGTTTACCCACCAACCAGAGGGTCACCAGTTCAAATCCCATCTGAGCAAGACACCTCTCCCCCACTGCCCACTCCGTCACAGTACACGACTGACCGGACCGGGGGAAGGACATCTGACACAAACAACCCATTATAGAGAATAAAATCATGTAGTAATGAGTTTGCAGCCGTCACATTCAGCCTTGGACTGTTCTTTAGTCGTAGAAGGAGGATTTCATCATTTCAGCACTCACTAAATCAGTCAAAAGTCCAGTGGAAATAAGAATTCATGTTTGTGGAAGAGGTTCACATGGACTGGAGCGCCGCGTCTGTGCACAGGCCAAACGTGTCAACAAAACCCATATTTATGCTCACATGTCAGGGAGTATGTGGAATTATGAGCAGCTTTTTTTCACTGCCACGAAAAAAATCTGAAGTTTAGCAATACTTGATTTACTATGATCACAACCTGAATTAACCTGTGTCCTCCATGACAGAAAACAGTTGTAATGTGGAGGAATTAGGCTCGTGAAAAGTATCGAAAATCTGATACTAACTGACATTAAAGGTAATATCGAAACCAAACCACAGTTACAAAAACATTGCAAGGGTTTTAAAGTCATTATGTTATGTTTTCCTTTTGATTCTTAAACTGTTTATTCCATTACCACCAGTTTGAACGAAATAAGCAAAGGGCTCTCCGTGATATGACAGATTATGGCTGTTTCTTTTTAAATTTGTAAAAACTGACCACAAAACCTGACGATCAAATGTTCTACGTGATATAAACCCTCATTAGACTTTAAGACTTGTACAGGACATGCTAGCTCCACGTTAGCTCCATTTTACGCTGGGCTTCTGTGATCAAACTTGGTACTTGTTTTGCCTTTACCTCCCTTCCTCTCTCTTTCTCCATCTGTCTCTCTCACTCTGTTTCTCTCTCTCTTCCTTCATCCTCCCTCTTTCTTTCTCTCCCTTCCTCTTACTCTCTTTTATTTCCCTATTTTCCTCTCTACCTCTGCTTCCCTTCTCTCTCTCCTCTCCCTCTCTCCTTCTCTTTCTAATTTTCTAACTAATTGACTGTATCTTTAAAGGTGCTCAGTGTAACTCTTCTGGTAAGGGCTCTACTACTTGTCTCCATGGAATGTTCCGCCGTGTGGCATTAAACTATTTTGCATTTATTCAATCACAGAGGTGGCATGATGGCTGAACGGCTAGAACTGACCCTTCACAGCAAGAAAGTTCCTGCGTCTCCCAGGCCTTTCTGTGTAGAGTTTGCATGTTCTCCCTGTGTCTGGATGGAGTTTGCATGTTCTTCTTGTGTCTGGCTGGAGTTTGCATGTTCTCCTTGTGTCTAGATGGAGTTTGCATGTTCTCCCTGTGTCTAGATGGAGTTTGCATGTTCCTCTTGTGTCTGTGTGCAGTTTGCATGTTCTCCCTGTGTCTGGATGGAGTTTGCATGTTCCTCTTGTGTCTGTGTGCAGTTTGCATGTTCTCCCTGTGTCTGGATGGAGTTTGCATGTTCCTCTTGTGTCTGTGTGCAGTTTGCATGTTCCTCTTGTGTCTGTGTGCAGTTTGCATGTTCTGCTTGTGTCTGTGTGCAGTTTGCATGTTCTCCCTGTGTCTGGATGGAGTTTGGGCACACTCCGGTTGCCCCCATCAACCCAAACAAACACAGGGTCAAATCCTTCAGCTAAGCTCCTGACCAAACCTAGCAACAAGATCACGGAGACAGGTCCCTGAGCACTGCCCCTGAGGAGATGCCCCAGCAGTGTGGAGGGGTGGGTCAAATGCAGAGGGGCGTGTCGCTATGGGGACAATAAAATGTACTTTAACTTTTACTTTTTTTGCTGATAAATACCTTGAAAAACATGCTTTCTTACTGTATGCAGTGTCCTCCCTGTCACCATGGTTGCAGATAGATACAAAGCTGTTCTATGGAGCATTCTAGACAAAGCAATAACCTTAAGTCTCCACTAGAAAAGTTACACACTGCAACTTTAAAAGACCCATATTATGTTATTTTCTGCTTTCTTCCTCTTCACAAACAGACCTGGAGTTGTGTTTTGTTTCATTCACATGTTTAACACACAAACCCTGAATATTAAGGCTGAGTTCTTCTGCCATAATCCTGCTTCTGTCTTGTAGTAGTTTCATAGATGGCCTGCTGTAGTACACATATTACAGTGTATGAGTGTACACAGTATTTGTATACACATAAATGCTTCATTCTGACAGGGCCTATTGTCTGTCTGCTCTCCGTCGCGGTTGCCTTCAGGTTTCCTCTGGGTTTTCCTCATCCTCACATGGCTTTAAGACTCTAAGAATAGTGTGTATTTAGTCTACAGTGTGCGTTATCAATTATGAGTATTTACTTTCTACTGACTTTGCATAGATGTTTTGAAGTATTTAACAAAAAGTAGCAGACAAACAAAGACCCTTCAGACATGTTTTATACAGTATATCAACTGCTACTTTTGAGGTTTTCTACTTAAGTCAACTTACTGAAAAAAAAATCAATAAATACATGTTGACCGTACTTAAATATTTAGTGTAACCTTTAATTATCATTTTATGTTGATCTAAAGCAATAGGAAAAAATATCATATAGAAGTACTCAATGTTTTTTTTTGTTTTTTTTTAAGCAAGAATCCTTAAGTCATTCATATAAATACTCTCTCTCTCCTCTTTTTCCCTGCACATTTCCGCCAAAACCCTTTTTTCCATCGCAGCAGCAGAACCATCAGCCTCCTCAGCCTCTCTGTTTCCTCCCAAAATACTCGAGTAAGTCTAAAAACTGGTCATACTTCTCAAATACTGAAGTCAAGACATTTTGAATCATGTCAGCTCCATTTCACGCTGGTCTGTTCTAACATCAAACTTGGTACTTGTTTTGCCTTCCCCTCCCTCTCTTTCTCCCTGTTTCTCTCACTCTCTCTCACTCTCCCTCTTCCCCCCTTCTCACCCCCCTCCTATTTTCCTCTTGACTTCTCCCCCCTCTCTCCTTCTCTCCCCCTTTACCCCTCCCCCCTCTCCTTTTCCCTCTCTCTTTCCCTCCCCTTTTCTCTCCCTCCTTCTCTCCCCCTCCCTCTGCTTCTCTTTCTCTCCCCTCTTTCCCTCCCCTCTTTCCCTCCCCATTTCCCCATCCCTCTCCTTTCCCTCTCTCCCATTCCCTTTCTTTCTGTCTCTCCCCTCAACCCCTCTCCCTCCTTCTGTCTTTCCCTCTCTCTCCCCCTTTCTCCCACCTCCTCTTCTTCCACTCTCTCTCATGCTCCCCCCTCCATCCCTCCTTTTCTCCCTACCTCGACTTCTCTCTCTTTCTCCCCTCTTTCCCTCCCTTTTCCCCCATCTCTCCCCCTTCCCTCTTTATTTCCCCTCTCAACCCCTCTCCCTCCTTCTCTCTTTCCCCCTCTCCCCCCCTCCTCTCCCTCCCACTTATCCCTTCTATCCCTCTTTTTCTCTCCCTCCTTCTCTCCCTCCCACTGCTTCTCTCTCTTTTTCCCTCACCATTTTACACCACCCCCTCCCATCTCCCTCCTTCTCTTTCCCCCTCTCCCCACTTCTCACTTCTATTCCTCCTTTTCTCTCCCAACTTCTCTAACTCCCTCTGCTTCTCTCTCTCTTTCCCTCACCATTTTCCCTCACCATTTTCCCCCATCCCTCTTTCTCTCTTTCCCCCTCCTCTCCCTCCCCCTTCTCCCCTTTATTCCTCCCTCCTTCTCTCCTCTCTCCTTCTCCTCCCTCCTTCTCTCTCTGTCTCATTTACCATTTTCCCCCCATCTCTCCCCTTCCCACTTTCTATCTCCTCTTAACCCCTCTCCCTCTTTCTCTCTTTTCCCCTCTATTCCCCCTCCTCTCCTTCCTCCCTCTCCTCCTCTCCCTCCTCTCCTCCCCTCCTCCTCTCCTCCTCTCCCCTCCTCTCCTCCTCCCCTCCCCCTCTCCCCCCTCCTCCTCCTCCCCTCCTCTCCCTCTCCTCCTCTCCTCCTCCTCTCCTCCTCTCCCCTCCTGTCCTCCCTCTCCTCCTCTCCTCTCCTCCCCTCCTCTCCCCTCCTCTCCTCCCCTCCTCCCCCTCTCCCCCCTCCTCCTCCTCTCCTCCTCTCCCCTCCTCTCCTCCCCTCCTCTCCCTCTCCTCCTCCTCCCCTCCTCCTCCCCTCCTCTCCCCTCCTCCCCCCTCCTCCCCCTCTCCCCCCTCCTCCTCCTCTTCCCCCTCCTCCCCCTCTCCTCCTCTCCTCCTCCTCCTCCTCCTCCCCTGTGCGCTCTATCCACTCCACAATGCTCCGCTTGTGCGCTACTGTCTGCGCTCGGCCGCAGAAATGCCTTGGCTCGGGCTCTGGCCTCGCTGCAGCTGGAGACGTCATGGATTCCTGAGTGTGGGGCTCTGCAGGAAAGCCCTGAGTCTCCAATATGGCGCAGATCCAGGTTTCCATGGCGAAGGCGCGCAAACAGGAGGCAACACTGAGGGAATCCCGTTATTTTACAGCATTGGAGCATTATAAACACGGACCGGGGAAGGAAGCGATCCACACACCCGAGGAATCCTCTCCGAGCGCGGGCGAAGAGAGCTCTCACTTCAGCCTGCGCCTTTTCGGAACCAGAGACATTTTTACGCACAAGAACTGTACGGCAATTTCTTCAACATTTAACCCCAAATAATTTTCAACTTTTTAACCGAGTGCTGTCTGTACTAAAGGACATTAACTGGTTTTATTTTGATTTTGGTTTTTCGTGTTTTTTTCTCCAGATGTTCAGAGAGACTTGGAGGCTGGCGCAGTACCACGCCATGAGGTCCATGGATCAAGGTACAGCTTCAGTGTTGTGTCTCTGGTAACTAACACATTTGATTTATTTATTTATTCACTTTTGGCTACTTTATGTCACTGTTAAATGATGTGGGCTCTGGGGATGCGCATGGTGTTGGATGAGACGCGCGTTTGGAGACGCTACAAGAATAACTTTAACTTTAAATTAATGAGTTTACTTAAATAACGAGTTTACTTAAAAATACGAATTGCGTTAGAAATAGATTAATGTTAAGACCACAGCTGTTAAATCTAGTTCAAATACACAGAGGAGTTTAAAATAAGACAAAATTACGCACGTTTGTGAGTTGTCATAGTAATGTACAGTTTTGAATAGTTGTACGGATGCCAGCATGTAACCTTTTTAAAATACGTTGGGTTTTTTTTTTTTTTTTAGTTTAAACAACATTTTGCTATTAATTTGCCCACTTGGGTCTTGTATTGCCAACTGTGCCAAAGTATTAGAACGAAAATAAACTTAAATAATACAGTGCGTAAAAATAAATAGGGCTACGTGTATGTAACAGTGGACAAATGTGTGTTTACCATTCATTGAAATAGTTTGTTGAATAACCAGGTACATACAACGATCACAACAGAAATGCTTGTTCTGTCTTGTGTCTTTACGCACGGCGCGCCAGTCACGTGTTTGTGTTGATTTTGGAGTTGGGGAACCCCTCCGGGACTCCCACCTGTCTCTGTCAACACACGGCCCATGTTGGCTCAGTATAAAGCTTGAAATACAGATAATAACAAAATATATGCAGATTTACACAGTGTTTTTGGTACAGCCGCGGTTAAATAGATTTATTTAATACACGGAAACCAGGAAACGCCACCACGCCCGAGTTCATTAGGTTTGGCGAGAGATTTGGCACAGCTCAGTCTCGCTGCTGTAGAGGAGCTGGAAAATGACTCTCTAATATTGTAAACTCAAAAATATGACTCAGGTTGAAGTCGTGTTTGTGTTATGATAAAACTACTCGTCTTTTTGGTTACTATAAAACTAAAATGTGTTCAGAAAAGGTTTGACACGTGTAAGTAAATAACGATAAATCATCGCTACCCAGCGGTGACGCGCGAGGGCAGCACTTCACCGGGCTGCACGTGTCTGCCGCTTACATCCAAATGGGACACACACACAGACACAATGACAGATGTAAAAACTCAGATTTACATAGAATATATGACATATTTTGTATATATTTTATGTAAAGACATCAAGACTTTTGGAGAGTACTGTTTTTCAGGTTTATAATATATTGGCACCTGTTGCTGTTTCAATCTCTCTGTGCGTTATAATAAAAACTAAAAGACATACGGTGTTGAACTACTCCCTGCAAGTTGGATTGAAGCTTCTCACCGCAACTTCCTGTATTTTTCTTTTCAACTCTTCCCACAAACCGCCACTTAAATGATGCGCCACAGGAACGATCCCACCAACACCAAGTCATAATGAGAGCAACATGAGAACCTAAATGCACTCATATGTACTTCTCCCTAGTCCATCCCTCCAGTATTCAGCAGCGTGTTCCTGTTTGTACATTTTGAAGCTGTCAGTCTCTCTCCTCATAGATTTAAACCCACTGCGGGCGTAACACGGGCGTAACACGGGCGTAAGGCTCGCGCCGGCCCTAAACAGCGCGCTCTCTTTGAGTCTGTCATTTGGACACGCCTTCGCGTGACAGCTAAAACAGGAAACCCCCGCGGAGCACCTATGCATCTTCTGACAGGTTCCTCCGAAAAAACCTAAAAGAATAGCCGCTTTTGTCGAGCGTAAAAGACGTAAAAGTGAAATAAATGAGCGCGTTTTACGACCAGAAAGACTTGGAGGAGGATTTGAGCAGAGTGAACTGTCCTGAGGATGATTTTCAGTTTGAGGACTTGTTTGAATATGAGGCACCTTGCAGCGAAACAGCGGAGAGGCGTCAAGGTTTGTCCCACAGACTTAAACATTACACCTTTGTACACTTACATGCGTCTATTTACGTGATTTAAGCGTATTTTAATTATAACTGTCAAAATAATCAGGGAGGCAACTTTTGCATTGGATTTGCATGGATTTTAAACATGTTTTTAGCAGTAAAATAAACAGGGAGTGAATTCAGATCAGCCTTTCTTATGTCATTATTGTGGTGTGCTGAGATTTCCTTCATTTAGGCTCATTCTGTCTTTTCTACAGATCAAAATGGATAAATACATCAATACTAGGTGTTGCCCAAAGGGAGCAGGTGCAGTGAGGCGTTACAACCAAAGCATAGACCAAAGCTGTTACAGGCTGTTTTTACATTATATTACCCACATATAACAAATATGAAAATGAAAAGTGTAGTCCTGTTTTTGAAGTACTTGGTTGAATAAACGGTGTGAACGTTCATCACTTTTATGAATGGGGTGGGTGACATGACAAATATATTGGTTAAATCCAGCAGTCACTCACTTTACAGCTTTACAAAGGCAAAGGAATGATCAGGTTCAACATTTGTGCTTATACCTTTTGGATATTTCATGGCAAACTACAGGGTAATCAATAGGGAAAAGTGTGTCTTGCCTCCATCAGGGACCATGACATCATCACTTTCTATAGTCTGAAAAAAACACCAAAGTAACATCACAAACGTTGAACCTGATCATTTCTATTAGTGACAGCAAAACCCTGCCTTCAAACAATATTCATTTTAGCTTCCTCCCATCTGTATTAAACATTATGGGTCTTTTAGATGTCATTACGTAATCTGAAACCCAACAACTGGAGTGAAGTGGGAGGAAAAGTGTCTGTTTTTGAGCATACAGCTGCGTTAAATAGAGAAATAGTGACTCATGATTTGACAGAAAGACACCAAAATAGCAGATTATCACATGCATCAAGTCACTGGTCCATTTCTATCACCACATCACTCGCCCTGTTCGTTTTATTGTCAGTGTTGTGGGTATAAGCAGACAGTCATCCCGCGTAATCGGACATAACCGTAATTATTATGTCATATTACAAATGATTGATGCTTGTTTACTATTTAATGACAATAATTCTTTATGTTGGCAGCACTTAAATGGAGCAAAGGATCATGGTCTATGTAGTTTTCTTTGCTACACTGCTCTGTTTATTTCTATCAGAACTGAACTCAATTTCGATTTTAAGGAAAATTCTTTATACCTGATGCAGATTTTGATGCTACAATAATAATTTAAAAGACTGATTTTAAGCAACAGAATCTAATTTTCAAGACAAACTAAGTAAGTAGAGATGGACCAATATGTTTTTTTCATGGCCGATGCTGATGTTTCCAGAGAAAGACTTTAAGAAGACTGCCGCTCTCTGTCTCATTCTTGGTTCGCTTTTATTAGTACATTTCGGTTCCTTTAACCTTCAGGTTTAAGAAATCCAGAGAAACCCATGGCAGATAAGCTCTAATGATATTTTTGAACTAATATGTAGGGCTGATTTTTGGTTATTTGTCCCGAATTCTGTAATTAAATGTACTGCAAACTCATCCACAGCTCTTTTTTTAAAACCCCAAATCTATAAACTCATTCTGTAGTCACATTGTGTGCAGTTATATCTTTGCATTTAAGTGTTCGAATAAAGTTTTATGTTTTTTTTGTAGGTGATCTCATCCTGATTCTGAAATCCAACATCTAGACTTTTCTATAATGTTCAGGCAACGTGCAGTTTTGTCCTGTTCATTTTCCAGTATTGTTAAGAGCGTGTACTGTAACTTCGACAATAGTTTTAGTATCGGTTAGTGTCTGGTAGGCATGAGATGATATTGAAATTTTGTATTGCGATAATCATGGACAAAATAATTGCGATTAACAATTACATCATGATAATTATTAAAGTTTCTGACCATTTATTATTATTATTATTATAGTTACTGATAGTTATTAATCATCACGATTATATGAAATGTCCCACAAACAGTTATTGTCGACCCCTATCACGATAAACAATATTAATGTTTATTATCCCATCCCTTGTATCTGATTATTGATATTAGGCCATTAAACGCACTGTACCTGGTTTTTACTGTCTTTAAAACATGATAAACACAATTAGTTAATTTTAAACATTTTACAGCGGTTCAAATGTATTCCTGATGTTCCCAGTACTTTCCTAGCTATACTCCCTGCAATGAGTTTACAAGCACTTTTTACAACTTTCAAAGGCTAGTGCGAAGTGTGGAAGTTATGTCACTGCCAACAACAACTAGCATGATAACAGTGCACTGGTGGTACTTCCTGGTTCGGTTTTAAGATGCAGATAAGAACAATGGTCTTAAAGAGATGCTTTTGTAATTTATCTGTACTGGGGCATAACAATTTTGACGTTATTACGGTACATAAAAAAATCAAGCACTGCCTCTTTAAGTGCCATTATACAATTGTTATTATTAAATATATATAATTAAATGTTATTACTGTTGTAGTTAGTACCATAGCATTATTATACCAATATCTTTTAAATACATTGATTTATTTTTGCGTAGTCATGTTCCCTTCATGTTTTGCAGATGACCCAAACCTCGCCTCTCACAAAGTCCTCAGTCCAGACTCGGAGCACTCCTTCCCCTTGGAGGAACCATCTCCGTATCACCTCAAATCGTGCAGTCCGCCCTACAGCGACCCCACCCACAGTGAAGCCTTACCTGGATACGACCATCCAGAGACCAGGGGCGGGTGCCACCTCACCCTCAGCCCCCGCATCGAAATCACTCCATCTAGGTAGAGACGCCATGATATCAAACTTTAGTGTTTAGTGGTTAAACATAATTATGCTAAAGACTTTGACTTTTTGGAGCTTTCTACCGTGTTATAACGTTGTCAAAAACACGTCTGAAGAGGGTTTAGATGTCATCCATGTATGTTTGATTATCAGTGGTGGGAGGTAATGAAGTAAAAGTAGTAAAGTACTGTACTTAACTAGAATTTGTATGTATCTGTACCTTACTTAAGCACATTTTACAGTGGATACTTTTTACTTTTACGTCACTACATCTGAGAGCAGTATCTGTGCTTTCTACTCCACTACATTTTCTATAACAGGACTGAAAAGTAAAAAGTACTTTTCATATTTGAGGGGTTATTTTTACCATGTCCGTGTTAACATCCTGACTAAACTAAAGTTCAAGCTTCAAACAAGAAAAATTATGAAATAGATTTGTATTGCTACTGTGACCAAAATATTTCTCTTTTTTAATCAATATCACTACATTTAATGCTTAAACAAATGAACACCAGTTGTGAGAAATACTTTTACTTTTCACTCTTGAAGTACAATTTTAAACATTCTTTTACTTAAGTAGATTTTGCTTTTGCTTTTACTTGAGTGACTTTTTACCTCTGTATCTGTACTTTTACTTATGTAACAAAACTGAGTACTTCTTCCACCTCTGTTGAGCATCTAGCGATCTCTCCCGGGCCCTATTTAAAACCTCCTTGTGGTTAACGGCACGATTCTTTCCGATGCTCACGTCAGCTATGCTCCCACGCGACAATTCTTCATAAATATACAAAAATAACTTGACGACCCTGATGGGATGTGCAGTAGTTTCATTAGCGGGACGCGGGTTGATTGTGTTGTGATAGCGCTCTGGAGGAGGAGTGAGGAGGAGTGATGAAACTGAAACTTTTTAAACATGTTAATACATTGTTTTGGAATATAGCATTTTCAAAACTACAAAAGGAAACATGGTGATCTAAATATGTCATGCATTAGCTGTTAACACCACATGGAAGTAAAACACCTCCTCTTTATGAGTGAATTCGTAGTTTAATCTGTCTTATCCTGTCGAAAAAATATGTGAAATGTGCATTGAGTGTACTGGATACATGCGATCATTATTCTACTTGAAATAAATAAATAAAAAAAACATGAAAAAGGAGTATCCACTTTAATAATCTTGATATTTCTCTATTTAGGGAGCACTTCCAGCATGACCCGCTTGACAACCACCACCAAAACCTGAGCCCTAGACCCACCCTCACTGTCCCGGGTCATGAGAACCTTGTTTACCGAGAACCACAGTGCCTAAGTCCAGCGAGCAGCAACTCCTCCACATCCTGGCATTCGGAGAGCTACTCGCCGTGGGCATCTCCCTGCGTCTCTCCCAGTAACAGCGCCCAAAACGCGGGTGACCTTTGCCCGCGCTTCCAGAACATCCACACTGGGTCCCCGCGCACCTCCCCAGGCACGTCCCCCCGCACCAGCCTGACGGAGGACGGCTGTGTGGGGCCGCGGTCCCCTTCACCCAGGACCGGGTCGCGCTCAACGTCTCCACAAGGGAAACGAACCTACGATATGTACCGCAATCCGGGTGTGTATCCAGATTTATTCCGAGATTTGAGTTGACTGTGATCTAGGGATGAGCGATCTGGGAAAAATACTATTAGATTTTTGGTTTATGTTTTAATACAAGGATTCTGTTCAAAGTTCACATTTCAGACTCGTCCAGCTATTTTTTTAATGCAGAATAACACAACATATTTACTTTTTTGTGGCTCATTTCGTTCAGTCAAATTGTGATTTTGATTTGATTGTGATGAATCTTTAACCCGTAATCAGAAATGTTCCTAAAGTTTTGTGCGTCCCGAGACAATGCACACGTCTTTGGATTTCAGTTACACAACAAGTCAAATGTTCACCCCATAATCAAAGGTTGTAGGTTTAGTCTGTGCTCCCACCACTTCATTCTGAGTCTTGCCCCAGGACAGTTGTTGTGTCCTTGGGCAAGACTCAGGCACAACCCACCATGTAACTTTAGACTGATGTAAAAGTATTAGTCATTTTCATTTTTGATTGGTTTTATATTGTGCTTGCTGCTTGAGAATGTTCAGAAATTTAGTTTTAACTTTCTAATCCAATGCGCTCATGCAGGTGGGTGACATGCCAACTCCAGAAAGTTACACTGTGTTACTTTAATCTCATGAAATCTTATTGTTTAATTGTTATAAATGCCATTAAAAATCCCAAACTCTTCACTAATCTACAATATTTTGGCACTAACAGCTGTGTGTTTCTATGGAATCTAAAGTTTCTATCTTTGTTCTGAAAATACTTTAGTGATTAATATTTTGAAGTTTGAAAAGTATGCTGTGAACAAAAAAATAGTTAAAAATATAGATAGTTAAACTTTCTATTCATATCTTAAAGCTACCGTCCTTAAGTTTGACTTTTTTTTTTACCAGTAAATGTGAAGCATGTTCCCCTTTAACCTCACCTAGCCCCTCCCCCTCTCATCACCTGGCCCCTCCCCCTCACCTTGCCGTTGTTCAGCCTCACCTCCGCCCTTTGGTCTTCTTCTGTTAGGCCAAAGCTATCAGACAGAAGTAACGTAGATGAATCTAGTGGTGAAGTGTGAGAATACAACAGCATGATAGCTTGATAGGCAAAACGAATGAATAAAACATATTTCGAGATGTTTCTAACCCTTTTCCTATATTAACGCCTCTACAGCTTTGCTCCCTGGTCACCGCTCGAGAAGCCCCTCCCCTCACGGTCGTCATGAGGACCTGAGCGTCGGAGGTCACTACCCCAGCCTCGGTGATGCCATGAACGGGTACCAGCCTGGTCTGATGCCCACCAAGATCGTCAAAACAACCAACCAGCTGTACACGCTGTACCCCGAGAACAACGGAGAGCCCAACTACCTGGTGTCATGTGACCAGGAGCTGAAGACAAAGCCCACTGCGGAACCTTTCTTTGTCATCCCACAGATCTGGTCCAAACCGCTGGTGCCGGGTCTCTGCAGGTGAAAAAGCACTCTACATTGTAACATTTTATACGTCTTATAGTTTATGTAATTAAGAAATACTACATTTTTAATCAGTGTTTGTGTCAATGTAAGAATTAATATCTACTAGTTAAAGTTAGTTTTTTGTCAGTGGATTATAAAAATTGCTCTTAAGTCAACTAAGAAAGTAAAAAAATGACCTGCTGCTAACCCTGCTTTAAACGAACTGTATGTAGCCTGTGCTCTTATAGTTTTAAAAAATGTACTACAATTACGACTGAACCTGTATTGCTAGTTCCTAAACCTGCAGACAGAGACACATACACATTTTTCTCATTCTCAGTTTATGGACAAGCCTTGTGTGAAAGTTCTGAACTTCTAATGAGCTGCAGAGGCTGCACTAGCACAGATTTATGATTGTCTGCAGGTGCTGGGGTTTAAGTAGTGAGGATTCAGATCAGAGAGAGGACTTTTTGGTTTAAGCTTTGAAATTGGCAACTCAAATGTGAGATTCATGCGAGGCTCATTCTGCTTTCTGATTGGATAATTGTCTTGAGAAACAAAACAGCACATTTTTCAGACTCTGTTGCAGCTAAAGGAGCCGGGCCAAATGGTAGATGGTTTCTGGAACATTGTGAGAATTAATCTTGTTGGCCAGGTTATAAATAAAAGAGAAAACGTATTAGGATCTAGATAAGTTTAAGTGATTATAATTGGTTCTGTTTTGCAGTATCCCGGTCTCCTCCCTCCCTCCTCTGGAATGGCCTCTTCCCTCTCGCACAGATCAGTACGAGCTCCACATCGAAGTGCAGCCGCGGCCTCATCACCGAGCGCACTATGAGACCGAGGGGAGTAGGGGCGCGGTCAAGGCTCCCACGGGAGGGCATCCGGTCGTACAGGTCAGTCCCGGTTCCAGCTACTGGCTCTGACACAAAACATTTGCACAATAGGGTTCAGAATTTGATCATGTCATAATTTCAGCTGGACGACAGAGGCCTTTATAACTCTATGGAAGATTCACTGTTTTTGAAAGAAATATCCCAACTCCACATACTCCACATTAATCTTATGGCTTAAAATCACGTCTTTGGGGTTAAATAATGGCATCACTTATTTTTGCTGACAGAGAAGACGTTGAATTTTTTGCCAGTTTTTTGTTTCATGTGGATAGGCCCAGTGATTACACAGATATTAACCATAAATCAGGTCAACACATCTGCAATCTGACAGTTAACGGGCCCATATTACACTATTTTCTGTTTCTGTTTTTGTTCCTCATCACAAACAGACCTGGAGTTGTGTTTTGTTTCATTCACACATGTTTAACACACAAACGCTGAACATTTAGCCTGAGTTCTTCTCAGGATAGTGCTCCACTGTGTTTTTAAACTCCATACACCTTCACTCGAATCATTTGGATAATTTCAGCCCTGTAATTTCTGATCTGTACTCTACAAAAAGTAAAAGGTTTCTGTTAACTTCATGACAGCACTTCATGACATCACAAGGTGGAACAGAGCATTTTGAGCTTTGGAGATGTAGACAGACTAATAATAAAGGATTACTGAAACATGTGTGAATGAAACAAAACACAACTCCAGGTCTGTTTTTGAGCAAGTAACACATTAAAGCTCACAAAGATTTATTTTTCATAACATAGGACATTTAAACAGCAAATTTCTCCATAGAATTCTGTCTCCAGCTCAGTTTTAAACTATAGTCTATTAAGGACTGAGCACATTATAGACCAGTGTTGCTCGCCTAGACTAGACTATTCTTTTTAGCAATAAAAATCATGTTAAAGGAAATATCAGCATGTACTGCATTTTTTCACATAACTGCCTCTATTTTTGACGTTTCCGTACGTATTTTCCCTTTAACGCATCAACTAACTGACTGGGAAAATCCCCGCGGCACCTGCGCTCTGATTGGTCATCTTCAAGAGACAACGTAAACACATTACCGAAATGACAGTCAAATATTTAAGGAGCCCCATTCCTCTGCTTTAAGATGCCATTTGAATTTACATGAGAGCACAACTGGTTGGTGGAGTTACGGTAATGGAAAGTCCACAGCCGCGCTCTGTCAGAGATGATAGCATCCGCCACAATAGGGTTAAGAAAACTGCAATGTAACTTGGACCATATATTTCATCATTCTTATTTATTTAACCTAAAATTTGAGGTTTGTCAACTCTTCTTGACAAACCAGCTATACCCCACGTGTATTGAAACGCATTAGGACATCAGCAGTGACTTCCATATTGATGCTTACCAGATCCGTCTGGTAATTACATGAATAAATTAATATAAACAAATGCTGTTATTATGAGGCAGGACATGCTCTGGCTTTGTCCAAATGAAGTGGTAGACATTGAGTCCAGGTTTCGTTGGATATTTGCATAGATCATATTTCCATATGCATTGAACAATAGCATCATTATACCCAGGGCTAGCGCTATGAAAATTAGCATGCGTGTTATGGCTAAACAACACGGCAGATTTAACCCTTCACATACACAATCGCTAGTATTTGTGGTTGTCAAACTCTCATAGGACGGAAGTGTGGGTGGATATATTTGTACTGTCTTAAAAACAGAACTAGTTCATTTTAAACGGTTGCAGTTGTGCCAAGTTATTCCTCACTTATCTTATGCATTCAGAACATCCTAAGCATTCACCACGATTAATTTATAAGTGCTTTTCACAACAAAGACCAGAGTGGAGTTTTCCATCACAGTAATGCTAACAACATTCTCTAACAAGAATACGCTTTTTAATTAGATGTAGGTAGTACACAGCAGACTTATTTTATCCAAATTCATGGAAACTAATCCGGTACAGGCCTTGTAATATTACTTTATACAGTGTTTTTATTTTTTATTTTGTAAGTTTATTTTCTATCAAATGCTTTTGCAGCTCTTAAATCGTTTCATTATAATGGTTATATGCTACATATCACACATTTGCATATATACAAAACAACAAATTTGATATTATCTTGTTGCATAATAAGACTCTATGTGTGAAGGCACTACTTGAGTAATAAGTAAAAATACTGGACATTTTTGTAAACAATTGGACTCTAAAACCGAATCCTGTGAATAAAATAATAAATCCATTTCATTTTGATGCTATATTGATAAAATAATGGTTCTGGTGTAGTCCTGCTTTAGTCTTGGTTTAGTTGAGTTAGTCCTGTGTTGGTCCTGGTTTAGTCCTTCTTCTGCTTTAATCCTGATTTACTTAGGTTAGTCCTAGTTTAGTCCTGGTTTAGTCCTGGTTTGGTCCTGATTTGGTCCTGGTTTAGTCCTGGTTTAGTCTTGGTTTAGTCCTTCTTCTGCTTTAATCCTGGTTTACTTAGGTTAGTCCTGGTTTAGTCCTGGTTTAGTCCTGGTTTAGTCCTAGTTTGGTCCTGGTTTAGTTGGGTTAGTCCTGATTTAGTCCTGGTTAGTCCTGGTTTAGTCCTGGTTTGGTCCTGATTTGGTCCTGGTTTAGTCCTGGTTTAGTCTTGGTTTATTTGAGTTAGTCCTGTGTTGGTCCTGGTTTAGTCCTTCTTCAGTTGGTTTAGTCCTGGTTTAGTCCTTCTTCTGCTTTAATCCTGGTTTACTTAGGTTAGTCCTGATTTAGCCCTGGTTTGCTCCTGGTTTAGTCCTAGTTTGGTCCTGGTTTAGTCCAGGTTTAGTCCAGGTTTAGTCCTTCTGCTTTAATCCTGGTTTACTTAGGTTAGTCCTGATTTAGTCCTGGTTTGCTCCTGGTTTAGTCCTAGTTTGGTCCTGGTTTAGTCCAGGTTTAGTCCAGGTTTAGTCCTTCTGCTTTAATCCTGGTTTACTTAGGTTAGTCCTGATTTAGTCCTGGTTTGCTCCTGGTTTAGTCCTAGTTTGGTCCTGGTTTAGTCCTGGTTTAAACCCAGGGCTAAAATAATAAATCCACATAATGCTGATGCTATACTGATAAAATGATTTCGCTGTATTTAATTTATTCTGACAGAGAAAACGTCAAACTTTGTCCTTGTTTTTGTTTTGTGTGGATAGACCCAGTAATTCCAGAGATATGAACCATTTCTACATTTGAACATAGAAATATTAACTGTCTTCTCAGTTTTAAACTATAACTGCCTTTTGAATATTATGAGTTATGAACATATGAAGTGTATTTTCTGGAGGTTTTAAATACTCGGCGTGTCCATGTTTCATGCCTGATGTAGTAGTACTGGTGTGTACTTTGGTTTGCTTCAGTGAGTTTAACCACATAAACCTATCAAGGCCACTTCCTCTTTGTAGACTATAATCTCTCATTTTAGGAAGCTAAGACACACATTTAAAAGACTCTCTGTGGCTGTTAGGCTGGGTTAAGTTCTGGGTTAGACCTGGTTTAGTTCTGGTTTAGTCTTAGTTTACACCCGGATCAGGCTTGGTTTAGTCCTGTTTTTTTTGTCCCAGTTTTGACTTGTTGTCTTGTAGTTTAATCTAGTTTAGTCCTAGTCTAATTCTAGTCATAGTTTTACCTTTTTCACATTACAGTTTGATTTAACATCTAGTTTAGTCCTGGTTCAGTTCATGGTTTAGACCTGATACAAAGTTGGGCATTGTGTAGTGGTTCATACCTGGTCTAGTACTAGTTTTGTCTGGATTTTGTCCTAGTTTTTACTTGTTTGAGTTAAGATCTCATTTAGACCTGGTTCAGTCCTAGTTTAGCCTATTTTACTCCAGGTTTAGTCCTTCTGTATTTGATTTAGCTGGTTTAATCTATTGATAGTTTTGGTTTAGTCCTTCTTTAGCTGGTTGGTCCTGGTTTAAGTCCTGGTTTTATCCTTCAGTTGGCTTAGTCCTGGTTTAGTCCTGGTTTAGTCCTGGTTTAGTCCTGGTTTAGTCCTGGTTTAGTCCTAGTTTAGTCCTGGCTTAGTCCTGGCTTAGTCCTGATTTAGTCCTGGCTTAGTCCTGATTTAGTCCTGGCTTAGTCCTGGTTTAGTTCTGGTTTAGTCCTGGTTTATCTCTGGTTTATCTCTGTTTTAGTCCTTCAGTTGACTTAGTCCTGGTTTAGTCCTGGTTTAGTCCTGGTTTAGTTCTGGTTTAGTCCTGGTTTAGTCCTGGCTTAGCCCTGGTTTAGTCCTTGTTTAGTTCTGTTCTAGTCCTGGCTTAGTCCTGGTTTAGTCCTGGCTTAGCCCTGGTTTAGTCCTTGTTTAGTTCTGTTCTAGTCCTGGTTTAGTCCTGGTTCAGTCCTGGTTTAGTCCTTGTTTAGTTCTGTTCTAGTCCTGGTTTAGTCCTTGTTTAGTTCTGTTCTAGTCCTGGTTTAGTCCTGGTTCAGTCCTGGTTCAGTCCTGGTTTAGTCCTTGTTTAGTTCTGTTCTAGTCCTGGTTTAGTCCTTGTTTAGTTCTGTTCTAGTCCTGGTTTAGTCCTGGTTCAGTCCTGGTTTAGTCCTTGTTTATTTCTGGTCTAGTCCTGGTTTAGTCCTGGTTCAGTCCTGGTTTAGTCCTGGCTTAGTCCTGATTTAGTCCTGGTTTAGTCCTTCAGTCGGGTTATTTCTGGTTTAGTTCTTTTAACCATAACCACATACTACATTCTTCCTCTTTCTGGCTGTAGACTTTTATTTTAGGAAGTGCCCTGTGCCGACTCTTTGTAATGTGTCTGTCCGTGTTTCTATTTAAACTGAATGAATACAGCTCTGACTCGCACAGGCTCAAAATAAGTCACTCGTTTTACTGTGGAAAGATTGTAATCAGACGAGAAAAGAAACAACATTATTACACTTAGCTGTGAACTTGACTAAAGTCTAGGACAATTTGAACTAGTAATGAACCCACAGATACATGGGTTGGGTAGTTAGTAGTATTAATAGTCGTAGTAGTAATAGTAGTAGCAATAGTAGCGGTAGCAGTAGGAGTTCAGTGTTCCCTCGTTTATCGTGGGGGTTACGTTCTAAAAATAACCCGCAATAGGTGAAATCTGCGAAGTATCAGCTTTATTTTTTACAATTATTCTATGTTTTGCAGCTGTAAAACCCCTCACCACACACTTTATACTGACATTTTCTCACATTTCTCTCTTGTTTAAACACTCTCAAAGTTCAAACCTTTGTAGATAAAAAAAAAAGTACAATATTATAGAATGAAAACAATTCAATACTCAATTCAATACACGATACTGATTCTGATACCACGATAATGATAAAAAAAACACTTTCTTTTGACAATAGAATGTGATTTTCAACATTAAATAGTAGTACTTTTATATAGCTTACCTTATATATGTGTACTCTCAGTGTCCAGTAGGTTCATAGTGGTTCATGGGTGTATACTATGTGTCTTATACTTGTGAAAGATACAGCTCAAGATCATTAAAGATATTCAGGAAAGGTTCTGTCCTGTGAATGTGACTTTTTAGTATCAGTTCTTGCTCAAATGAGTATCTAGTTTCGATACTAGTTTCAGTAAGTATCTGTTATTTTCGTAGTGGTAGTACCAGTAGTAGCAGTGGTAGCAGTAGTAGTAGCATTAGCAGTAGTAGGTGTAGTAGTCAATGAGCATGTTAAATTGGCTCTGACATCAGTCTAAAAATATGTGTCTATTGTGTGTGTGTTACTGTAGAAGTAATAATAGAAGTAATAATGTAGTGTTATTGTGAACAAGTAAAGCTTGTGCAGTCACTATTGTTTAACCCATGACCTGATTCAAATCAGGGTTTGTCTGAGTTTAGACCTGGTTTAGTCCTGTTTTTGTCTGGGTTTAGTCCTGGTTCAATCCTGGTTAAGTTCTCTGTCCAGTTTAGCTGTTCATAGTCCTGGTTTAGTCCTGGTTTAGTCCTGGTTTAGGTCTAGTTTAGTCCCTGTTTTGTCCTAATTTAGTACTGCTTTAGTACTGGATCAGTCTTTGTGTGGCCCTGTTTAGTTCTTCTTTAGTCCTGCTTTAGTCCTGGTCTTTTCCTGATTTAGTTCTTGTTTAGTCCTGATTTAGTCCTGATTTAATCCTGATTTAATCCTGATTTAATCCTGGTCTAGTCCTGGATCAGTTCTGTTGTACTCCTGGTCTAGTTCTGGTCTAGTTCCCAGTCTAGTCATTGTTTAGTCCTTGTGTAGGCCTTGTTTAGTCATGTTTTAGTCCTGGTCTAGTGCTGTTTCAGTCCTGGTCTAGTCCTGCTTCAGTCCTGGTCTAGTCCTGGCCTTGTCCTTACACACAGTTCATATTCGTCCATACTTTCCCCTGTCTCTCTTCTCTGACTCACCTTTGCGGCCGCTGCCATGACGACAGGCCCGGTCAGTCTGTTTGCTTCCTGTGTTTCGTCCAATCACGGCTCAGCTCTGCGGTTGCCATAGTTTGTGCTTACTCTGAGCTCAGTGAACTGCAGTCAGTGTTTTTACTGCCCGACCATTAAAACAAGCACAGATGTCCAACAGGGCTACTGGTCCTCGGCTTTCAGAGTTATTATTAAACCGAACGCTCCGAGATTAAAGGTCCTAGATTACACAAATTAACTCTTGTATTTATTTAAACCATGTTATAACATTCTTACCTCCTCAAAAACAAACCTGGAGTTGTGTTTTGTTTCATTCACACATGTTTGAGTAACACTTTATTATTAGTCTGTACATCTCCAAAGCTTAAAATGCTCCAGTCCACCTTGTGATGTCATGAAGTGGTAGTAACAACTACATAACACATTTGGATCTTTTTTGTCTTATTTTATTTTTGTTTAAAGGAAATAAATGTTGTTTTGAATCTCTGCGCTGGTATTAGTTGATATTGGACAGATAATTAAAAGCAGATAGTTAAAGCTAATAAAGAATCAGAATCGGAATCGGAAAAACTGAGTTGTATCTTTATGATGTTGGAGGAGTTTAATGCCCTACTGTAGAATATTCCAGGCAAAGCAGTAATATCTCCATGGAAATCAGCAAGAGGCCGACATTTGAACAGAAACCTTTACGTGAGCGCTGTAAACGATTTGTCCATTATGACTTAAAGGACCTGTACACAATTTTCCCCACGTATTTGTTTTCCCCCAGTACAGATATAAAGCAGATGTTGAATTCAAAATACATGTGCTGTTTACTGTCTCCATATAAATCATTTTATTGCCTGATAATCTGGAAGTGCGTGTTAACATGCTAGATGTGTCCAGTAAGCCCACAATAACAATAATGACTATATCGACTCAATATATGTTAGATGGAACAATTTATTTGGGGGTCAATATTTATCACATGGACTTTTTCTTTGCACTACAGGGAAATGTTGGGTTATTTTTGTCTATATGATGAGATTTGAGCTGGACAAGGTTGGGATTAATAATTTCTATGACTCATTACAGATGCAAACGGAGTCTTTCATTCTGCCATTTTTTATTGCAGCTCATGTTTTAAAAAATATTGTAGCTTTGGACCACTGCAAACTGTTTAAAATGATCCGGTCCTAATTTTCACGTTTTAAGAAGGTAAAAATCAGGTAGCGCACCTTTAACTGAGTACATTCCCTTCTGTTTCTCTCTGTTTGAACAAACACATTTATCTCTAAACTCTGCTGCAGGTTGTTGCTGTCTTGTGGTTTTTTGCAGATTTCCTCAAATGGAAACATCAGCCTCTGTTTTACCTTCACCTGCATCTGACTTATTTTAAGATACACACAAGTGTGTACAAGAGTACACAGGATTACACCTACTTCCTACCAACAAACACAAGCTACACATTTAACAGTTTCTTTACCACTCAACAATCAAACCACTGAACCACAACCAACTACCACTTTGAAACAGGCTTGAGAAAACTGCATTGTTAGACATTTAAACAGAAAAATCAAAGTAAAAGTAATGGTAGTTTCTTAAAGTATGTGTGTTTTTAATGAGCGTTGCCTGTTTGTGTTGCAGTTACACGGTTACAGAGGCAAAGACCCCCTGGGGCTGCAGATTTTCATTGGGACAGCAGATGAAAGGATCCTCAAACCTCACGCCTTTTACCAGGTCCATCGTATCACAGGCAAAACAGTGACCACCAGCAGCTACGAGAAGGTCTTCCACGGCACCAAGGTCCTGGAGATCCCTCTGGAGCCCAAGAACAACATGAAGGCAATGTAAGGAACCTGCTGCAAGATGGGACACACACACAGCGATGATGGAGCTAAACACATTATAAATGTTACCAGTGGGAACATTGGGGACTTGGTAATAAAAATAATAATAATAATAAAGAATTACTCAAACATGTGTAAATTAAACAAAACACAACTCCAGGTATGTTTTTGATAAGGTAACAACATTATAACATGACTTAAATGTGCTTTTAGTCGTGGTACAACAATGTTTCCTCATCATTAGTTTACTCTGGTTTCTGTTTCACTGAGTCTTGCCTGTTTGTGTAATCCTGTTCACGTATTGTCCATCAACTGAGGCTGAAGTGGTCAGAAAATTTGGTTTGCAATTTGAAGTCATGAAAGGTTAAGTTTAATTTATGTTTTTCAAATCGGGACATTACAATATGAACTTGTGTACGCCCCTGTCAAACCTATATATTGTTTTTTGTGATGTAGAATTGACTGCGCTGGGATCCTGAAGCTGAGGAACGCAGACATCGAGCTGCGGAAAGGAGAGACAGACGTGGGGCGAAAGAACACTCGGGTCAGACTGGTGTTTAGAGTGCACATCCCACAGCCTAGTGGCAACATGGTGTCACTGCAGGCAGCGTCGCACCCCATCGAGTGCTGTAAGAAACACACACAATACACACACAATACACACACAATACACACACAATACAGACACAACACAGACACAATACACACACAATACAGACACAATACACAGACAATACACACACAACAAGACTGAACCAGGACTCAACCAGGACTCAACCAGGACTCAACCAGGTCTCAACCAGGACTGAACTAGTACTAATAAAGGACTAATGTAGGACTGAACCACGACTCAACCAGGACTGAATGAGGACTGAACCCGGGATAAACTGGGACTAAACCAGGACTAAACCAACAGAACTAAACCAATAGGACTAAAGTAGGACTAAAGTAAGACTAAAGTAGGACTAAAGTCATACTAAATGTTCACAGTTCACATTCCACTGTGTAAAATGTCACACTTAAGATCATACGTGTCAGTTTTAAAAATATCACATAGCCAAGTCGAAATGTCGTGGATTTTTTGGTTCAGTTTCAGATCAGTATAGATCTCTATGTGTTTATGTTTGTCTAACACTAAAAACACACAAAAGCACAACAGGTCTTCTTCAAATGTTTCTATCTTGCATTTACTTTAATACAAGTGTTTTTAATTACTGAAAATTGCCTTAAAGGGCCCATAATTTCAGATCTATGTTATAATGTTGTTTCCTCATCACAAACAGACCTGGAGTTGTGTTACCTGAGTTCTTCTCTCAAACAGAAAACACTCTGTTCCACTTTGTGATGTCATGTGGTGATACAGGAAGTGCTCCACTGTGTTTTTAAACTCCATACACCTTCACTAGAATAATTTGGATAATTTTGGCCCTAGAATTGCCAAACAACACTGAATAAAAGGTGAAATGCAGGTGAAAAGCTTTGGAGATGCAAACAGACTAATTACGCAGGGTTACTCAAACATGTGTGAATGAAGCAAAAAACAACTCCAGGTCTGTTTTTGAGGAGGTAACAACATTATAACATGGCTAAAAGCTCATAAGAGTCAATTTTGCATAATATAGGACTTTTAAAACATGCATTCTCCACAGATCTGACCTTTAACTCGGCCAGACGGGGTTATATACTTGTCTCCATAGTTAAACGTTTGAACCCATATTGTGGAACATTTTGGGCAAAGCAATAACATCTCCGTGGAGACAAGCACATGGTGGGCTCTCTACTTGGAAAGCTACACAGTACACCTTTAAGTACACGCATAGAACACTTTCTCAGCCCATTTCTGAGCAAATTGTAACTGTATCCAACCGTAAACTGGATTCTTCAGGCCTGTTGATTTGACTGACAGAATTCTGAATCTGTTTTGCCATCCAGACTTAACAGCGTAAACCAAAGCACTAATTCCTCTGATGTTTGTGTTGTGTTTGACTTTGCCCAAACTGCTTCTACTTTTCCAAACCTGATACTGCATAAACCTCATTAAAATCAGACTTATGCAAACGAGCAGGTCCCGGGTACAAAGACGCTTCTATGTTTAAAGTGCAGTTTCTGTTTGAGAACATGGCCCCTGATGTGGACTCAGTGTTATTACAGCAAGATGTGTAATCACTAATCAAACAAGAGCAGCTTTAACTACAATATAGAGGCTTATGCAAATAGGAGCCAAGAAGGGACAGGACTGATATCACTGTTATCAAATTTAGATCGTTTTTGTTCTGAAATAAATGTAAAATGATGCTAAAAGGTTACATTTACAAACACACCATCTTTTTAAAATAATAATATTTTTGATTTAAAAAAATACATATTTGGAATCATATTTTATTCTGTCTCGATGTAGTTCTGATCTAGAGGTGCTTTAGTAATGGTTCAGACCTAGTTTAGTCCTGGTTTAGACCCTAGTTCAGACCTAGTTTAGTTCTGGTTTTGTTCTAGTCTAATCCTGTTTCATTCCTGCTTTAATTTCTGTTGTCTTTCTGGTCTAGTTCTAAATCCTGGTTCAGTTCTGGCCTCGTTCTGGTCCAGTCCTGGTTTTCTTTCAGGTTTAGCTGTGGTTTAGTTGTCGTTAGTTTTGTTACTGGTTTAGTGCTAGTCTCATCCTTGTGTAGTGCTTTGTTAAATCCTGTTTCTATCCTGGTTTAGTCTTAGATTCCCCCCGGTCTAGTCCTGGTTTTGCCCTAGTTTGGGCTGGTTTAGTTCTGGTCTAGTCTATTAATCTGTGATATTACTGTTTTAGTCCTGTTTTAGTCCTGTTTTAGTCCTGTTTTAGTCCTGTTTTAGTCCTGTTTTAGTCCTGTTTTAGTCCTGATTTAGTCCTGGTTTAGACCTGGTTTAGTGCTGGTTTAGTCTTGGTTTAGTCCTGCTTTAATCCTGCTTTAGTGCGGATTTTGCCCTGGTTTAGTCCTGGCCCAGTCCTGGTCCAGTCCTGGTTTAGTCCTTGTTTAGTCCTGGTTTAGTCCTGATCCAGCCCTGGCTTTCTTCAGTCCTGGTTTAGTCCTGATATAGTCCATTGGTTTAGCTGGAGAACTGCAGTAGTTGGTTCATTCTTTGGGTCACCAAGTCTCATAAAACTACTACACAGATAATAAATATTTTAAAAAATATTAATTTATTTATGCTGATAACTTGAAGTTTGTGCCAGTTTTTGTTTCATGTGGACAGGCCCAGTAATTACAAAGATATTCACCATAAACCAGGTCAACACACCTCTAATCTGACAGCAAATTCCACCATAGCAGGATCCCTCATATAAACCTCTGTACCTATTTTGTCGGAGAGTGAAGGGAGGATCAAATCTTTTGAAAACGCCGGTGCTCGGGTGGAAGTCGTCTGTGTCGCTGTTGTGTAACTGTTTTGTTTAAAGAGACAGGCAGATTTAGTGACATCGTCGTCTTTGTTTTACGGCCGATGGAGCAGAGAGAGAGAACCTGTTCAAAGGTCAACACAAGAGTCAGCTACTGCTATGAGGAGAGAGGGAAGAAGAGAGGGAGCAAGAGAGGGAGAGAGGGCAAGAGAGAGTAAATAAAGAGAGTGGGCAAAGAGAGAGCAGGAGAGAAAGGGATGGAGGAAGAGGGAGAAAGAGAGAGGGAGTGAAAGGGAGGGTGGAGAGAGAGGAACAGGAGGTAGTAAGAGAGACAGAGAGAGACAGAGTAGATAAAAAGGGCGGGCAGGGGGTACAGGGGAGAGAAAGGGGGATGGAGGAGGGAGAGAGCAGGGGCAGATAGAAAGATAGAGGGAGGATAGAGGAAGAGCGGAGTAAAGGAGAGGGAGAAGGAGGGAGGAGGATAGAGGGAAGACAGAGGAGAGAGAGGAAAGAAGATAGAGAGTTACAGAGGAGCGTGGGAAAGAAGAAATAAAAATAGAGGGGCAGATAGAAAGAGAGAGGAGTAAAAGAGAAATGGAGAGATAGAGGGAGCAAGGAGAGGAGAGAAGGCAGGCATGAGAGAGAGAGGGAGAGATGAAGAGTAAGAAGATAGAAGTAAGAGAGAGGGAGAAGAAGGGAGAGAAAGAAGGAGGAGGGAGTGGGAGGGGTAAAAAGAGGAGAAAAGAGAAGGTAGAGAAAGGGGAAGAAGAGGGGAGTGAGAGAGAGAGAGAGAGGCGTCCAGAGTAAACAGATGGAGCCCCAGTGTGTTGACTCAGGTTAAATATAGACAGGTCTATTGTGGCAGGAGTAAAGCCTGTGGTACTTCATTCTGGTGATTAGTGAGACCAATTTGGGGACTTATACCGTCACATTTTCTCTTCTCATTAAAAACAACTTATAAATATGGCTTTAGAGTATGTCCCTTTTTCCCCTCCATCCCTCCCTCCCTCTCTATCTGCCTCCTCCCCCTCTCTCTCCTCTCCTTTACTTCCTCTCTCCTCCCTCAATTTTTTCTTACAGGTGATTTTATTGCTCAAAAATACCATTGAAAACATGCATTGTTACTGAGAGGAGGGACACCTATCCACAGATCTGACCAGTAACTTTGCTTATTGGTGCCACTTGCTCATCTCTATGGCCATTGTTAAGCTTAATAGCGTATTTTGGAACATTGCAGGCAAAGCATTAACATCTCCATGGAGACAAGCTTGTTGCATAGTGCAACTTTAGTGCTTTTTATTTCGTTCCACATAAATAAAGTCCAAAATTCAAAACCATACTCCTAACCGAACATAATATTGTTTTAACAAGGGGTCTGAAAATATTTGATAATCAATATATAGTGTTTTAATACATATTTTTTCATTTCTTCTGTCCGTGCTTCCACAGCTCAGCGGTCGGCCCATGAGCTCCCCCTGGTGGAGCGTCAGGACATTGACAGCTGCTGCGTTTTGGGAGGGCAGCAGATGATCCTGAGTGGACACAACTTCAGCTCCGACTCCAAAGTCATCTTTGTGGAGAAAACACAAGGTCAGCGCAACACACAGCTGCTCAACCGTATGGGATTTTTAATATGGATTACAAGTTTAGTCCTGTAGTCCTGGTTTGGTCCTGGTTGAGCCCTGACTTAGTCTCGGTTTACTCCTATAGTCCTGATTTGGTCCATCCATCGCTGATAGCCCTGGTTTAGTCTGGATTGAGTCCTGGTTTAAACCGGGTTTAGTCATATAATCCTGGTTTAGTCCTGGTTTAGTCCTATAGTCTTGGTTTGGTCCTGGTTCAGTCCTGGTTTAGTCCTGGTTTAGTCCTGGCTTAGTCCAGGTTACTAGGCAGTGTGAGTATATTTCCTCAAATAAATGGTGTTCAATGGGATTAATTAATATTCACTTTTGTCATTCTAGATAATGATAAATACATAAAAAGCTGCTGAAAATGTAGAAATGTACAAAAGAGGAAGAAACCCGCCCAGTCCTCTCTGAAAATCAAATCATCACAATATTTGACACATTAAGGCCTTGGACCAGATTTTTTTTTTGTATTTGAGCAAAATTTTTCTTGCCCCAGTACACATTTATTGTATAAGCAGCTCTAGAGGTCAAAATAAGTCATCTAAGTTTTATCATTTTATTGTCCGATAATCAGGAAGTGTGTGTTAGCATGCTAGTTGTTGTTGTTAGCTTTACCGTCATGACAAAACTCTGCTTTGGTCTCTTGACAGTTGTGAAAAGCGCTTCTAAACTCATCATGTGGAATAATTAGGATGTTCAGAATGTATAAGTGAGGAATAACTTTGGACAACTGCAAACTGTTGAGAATGAACTAGTTCTGCTTTTCACATTTATAAGACAGTAAAAATCAGGTAAATATTTTTTTTTCCACAGTTGCTCAGTTCTGTATATCAAGTGGACAGTGATAATGCTATATGACGTACACTCTGAACTCTGAACCCAATCTGTCGTTACGAACACATAAAAAGACGCAACACATTTGAGTTTTTGGAGCGTTTGTTTCTTTCACGTTTGTTGCAGACGAGGCCGCTTCTATGGGTGACTGATTTTTGTGCGATTTAAAGATAAGATGTGTAGAGTTGACTTCCTTAAAGTGTCGCTCTCACTGACAGATGAGATATCTTTCAAGGGCCTGTTTCTTAATGTGCCGTTTGGTGTTATATAACCAAAAGTACCAACAAATATAATAATAATAATCATCTTTATTTATATAGCACTTCTGAAAGAGTTTGCAAAGTACTTCACAACTAAGTAAAAAACACAATACACCCCCTGAATATAAAATACAAAACAAATACAACGAAAAGACGCACATATCACGCAAAATTAACTTTTTCTAGCTTTCGACCATCAGAAACATGCCTGAAGAGGTTTTATATGTCAGCCATGCGTGTTTGAGTAATTTAGCGATCTCTTTGAACCCTCCTTATGGTTAGCTGTAAGATTCCGTGCAAAGCCACAAGCCTACGTCACCCTGGTTCCCACACGACAATTCTCAATAAATATACAAAAACATGATACAAAACGATACACTACAACTTCACAATCCTGATGTGATGTGCAGTAGTTTTCTTAGCAAAATGCACAGCGATAGTGCTCTGAAGGGGGAGTGACTTAACCTAGAGAGAAAAGGGAGAGTGGACTTGGACAATATAGCCTTTTCAAAACAATAAAAGCTAATGTGGTGATCTAAATATCTTATGTATTAGCAATTAATACCAATACCAATCTCCAAAGCTCAAAATGCTCTGTTCCACCTTGTGATGTCATGAAGTGGTAGTTTTCAAGTTCACAGCTCCTTTTACCTTTAGTTCAGTAGAGACTGGTAATTTCCAGGTCTGAAATCATCCAAATGATTCTAGTGTACTATTTTAATGTACAACACATCCGTCTACATAACTTGGTAGTACTTGTAGTAGCAACAATACTTTGGCAGTATTCATTGTCACAGTAGTTTCAGTAGCAGCAGTAGTATACTTTTATAGTTGTGTTTAAATAAATATGACTTAAGCATATAAATAACATCTGTATTTTATTGGGAGCATATTGGCAGAGGTTTATGGCAAAACTCTTCAAAACAATTGCTTTTGGTCTTTTTTCCATTTGGGAAAAATAACTCAACTAAACCAGTGCATGTGCTGCTCCTAATGTGTGTTTTTAAAGTCAGACTCGACTGTGGTGGAAGCTCTGAGTCACCAGAGTTTGAACATCAGAACAAATTTGTGGCATTTGTAAGAGATTGGTTTAGCGGTAAAAATAATATGAATGAAATTGGCAAATAAAATCTAAAATAACAACATAAATATAAGGAAAACTGTACTGAGACTTTACATTATGGGAGTGGCACTGCATGTTTGTCTATAGAGGAATGTTCAGCAGTTACCACGGTGACAAAATGTGCACATTAGCAAACGTAGCTTCATTAGTTTGATGAAAATGAATTTAAACAACACATTTTCAAGAGCTTGTGAACAATATGAGCGGGCATGGTCATGTTTAGGTGTTCGATTTTCAGAAAAAGTGAAAGCGTCGAGCTAAACAACAGTTAGCTAATACTGGCTAGCATGTGAGTGTCATTTTATGTGAGAGGTGCTTGTTTAACAGCGCAAAACACACTCACCTGGTCGGTTCTTTATGGTCAGATTGTGTTATGCAGTTATGGACAGAGGGGGCGACAGTTTTTCAATAGAAAGTGAATTGAAGCCAGAGTCGATGGAGCCAGAAGCGCATCCATGATCACTTCCTATTTGGAACGTAGCAGCTAGCAGGTTAGCTATGTCCGTTTATATATACAGTCTATGGATTTACCTGACATAAAATGAGAGGAAATTATTATTTTTTTGAATGATGTATCCTGACAGTTGCCATAGGAACCAAAGTAACTCCTCACTTTAACTATTTCCACAGCTGCTATTGCAACTGCCTCCTGTGTTGGAAATTTCTTCTTGTACAGGGAGAAAAAGAGCAGGAGGGAGGGAGGAGGAAGAGAGAAGAGGAAATACAGAGAGAGAGGGTAAAGAGAGAGAGAGGAGGCAGAAGAAGAGGAGAGATAGAGAGAGAGAGAATGTGTTTAATGGATGTTGGGAAGGAGATGAGGAAAGAGGAGAGAAGCAAATACAGTGATAGAGGAGAGATAGAGGGAGAGAGGAAGTGAGGGAGGGATGTTCGGATAGAGGGAGGCGAGGAAAGGGGAAGGAGAGAGGAGGGAAAGGAGGGAGAGTGAGTGAGAGAGAAAGAAAGAGGGAAGGAACAGAGAGAGAGAGAAAGATGAGAGGAAATGGGGGAGAGAGCAGAGGTAAAGTGAAAGAGGAGAAAGAGGGAAGGAACAAGGAGGGGAAATTGAAGAGAGCAGAGGTAGAGAGAAAGAGAGAAGACAGAGAAAGAGGAAGGAGGGGGAGTGAGTGAGAGAGAAAGAAGGAAGGAACAGAGAGAGAGAAAGATGAGAGGAAATGGGAGAGGAGAGGTTAAGAGAAAGATGGAGAGAAAGGAGAGGGAGTCACTGAACGAGAGAGAGAAAAAGGGAAAGAAAGGAAATAGGGAACAGAGCGTGAGCGAAGAAAGGGAACTAGAATGACAGAGGAAAAGAGGAGAGAGCAGGGAACCCCTTCATCCCATTATTTCCACATGCTTTGTCCATTATCCCAAACAGGGCTTCCCCTCTCAGCGTGGGCCTCCGACTCTGAGCAAACAGCTCCAGAGCCAAGAAACAGAAACACTCACGTTTCTCTGCACAAGACCAGAGACCAGATCTATATATATACGACTTTAAACACTGCTTTGGAAAACTGTTACACAATATTGAAGAAATGCAAGATTAATGGAAAGCAAAATCATGAAAGCTGCAATTTTTGAAGTATGAATATTTTTCTACACAAACAACAAAATCTCCTGTACAAAACTTGTTCAAAAGTGTGATTCCTGTATTATTTTGTCAGTTCATATTTCAGTCTTTTTGCCAATTCTTCTGGACGTGTTTAAAATATCAACTTTGATCACAGTCTTATTAATAGCAGTTGGATATTTTTCCCTAAATTAACATTAAAGGGCCAATATCACACTTTCTGATCTGTTATAATGTAGTTTCCTCATCACAAACAGACCTAGAGTTGTGTTTTGTTTCATTCACACATGTTTAACACACAAACTCTGCATATTTAGGCTGAGTCCTTCTCTCAAACTGAAAACACTCTGTTCCACCTTGTGATGTCATCATGTGGTAATACAGGAAGTGCTCCACTGTGTGTTTTTAAACTCCATACACCTTCATTAAAATCATTTGGATGATTTCACTGTTGGAATTGCCCATCTCTACTGAACTAAAGGTAAAAGAAGCTGTTAAGTTGAAAACTACCACTTCATGACATCACAAGGTGGAAAGGAGTATATTGAGCTTTGGAGATGTAGACAGACTAATAATGCAGGGTTTTAAAACAAAACACAACTCCAGGTATGTTTTTGATGAGGTAACAGCATTATAACATAGTTTAAAGCTCACAAGAGTCAATTTTGTGTAATATAAGACCTTCATTCCAAAGTGAAAACAGTTTCATTTTTAAGGATTTAATATTTAATACATTGACTTGAGTAATTCTCCTATTTAGTCGTGTATTTTGACTTGTGCATTAGTAATGTTATGTTGTAGTAACAGTAGACCTCTCAGGAGTACTGTGCAGTTGGCTCGTGCAGTTGGCTCATACAGTGGAATCCCCCTCTCTCTTTCTCCATTTGCCCTCTCTCTCCCTACTCTCTTCTGCCCCCTCTCGCTTCTCTCTCTAATCACCCTACTCTCTCCCCTCTCTGTCTCTCCCTGCCTCTTTATTCTCCCTACTCTCCTCTACCCCCTCACTCCCCTCCTCTCTTTTTCTCTCTCACTCTCTCCCCTCCTTTTCTCTCTCTCTGTCTCTCCCCTTCTCCTCTTCTTTCTCTATTGTCTTCTCTCCCCTCTTTCTCCTCTCTCTCATCTCCTGTCTTTCTCCTCCTCTTCTTTCTTTATCCACTTCTCTCCTCTCCTCCACTTCTTTCTCTGTCCTCTTCTCTCCCCTCCTTCTCTCCTTCTCTCCCCTCCTGTCTCTCTCTCTCCCCTCCTCTCTCTCTCTCCCCTCCTCCTCTCCTTCTCCCCCTCCTCTCTCTCCCCTCCTCCTCTCCTTCTCCCCCTCCTCTCTCTCCCCTCCTCTCTCTCCCCTCCTCCTCTGTTCTCCCCCTTCTCTCTCTCTCTCTCTCCTCTCCTCATCTCCTCTCCTCTCCCCCTCCTCTCTCTCTCTCCCCTCCTCCTCTGTTCTCCCCCTTCTCTCTCTCTCTCTCTCCTCTCCTCCTCTCCTCTCCCCCTCCTCTCTCTCTGTCTCCCCTCCTCCTCTTCTTCTCCCCCTCCTCTCTCTCCCCTCCTTCTCTCCTTCTCCCCCTCCTCTCTCTCTCCCCTCCTCCTCTCATTCTCCTCCTCTCTCTCTCACTCTCTCTCTCCCCCATCCTTCTCTCCTTCTCCCCCTCCTCTCTCTCTCCCCTCCTCCTTTCATTCTCCTCCTCCTCCTCTCTCTCTCTCTCTCCCCCATCCTTCTCTCCTTCTCCCCCTCCTCTCTCTCTCTCTCTCTCTCCCCCAGCCTTCTCTCCTTCTCCCCCTCCTCTCTCTCTCTCTTCCCTCCTCTTTCTCTCACTCCTCTCCCCTCCTCCTCTACCTCCCCCTCTCCTCTCCTCTCTCTCTCTGCTGACTCATTGAGGACATGTGTTGTTCATTTTCAGGCTTTCCCACCTACAGTAACCACAGTAACACAGTTCTGCCTGTGTAGCTGTGAGGAAGTGGGGTCCGTAAGGTTCACAGGCACTTTTACACTTTTCCAAAGCAACTACACGCACGTGCTTTCTGCTAATGTCAACTTCTTCTTCTAATGTGATTCTTCTGGTTTTAGCGCTGGGTCATGTAAATAAAATATATATACAGAGAGATTGGGTCTTACTAAACAAATAAATATGGTTTTCAATATTCATTTCCTGAACATAAACAAGACTTTTAATCATTGCAACAGAGAAGATAAAGGCTGTAGACGTCTCCATTAAAAAGGCAAAGCAAGTTTATTTGTACACAGTAATTCAAAGTGCTTTACAGTATAAGGACCACATGCATTTATAAACAGGTCTAAATTCATTACTCACAATTAGGGCCGTTGGCTTTTTATCGTTTAGTCGATTTGTCTTGTATTAATCGAGTAATCATCTTATTTCCCTCCATTGTCTGGCTAAAGTTCAGGATTAATTGTAAAATCTGAGTTGGACACGCTGGAAGGACCATATCTCTGAGCTGGTCTGGTCTGGGATTCCCTGCTTAGACTGCTGCCTCCGCAACCCGACCCCGGTTAAGTGGAAGAAAGTGGATGGATGGAGTTTTGTTGTTACTTCTAGAGCTCTCCACGGGAAGCTCTCACAGATGAATGTTGTCATTGTGTCCTAGGGCAAGACACTTACCCCCTCGCCCCCAGTGTCTGCGTATGAATGGGTTCTTCGATGTAAAGCGCTTTAAATTGCCTTAATGGTGGAAAACACAGAAGAAAGGACAAGATATGGATTGAGCTGGCAACAGAGTGAATCCGTAAACATTCCCGGCGTCTCTACGTTACATTAAATCTGTGTGTGTCTGTTTTTGCAGATGGACAGCAGATCTGGGAGATGGAGGCCACAGTGGACAAAGACAAGAGCCAGCCTGTGAGTGTTCAAATTCTTCACATCTAAATCTCTCACCCTGTGGATACGTTACATTTTTTAAATTTTAATTTCAGAGCATGCTTTTCGTGGAGGTGCCTTCATACCGGGACCCGTCTGTGCTCCATCCCATCAAAGTGAACTTCTATGTGATCAACGGCAAAAGGAAACGCAGCCAACCACAGCACTTCACCTACACCCCCCTGCCATGTAAGAGGCCGCCCCTGTAGAATGTCACATACTGAGGTTTAACGATATAAGCAAACGACATGATACAGACCACATCATTTTACTGTTTTAAAAGTGTTGAAGAAGTTATTGTTTAATATCTTGGTCCTGGAGAGTCCTAGTCTAGTCCTGGGCTAGTCCTGGGCTAGTCCTGGGCTAGTCCTGGGCTAGTCCTGGTCTAGGACTAGCCCAAGACTAGCCCAGGACTAGAGGGGCTAGTCCTGGTTTAGTCCTGGTTTAGTCCTGGTTTAGTCCTGGTTTAGTCCTGGTTTAGTCCTGGTCTAGTTCCTGATATAGCCCTAGTTTAGTCCTTTTTTATTTTTGGTATAGTCATGGTCTTGTCCTGGTCCTGTCCTGGTCCTGTCCTGGTCTTGTCCTGGTCTTGTCCTGGTCTTGTCCTGGTCTTGTCCTGGTCTTGTCCTGGTCTTGTCCTGGTCTTGTCCTGGTCTTGTCCTGGTCTAGTCCTGAGCTAGTCTGGGCTAGTCCTGGGCTAGGTCTGGGCTAGTCTTGATTAATTTCTGGTTTAGCACTGGTTTAGTTCTGGTTTATCCCAGGTCTAGTTCAAGTTATAATCCTAGTTTAATCCTTTTTTTATTTTTGGTTTAGTCCTGGTCTAGTCCCGGTCTAGTCCCGGTCTAGTCCTGGTCTAGTCTGGGCTAGTCCTGGGCTAGTTCTGGGCTAGTCTTGATTAAGTTCTGGTTTAGCACTGGTTTAGTCCTGGTTTAGCCCAGGTCTAGTTCAAGTTATAATCCTAGTTTAGTCCTTTTTTTTATTTTTGGTGTAGCCCTGTTTAGTCCTGGTTTTGTCCATGAATCAACACAAGGTCACCTACATAGACTTTTGGTCAGTATTAGCAGAGAACTTTATAAGTAAATATTTTCTCACCAAATATTTTTGCGTTTTTTGTTTTCAGCTCCGTCCATTAAAACGGAGCCTCTAGATGAGTACGAGAACTTTGTGATGCCTCAGATGTTTTACCACAGTCAAAGAGGCGTCCTGCATCCAGACAACAACCTGGTCCCCAATATGGCGTCCTGTCTGGGCTCCGGCATCTCAGAGGTGGGAAATGAGTTACATTTACACAGTTCATTTCATCATTTTAAGATTAAAGTGTATTTCTACTCGTTTATTATAGTACATAGTAATATCTTCTTCAATTTGTTACCTTGGGTGCGGACACTGCATGTATGTCTATGGAAGAATGTTCAGCTGTTACATTGTGTCACTGCTAATTTCACTAACAGAAGCACTCACCTCCTCTCCTCTGTCCACAGGAGGGGAGGTTCCAGCAGCAGAGCCCAGCCATAGTGTACTCTCGTGGGGGTAAATCGTTGAGCTCGGGCCTGTACCAGCAGCATTCCTCCGGAGTGTTGCCCGATCCCCATCACCGCTCGGTCCTGGTCCACACCGGGTCACCAGCACAGCACCCGTCAATCATCCAGTTCTCTCCGACCAATCAGCACCTGCTACCGAGAGCAGGGGAAGCCTTAGCCCCGCCCACACATGATAATCAACAGGTGAGATAAAAAACAATGCAATTTTATATACTCTTATTATGGACAAATGTACAGTTTATTTAAAAAAAGTGTGTGTATATATATATATGGCACACTAACACAGAAGACACAGACATTTTTGTAGCAGGGTTTTCCAAATGTAAACTCAGATACTAATCAATACTAAAACTAGTATTGAAACTGTACACCTTTCCATCGCTTGCATTTATTTGCTTATTCTACATGTTAGCACCAATGCATTTTCAATTGGAGAGTTAGCGTTAGCCTCCAAAAAGTACTAACTATGTAAAACCAGAGATATTTTGGCGACTGAACATCACCTGACCACAGTGAGTAACACCAGAGCCTCATTTGAAAACATTAGCACATGTAGTGAAGTGTTTAGCTTAGTTAAATTTAGCATTCATGCTCTCAACAACAAGGTAATAATTTCTTTCTAACGTTTAGCTGGATAACAATGCACCGATAATATTGCAGGACCATAGACTATATATATATATATACATGGGCATAGTTAACCTGTTAGCGTTTCAAATATTGGCTCTGGCTGCAATTCACTTTACTTTGGAAAACTACGGCCCCCCTGTCTGTAACTGCTGCTTTCAGACTCGTTATTTTGGTCTTAAAGTGTTCGTTTTAACCCGCTCTACATGATCCTGGTGTTTTTATTTCGCTATTGTGTCTGTAACTCAACATATGAACATTAATAACGGACAAATAAGGCGCCTTCTTTGTTCGAGGCCACTCCTGCTCGCATTGCCAGCAGGTTTGATTGACAGCGTTGCTAAACCAGAACCATTTGTCTGCTCTAGGTGGTGTATTGTGAAGGCTACTCTCCGCAGGCCCACTCCCCCTCTCACCCCCAGTCCTACCCCACAGTGATCCAGCAGCAGTACCTCCAGAAGACCCCTCCTCCTCCTCCTTCAGCACCGCAGCAGCAGAAAGCACGCGCCCCCTCAGCCCCTCCCGACCCGCACCGCAGAGTCACAGTCAAAGAGGAGAATCTGGATCAAGCTTACCTCGATGATGGTGAGTGTAAGTCTGAGTTCTATTATTTCAAGCTGTACTCTCAAGCTGTATTTGACGTGTGCTGCCAATCGATTGGTCGACTATAAAGGGGGCGTGGCAAAAGCTATCATCTCTATGCATCTGACCTAAACTGCGCTCACAAGACTACACCTGCAGGGGGAGTTCATGCAAAAACTACTATTTGTGTAGAAGTACTAGGACCCTATGTATTTATATAAAAACAAATCATGAGTTTAATCTGCCTTTTTTTACATATAAATATCGAAACATACCAAATCTTCAGCTACCTCAGCCCTATTCACCAGTCAGCAGTTTGTCCAATTAGTTGAGGTTTTGGCAGTTCGATTCTAGTTACCCACAATGCATACTATTGTTGTGTCCATGAGCAAGATCAGAGTGACCACCTCAGACTGCATCATGAGAGAGACAAGTTGTTGATTGTGGGGACATAGAGAAACCTACTCACTCTGGACATTTAAACTCGTTAGGTTTAAGGCCATACTGTGGAACATTACAGGCAACACAATATCATCTCCAAGGAGACAGAATCAGACCCTTTAAGGATTTGACTGTTTGAATGTTAATATGATAATTAAACAGTTAAAGCAACTCCTTCCATGATGTGGTCTAATGAAGCTCTGATTAAGCCATAACCGTACACAGTGGTAATAAGTTACTATAGCCACAGGTCTGCAGGTCTGCGCCATCGGCTAATCCAACAACCACCAATCACTCATTCATACTATGCGTCTTGCATAAGGACACAAGAGCAGTTTGCATTCGAGCCACTGCCGCCTCACTGTGGCACTTGCGTATTCCCAGCGGTCTCCCATCCAAGTCCCGACCAGACGTGGCTTCAGAGATCAGATGAGATCAGACATTCTTAAGGTGGTTTGGTCATGTCCATTGTCATTGGCTTGTGACAACTGCCTGTAACTGATGATAAGACAGGGCACCGCTGCTTTTCATAAGAACAATTCAAGGATATTTACTCTATCTCCTCAATCTCCTTCACACATATTTGCTTTTCAATATGGCGTCGCGATCTAGCTCTGTTCAAACAATCTGGCCCGCGTTGGGTGCAGTTATGTTCCACTCAAATGGGAAATAACATAGGATTCTGAGTCATGTGTTTATACTGGTGCTGTCGACCTGTTAGCTTGCAGTAGTATTGATGTGGGGTCACTTCCAGCTACCGCCCTGTCCTCTGCTCTTCGAAGGCAAAGGGAAGCAAAACTATATCAACAGAATGCAAGGGCGAATTACTCAAGTGTCATACTTATATTATCTTAACACTTAGGATTCTATAGGATGCTATTGTCTCATTGTTTTAAAAGACATCATAACATCTTTGCTTTAGTATGTCATGAGTTTTATCTTAAAGAAGACCTCGTGCTTGTGCCTGCAATACATTTATAATCTACGACACCCGTGGATCATTATGTTATCATTCACACGTTTTAAATCACAATATTATTCTAAAATGACTTACCGTAAATTTCGGATTATAAGCCGCTACTTTTTTTCTACGCTTTGAACCCTGCGGCTTTTACAGCAGTGCGGCTTATATATGGATTTTTACTGGATAACGGACCCTGGGGGGCGCTCTCTAGCTGTAAACGTAAAAGTGAGACAGACGTGGGGAAAGATTCTGCTCTGAAGAATTCACTAGTTTTGATTTTGAACGATCATTTTGCGCATCATGAAATGGATATGATGCAGTTTTTAAGATAAAGAAACAGAAAGGAAACAGAGCAGGGGTCGGCCTTTAACACGCAAAGAGCCATTTGGACCCACTTTCCACATAAAATAAAACACTGGGAGCCGCAAATACTTTTTGACATCTAAAATGAAGATAACACTGTATAATAACAATAATGTAACGGAATAATGTAGGTTTTACTTTCACGGACAAGCCTTCTACACGTGGCAGATAAATATGGCAAAAACAACTTAAGTGCATTAAAAAAATACAACTCACCAAACCGCTGCATCATGCATCGCGCTGATTATGTGATTATGTCTACTCTACTCCGCAGTTTCTTTAAAAAAACAACAACAAAAAAACTCGTAGCGTATCGTTTAATCCCAGGTGCTTATTCTCCATGTGCCAAAGCAGTTTTGAAGGTTTCATTGCCTTATTTGCTTTTCCCGTATGTTACGTAGAGCGGACTCTGTGCGTGAGAGTCACCTGTAGCGACAAACCCAGATTTTAAGTAGGCATTGTCTGTTAAATTTATCTTTCTTTTTCTTGGAGGTCGTAGTCTCCTCTTCTGGCTCCTCAGTTGTCCTTTTCCCCTTTGTTAAAAAGATCTCCAAAGACTTTTGTTTTGGCTCATTTTCACTCGCTTGTGGCTCTACTTTTGTGCGTCGTGTCTGATGTGTTATACGTGATACGTCACCGCGGAGACAAGAGCAGATAATATACTTGCTACTACATCAAATAGATTTCTGTGGCGATTTCCAGCAGGATTTTCATGATACATCTACGGACGAGCTTATTAGTGTGTCATTAGGGACGGGCCAAAGTTGCTCCTGACCCCTGTGCGCACAGCGTCTGAAAATCAGGGCTCTTTACGCAGGACTGTGAGCTGTGTCTGTCAGTTCCCAAGCCACGCAGAGCTGCAGTATAAGGCTGAAAGAGGCGCATACGGCTCCGGAGCCGCGAGTTGCCGACCCCTGAAATAGAGCCACTGCACGTGAGCTCGACATCAATGAATCCAACTTGGTCAATGTAAAAAGACGACAAAAGTTTTCAGAGGAAATAAAAGCAGATTTTCCGTGTTGGTGCAGCTTTATTTTCTAAACCTGCAGATGTGTTCATCCCGTGTTGTTGTCGTGTTGGTTCCAATTTTCAGGCACAGTTTAAAAAAAGCGTGTCGATGCACCGTCTTTCTGTGTAAATATCTCATGTTACAATATGAAAACCTGCGGCTTTTATTCAGGTGCGGCTTATATATGTACAAAATTGATTTTCTCTTCAAATTTAGCTGGTGCGGCTTATATCAAGGTGCGCTCTGTAGTCCGAAATTTACGGTAATAAAAGAAACAAATCCGCTGACTTCCATGTTACAAAACTGCGGTGCCCAATGGGAGCTGACACCGCGTAAATGTCATCACAACAAAGAGCCGTGGAGCTGTTGGCGTTAGGTTAAGTATGAAACTATACAAAACCCCATCTTGGGCCCATGTGTCCATAGAGATGTTATTGCTTGCCTGGAATGTTTCACAGTATGGCATTAAACTTGCTCTAAAATATCTTGAAAAACATTGTGCATTGTTATACTGAGTGGGGTCACCTCTCCACAGATCTGACCTGTGACTTGGTCTAGCAGCAGGCCCAGGTCTATAGGGGTCCAAAAGGTGCATTGTAGCTTAACTTAAAAATGTTTGGACCATTTATTACGTTTGCACACCTCTGAAGCTCAAATGCACACGGTCAGTTTGCTCTGCACTCAGGCTCGGGTTTTGTGGCGTCACTGGTAGCGTCAACTGCTTGTCCCCAAGGAGATATATAACATTTAATGGCATACTGTGGTACATTACAAGTGAAGGAATTACATTGCCATGGACACAAGAAGGTGTCAAACCCTCCAACAAAAAAGTAACATGGTCCATCTTTAAAATAAAATAGTTCAAATCCCACTTTGGCCACTTCATACTGCTGTTGGGTCCTTTGGCAAGACACTTTACCCACTTATCCTGTGTGAGTGAGTGAAAACATGCATGAAAGTGTAAGCCTTCTCTTCAGTTTAACTTCACAGGACATAAATAGACGTACTAGACTAAAAAATAATTTCATTTATGATGTCAAAAATCTTTATTTGGATATTTCCCATAATGCAGCCTTGTTTTGCATATCCTTTAGCGTTAGACCTCCTGTTTATTTGTTTAGGAAATTATTTTTAAAATGCAAGAGCTAAACTGTCACTGTCCCGAGCAGCGGACATGTTGACGTGTTGTGAAGTGAAAAACAGTCTCCATGGCGACCATTGTCCCGAGCTTTAGAGGCTGGCTGCGTGTGCGCGGGGAAGCCTGGGTTTGTTATGGTTGGCTGGGCTGCTCCTTGGCCTTAGCCCCTCACTTCTCCAGGGGAACCCACCGGAGGATAAGGCTTTTTTCCAACCACAGAATCCTGCCAGTGTACTGTATCTGGCAACCGAGGAGCCTATTCGCAGCTGCTCCGCTCCTGATCCTTGTAAGACGCCACGCACTGTAAAAAATGAATTTAAAACGTGACTGCAGTTTGAATCATCGTAATAACCATATAGACAAATATTGTGTCTCCATGGTGTTCTATTGATACTTTACAGCTGATGTCGTCAACATTCCCTGGGGGTGTGATGCTAACTGTAGGCACTACTCTGTCTGAGGCTTAGACTTTAGGCTTAGGCATTAGACTTTAATCTGAGTTTTATTTTAACACAATCTGACCAGAAAGAATTGACTTAGTTGGAACTATAATTCTGATCTGATTTTGTGCTGTTGAACAAGTCCCTCTCAAATATCACAGTCACAAGCTAGCTAGCATTAGCCAACAGCTTTTTCAGTTAGTCACTCTCGCCTTTTGGTTGAAAATCAAACACTTAAACAGGACCATGAACATTCGGATTGATCGCAGGCTCCTGAAAGTTGCTGTTTAAATCCATTTTGTATTTTTTCTTAAGTTTTCAGTCTTTTTTGGGAACGTTTGCTAATGTGTGCATTGTGTTACCATGGTAACTGATGAACATTCTGCCATAAACATACATGTAGGACTCCCCGAGTGCAAAGTATCAATTATGTATGAGATTCACTCTTAAATACACTGTACCTGAATGTGAAAACAGAACTAGACTAGCACCACAATGAGTTTAAAAGTCTTTTTCATAACTTTTTCATAACTCGGAGACCAGTGACGGTAATGCTAACAACAACTAACATGCTAATGCGCACTTCCTGATTCCTGTTTTATAATTAAATGCAGACAGTACACGGCGAACTCATGTTTCAAATACATGGGAAAAAATCATGGCCTTTTACTGCTCCTTGGACATGTTTAAACTGTGTACTGTGAAACATTTTTTTATTTTATTGAGAGAGGGGGAGAGATGCTGTACATTTAAATCTACAGCTTTGAAAACAATATCATCTCCATGGAGACAAACAAGAGGTGACCCATCCACCGGAAAAGCGCCATCGTGCACCTTTAGTTACTTGAACGTGCTTGTGTTTTGTGTACTTGTGTTTTGCAGTGCAGTTTTTGGGAGGAGAGCAGAGGAAAAGGAAGGGGCCGGTGCATGTGTTTGTGTCAATGGAAAAGTTGAAACAGCGAAAAAAGCGCAGAGGAAAAAAAAAAAGTCGGAATTTGTGTGTTTTGGCCGAAGCGTCGGGCTTCCCTGTGCAGTAAACAGAAACAGTGTTTGAGTCTATGAATGGACAGGAGCTGAGCAGACATGGACCAACACGCAGCCAACTTCAAATGTGTCTCTGGGATTCTGGCAAAAATAAGATGTAAACAACTCCTCAAAATCACATTAGTTGGGATGTAAATTTAGTTGCCTGTTTTGGCTTTTCTGTGTTACTACTACAGTTTTAGTTTAGCTAGTGCTGCTGGTTAGATCTGAACCGTTTGGGGACTATATCTAATTGCAGTGGTGGAAGAAGTACACAGTTTTGTTAAAAGTACGAATACCGCTGCAAAAAATACTCAAGTAAAACTATCACATGAACAAATCTACTTAAGTACTTGTTTAAAAATGTACTTAAAGATTTTTGTAACGTAATAAATCTTCAAATGTAGTGATTTTGGTAAAGATTTGTGCTGAATTTTGTTGAACAGAAACAATTGAATCGATTTTCGTTTTTTTCCAGCTGTTTTTATCTGTATATTTTTGTTTACTCAAACTACGAACGTGTTGAAAATAAAGCCTCAGCCTTTTCAGCAGGTCTCAAACAATAATAAAAAATACTTTTACTTTTCAGTTCAGTTTAAAAATGTAGTGGAGTAGAAAGTACAGATACTGCTCTCAAATGTAGTGAAGTAAAAGTAAGTATCTACAATAAAATGTCTTTAAGTAAAGGAGAAATACTTTTTTTTACTTAACTATAGTACTTTACTACTTTTAATTTGTTATGTTCCCCCACTGTCTAATTATGATTCTCCTGACGAGCGTTGCGATAAAATTGGACGCATTTCAAATCCTATTATTAAAACATTATTAACTCGCAAGTTTGTGTAGATCTGAACTACAGTGTTGTTAGTTTTTTGTGCAGGAGATTTTGTTGCTTGTGAAGGAAATTATAATTTGCTAATATTGTCCGTTCAAACTGTGTTTTCGATTAGATTGCGATTGATCTTACCCACTATTCTACTTACTCTTTTTGTTCCAGTTTTAGTCCTTGTAGTGGTAATTCAAATGTGTTGCCTGGGGAAAGTTGTTAGTTAACACTCTTGGCTCACAACAAGGTTTTGAGTTTGATTCCCAGAGTTTTTATGATTATTCCTGACCCAGATCTGGTGAAGGGTCTTTGACTGTAGCACTGCAGCCGCTCACTGATCCACGTTTGAACAATTGAAGATGTTTTTTTTTATATTTTTAACAGCTAATAAGAACACTCAAAGTTCAGGTGCACTGTCTAACCGTTTTGGGGAAGCGTCTACCACCTGCTTGTCTCCATGGCGATATTAATGTTCCACAGTATGGCATGAAACTTATCAACTTTGCCTTTATTAAAATACAGCTCTTTTGAATTCTTACTATGAGCAGACTCGCCTTTTCTCAGATCTAACCTGTAACTTAACCTCGCGTGGCGTTAACCCCTTGTCACCTTTTTAGTTTAATGCCACACTTTGGAACATTCCAGTCAGTGCAATCTCTATGGAGACAAGCAGACGGCATACGCTGCACTTGAAAAGTTACATAATGAACTTTTTAATGAGACTGGAGTTTGACGTGGGAAATGAGGGGTTAGCATTAGCAACACCTCGTCAGTGCGGCGGAAACTGAAAGCTAAATGCTAAGCTAACGAGTGAGTCTCAGCTTTAAAAATGCATCATAAAGATAGTTTGTATGTCACAGTTTTAGACCACAACAGAGCAGAGATACCAGGATGTGGCAGCTCCCTCTGGTTTTCATGACGAAGAGAAATATTGAAATGAATAGAAGCTCACTTTTGTTTTTCGAGTTTAGGCTCACTTTTCAGTCTCTGGTCTACATGCGCAGGGGGAGTTTTACCTTCGCAGTCCTCACACCTACAGTAAAGTGTTGAATATGTTTGTGAACTATGGGAAGTCCCTGTTTTGTGTTGTAAAGTGTCAGAGGTGAGTAGGTTCATTGTTGCTTCGGTGATAACAAGGCCACTGTTTAACTTCAGTTCAATATAATGAGAGGAGGCTGGGACATAGTGTCTAGTTCTAGGTTGTTATTAATTCGAAGTACCATATTTTTTTCCCTCCACAAACAACAGAATCTCCTGAGTTTTTGTTTTTGCTTTTGTCAGATGCCCTCCCTGTGTCTCCATGGGGTCTTATTCTGCACATGCAAACATGTTCTGAAATGTAATGTCTTGTTTTAGTTCATCAGTTCATCGTTTCCTTTGCCAATTCTCCTGGACTTGTTTAAAATGTGAACTGTTAGCGTCACTACTTCCTGTGCAGTTATTTCCTCGTAAGTTTTTTGCCGAGTCATGCTAAAATCAATAAATCGTTTAAGATAAGGCTAAATATTTAAAGACGGGCTTAAACACTACACAAATAAAACAAATAGTTCAGCGGAGGACACTTCTGTGTTTAGAAAAAGACATTTGTTTGTGTCTCAATGCTAATGCTAATGCTAACTTTAAGGCCTAATAAACATCAAAATAACTCCACAAACTGAAGTATTGTACATATATAAATAATCAGGTGGTCTTTATTTTAATGAATTTGAATTTTAACACTCTGTTTATTTTATGTTTTCTGATTTTAATAAAAGTGACTGTTAGCTCTGAGACACAATCGCAATGCTTGTTATAAAAATCAGATAAAGACTTTTTTTTTTTTTCTCCAAATCGTTCAGCCCCACTGCACATAACGTCACTTTAAACACCATCTCTTTTTGTTATGCCTATTTATTTATAATATTTTGTTATATTTTGTGTATTTGTTGATTAGATAGATGTATTGTCTTTCGATTCCCTGTGTATTTGGTGGCGCACTGGTGAATACAGAGTCAGGACGCAGTGGAATAAGACTTGGGGCGGTGGAGCAGGTGGAGGAGATAGAGCACAGAACAGCAGCTCCTTGGACACACATTAACTAAAGCAGGTTCATTTTGGGAATCTGTTCAATGGCTGTTGTTGTGTCCTTGGGCAAGACACTTTTTTTACTCCTAGCCTATGTATGTATGAATGTGATATTGATATTTGTCGGATTGCACAAAATCGACACGTTAATGAATCTCTCGCAGAAAGGGATCGGGAAAAGGCGAAACAGCCGAACGAATATTTGAATCTGATTGGTCGAAGCGTCGCAACGGCAGAACGAGACGAAAAATCAAAGAAAGCGCACTTCACGAGCGCTTCTTTCTCTCTGCACGTTTTTCCACACTGTAAAAAGTCTGATGCCCTCTGCTGGTAACAGGGAGATGTGACTCGTGAGAGAGAGTCCTACATAAGATCATGTGTTCCTTATGTAAATATTGTTTTAATATTATGTTCATACAAATTAAAAGCAAAGTGTGCACGTGAGTAAAAGCCCAGTATAAAGCATAATCTGTGCCCTTTAAGGCATTGGGTGTCAGAGGGAATTCCTCGGCTGTAAAATAAACAGGAGTCTGAGTGTGACGTGTGCAGAGCTTTGGCTGGAGCAGTTTCACATCTGTAAGTGATCACAGAGAGAGAGAGAGAGAGACGAGGCCTGTTTAGTCCAAGGTCGCTCGCCCCATTTCATACTCAGAAAACCTCAGTATTCGGACGGCAGTAGTAACTCCATTGGCTGTTGCTGTGTCCTTCAGCAAGACACTTAATCCGCCTCATCTCCAGTGTCTGCGTAGAGAGTGAATGAGCTGTTCATTAAAGGTGCGCTGTGTAACTTTTGTGGAGAGGCTTCAGAGTGAAAATATATACTTTTCAAGGTAGCACCATAAGCACCTGTAATCGAATAAATGTAAGATATACAGGTTTAATGCCATACCGTGGAGTAATGTCACTTTCACTTCTCAATGTTACAGACTCACACTTTTAGTTAAGCAGGAGTCACATTCATTTCAATGGAAAATTTTCAGTACTGCTCTGTTTCTCTGAGTGGGTTAAAATGTCTTTGTATTAAACTTATTTACCGTTAAGATTGGAAGCGTCATATAAAGTAATCAGTGCTGAGAGAAGTGCTGTATTTTCTGAACTATAAGTCACTTTTTTCATAGTTTGTCCAGGGGTGTGACTTATACTCAGATGCGACTTATATGTGAATAAATATATAACTTGTTTTTTATGCTTTAGTTATCTGATTATCTGAACTGTTAATATCTTACGTTAACAAACCAGACACGTATTCAATTCTGTTCATACTTCCTGTAGCTGAATAAATATAAATGTGTTACGTTAACGTGCTGTACTGATATTCAGCCTGTTGTTCTCTATTTTATTGTTCTTATTGTAACTTGCCTTTAAAGATAAAATGTCTGTTCTTGGTCTCGGATTTTGTAACATACATTTCCCCCAACAGTGCGACTTATATATGTTTTTTTCTTCATTATGTATTTTTATCTGATGCAACTTATACTCCAGACCAAAGTATAGCCTGGAAAATGCGGTACTTGTTTTGTCACTCAAGAAAAAGTGTAGGTACTGTAGCAAAGAAATGCTTTGGTAAAAGTATCACATGAAAAAAAATCGACTTAAGTAAAAATATTAAAGTACCCGTTTAAAAATGTACAGTAAAAGTATTTCGCACATATTTTAGGTCTTATGAAACTTCAAATGTAGCGATTTTGATACAGAGAAACAACTGAATCAAAATGTTTTTATTTGCGTATTTTGATTTGCTCAAACTATGAACGTGTTAAAAATAAACCCTCAGACTTTTCAGCAGGTCTCAAACTATAATGAAAAATACTTGTACGTTTCAGTCCTGTTCAAAAATGTAGCAGAGTAGAAAGTACAGATACTGCTCAAACGTAGTGAAGTCAAAGTTAAACGTATCCACTCAAAAACTAAAGTACAGTTATAGTATAGTACTTTACTGCGTTTACTTTGTTACATTCCACTGAAAATAACACGGCTGTAATGATAAAGGTCCCTCCACAGTTTTGTCTCTTTACAGCAGCAGCTCCAGACTCTCCGTTAAAACAGCAGGACTCAGAGAAGCACAGGGATAACACTCATCTCACTGCTACGTCATCCCAAAGAGCGTTTTCATTTGGGACACACTCGGGAATGTGATATCACCCTGTCCGAACTCTCATAACGTTATATTTTCAATTCAATTAGGAGAACAATTTTAAAACTGTAAGAATGTTTTTAAAGATTTCCTCGGGGTAATATCGTTTATAGAAAATGGTTCAATTGAAAATAGTCGTGGGGGAAAAGTTATGAGCTCGGATGATTTTCTGGTTTGTTTCAGGACAGCCAGCTTTGTGAATGGGATGGAGGGAAAGAAAGGAGAGAGAGAAGGGGAGAGGGGAAGAGAGGGGGGTGGGGGAGAGAAGGAGGTGGATAGAGAGAGAGGGGGAGAGAGAGGAAGGCAGAGAAAGAGAGAGAGAGAGGAAAGGGTGAAACAGCGAGAAGGAAGAAGACAAAGAGGAAGAGAGAGGGGGAAGAGGGAGTGAGAAAGAGGGAGAGAGACGGACGGACACAAAGAGAGAGAGATAGAGTACTACTGTAATATTTCTGCACACTGTATTTTGGGAATTTTAGGGACAGAGAGAAAGGGGGAGAGAGTGAGAGAGGGAGAAGGGAAGCGAGGGGGGGAACAGAGAGCGAGAAAGAGAGAGGGGGAGAGAGGGACAGAGAGAGAGACAAAGAGGAAGACAGAACGAGGGAGAGGGGGGCAGAGGGGGGGAGAGAGAGTGAGAAAGAGGGAGAAGAAGGTAGAAAGGGAAAGGGTACCGCTGTAATATTGACTTCCTTAAACATTTTTGCATGCTGTATTTTGTGAATGAAACGTTCTGGTCAGATTTTTCTATAATGCTTTTCCACCTTCAAATCACTCAAAACACTTCTCTTTATAGTAACTATGTTTTAAATAGATTTAATCAAACACGAACAAAGACTTAACCCATAATGAGCAAATATTATTGATGAATTGATGCTTTGTTCATTATGTCTTATGTCTTTCTTCATTGTTTATTAAGGCAGACCTATTCTACAAAATTGACTTTTTAGAGCTTTTAACAATGTTAAACTTACATAATTTCCCCTCACACAAAGTTGTATTTTTAGTGATTGTTTGAGCAATCTTTAATCACTATTTTCAAGACGCCATATTTGCAATCTGGCCCTGTTTTCTCTGCCACGGTACCTGCACACTAGAATGTACTTACTTCATTCTCCAAATATATTTTTATAACCGGTGATACTCGTAGGATTCAGTAGATGCACAGTCATTTTGGTATAAATGAAAAAAAAAGTGTGATGTGCAGCTGTCCATCGGAGGCACCAATGGACAGCTGCACGGCTCTTTGTCGTGATGACGTTTACAGTGACGTCAGCTCCCATTGGGCACCGCAGTTTTCTAATGTGAAAGTCAGCAGACGTTTTTACTTTTTTAGATGAATATTGTGATTTACAATGTGCAAATTGTAACATAATGATCCACGGATGTCATAGATTATAACTATATAACAGAGGATGATGAGGTGTAGTCTTTATAAAGTGTTGCCCAATCTGCTCTATTATAACGTGGAGCTAACACAATTCCTCTTTACATTTTATTGGCTCTTTTTACCATGTGTACCATTGCCATGGAAACTCACACACAGCGGTAATATGGCGGATAATGGCATGGCTGGAGGCAGAGAGCTTTTTTGGCCTCTTCTGAAATACTCGCATTACTCATGGGCACATAATGAGATCCCTGAGGCGCAGTGGAATTAGTGTGAAACAGCGTTCACTTACATATTCACATAGGAGAGATGGAGAGAAAAGAGGGGGAGGAAGAAGAGAGAGAGAGGCATGGGGCAGAGAGATGGAGGGACAGGGGGGTGGAGAAAAGAGAGGGGTAGACCTGAGGCAGAGAGATGCAGGGAGAGGAGGAAACAGAGAGAGAGAAAGAAGAAGACAGAAAGAGGGAGAGAGAGAAGCGGGGAGAGAGAGAGACAGGGGTGCTTGGGGCAGAGTGATGGAGGGAGAGAGGGGGAAACAGAAAGAGAGAAAGAGGAAGACAGAAAGAGGGAGAGAGATGGGGGGGTTGGGGGGGCTGGGGCAGAGAGATGGAGGGAGAGAGATGGGGAAACAGAGAGTGAAAGAGAGATAGGGTGGGAAAGAGAGAAGGATCAGACAGAGGGAGAGAGCAGTGCATAGAGCGTGGAGAGAGCTGGGAGTCCTCCTAGTGGCAAAACTATAAAACTTCATTTACAGAAAAAGCTGAAATAATACAGCAGTTTAACCTCCTGCATTAAAACAACTGTAAGATTTTGATTTTAAATTCCCCAGACAGTAGGTAAACATGTTCAAATCAAATATATGTTTTACTGAACAGTTGTAATGCTGGTTTCATTCTTAATTACAAAAGCATCATGACCAAGTTGTTTATGTTTTAATTGGGTGTTTTAGGTTCAATCAGAAAGTGGAATGAGTTGGTTTAAACGTAAAAGTCCTCTCTCTGATCTGAATGGTCACTGTCTAAACCCCAGCACCTGTGAATTCTGAGGTTCTTTCACATGAGGCCCGTCCATAAACTGAGAATGAGACACACCTGTATCTGTCTCTATTACATTTAACATCTCATCGTTTTGATGTAGTTTCACGTAGCAGTTCAGAGACATTTCAAAATATGTGTTCAATGTATTTAACCATTATATTCTTTATTTTCTTTTGTTTACAGTGAATGAAATCATCAGAAAGGACCTGACTGGAGTTCACGCCAGAGGGCACTCATAGAGGAAGTGACATCATAACCTGCAGACGCATCACCACGGCAACTCAGCATCTCACTTCCTGGAATTTCAAGTTAGCATAAAACCAAAATAGCATCCAGATACAACCACCAAAGTGCTTTAGATCTCTGAAGAAACAAGAGATTGTAAACAACATTGTAAAAAATATGTTTATGTAAGGACATTATGGGTCCAGTCATTCCAAGCTCCATAAATATAAACCAGATCTAAACCAGGACTGAACCTGGATTAATCCAGGACTGCACCAGGGCTAAACCATGTCCAAACTAAGCCTTAACCAGGATTGGAACCAGGTCTAAACCAGGACTATGCCAGGTCTAAACAAAGACTGAACCAGGATATACATTGGGGTCAAAACCAGGGCCTAAACCAGGAACTAAACCAGTACGAAACAGGGTAGAAACAAAGGTCTATACTAGGTCTAAACCAGGGTCTAAACTAGAATTAGACCGAGACTAAACCAGGACTAAACCAAAACTAAACAAGGTCTAAACCAGGACTGGAACTAGGTCAGTACTAGAGTCTAAAGCAAAGCAAAACAAGATCTAAACCAGGACTACACCAGGTCTAAACCAGGACCTAGCATAAGACCAGACTATTATCTTTGTCAACTTTGAATTTAAACACATCCATAGCCCCGTGAGTGCCATGACAACATCATCGCACTCAGATTTTACAGCAGTGTCAACCAAACCGCAGCTTCAACCATTGTCACGACAATATTTATTTCAAATTTCAAAAGATGGACGACAAGGGACATTTTTGTATTTTCATCGAGATTTCATGTGGCTCATCTCATTTTCAAAGAGTAGGTCAGACGCACACTGCCTTTTGTGACTCGATAATGCACTGCTCGAAAACAGGGGAAAAATTAAAGTTTTTTATTATTAATTTCTTAAGTTTTGTACATAGTGAAAATATATGAATAGCCTATATATTGCATATTATTCAGGAGATGTGCCAAAGTGTCTATAAGGAAACATGAGCCAAATCGTTCTCATTCTAATCTGATTTGTGAGAATAATTTCATTTTTTATGCAAACAGAGATTTAAAAAAGTAGTTACAAGTTTTACATCACAAAACTCTCCAAATGTTAAAAATAATTTGTCTAATCAGATTTGTAATTTTAAAGGCCTGTAAATTTATAGAAGCATTATGTAACTTTTCTGGTATGAGGGCTCCACTGCCTGCTTGTCTCCATGGAGATGTTATTGCTTTGTCTGGAATGTTCCACAGTATGCTTTAAATTAAATCAATGTATCTTATCTGGTTTTAATGATCCAAAATACATTGAAGAAAATGCATTCTTACTGGAAGTGTGCTCGCTTCTCCACAAATCTGACCTGTATCTTGGCATGATGGCGTCAGCGTTAAGTTTCCATGGAGATAGATAACTTGAATGCCATGCTGTGGAACATTACAGGGCAAAGCTATAAATAACATCTCCAACGCTAAAAAAACCCCAAATAATGTTATAAATGTGTAGGCCTTTTAAATACGCAAATTGGATTAAACAAGTTTGACTTTCAGACCAAAGCTGCATTAGATTAAACTACGTCTTATAGGAACTAGTTTTATATTGAAATCAGCCAAAGCAAAGGTGAAAATCAGAATCACCTTCATCTCAGTGAATCTTGACCAAATAAAAGCCATTTTTCATCATTTTAAAGGGAAAAACGTTATATATTTATAAGACTAATATGATTTTTTTTTTTTTTCTTTAAGAGACGTTTTCTATGAGCCAGTGCACTCGCTTATGTCTTGAATGTAAATCTAAACTGTAGCCTTATTCCTTTTGTAAATAATGTGTTTTACGGCTCCAATTTGTCATACTAAAATAGGAGAATTGTCGTTTTATTTTTGTCGATAAAGAAAATCTGAAAGTGTCATCTCTTAAATATTTAATTTTGTGTTTTTATTTGACTTTATGTTATAAAATATTGTAGATTTGAATGTGTTATCATTCCCTGTGCCTATAGACTTTGTACTACCTTCTGCTCTTTGCTCTAAAGCTATTTTTGTATTCTGACAGTAGCAATAAATAACCACGTTCAGCCAACATACTGGAGTTTTCATTCATTTTTCTTAAGGTAATTCCATCAATTAAATGTGTCATTAATGCTAAATACCATTACTATGTTAATATATGTCTGTCAGTAGTGCAACAGGACGGCTGCAATTACTTCATAATCACAATTTGAATTAAAACTGCAAGCAGGGCCCTCACAACCGCAGAAGGGCACGACTCTATGGGAGGGCTGCCTATCAACACTGGCTTGACATTTGATTTAAAATGGCCTCTGCCACAGTGAAAATAAATGTATCCGTCCCATTTTGACTATGCAGGGGGTGCTGGAGAGCCGTTTTGCCAGACTTGCAAGACTCGAATCCCAATTAAAACTGCAAGCAGTGATAAAGGTTCCTTGCAACCCTTGCCACAGCAGAAGGGCACGCTTCAATGGAAGGGCTTTTGTTCAATTATTCACTTCCCATTGACTTTTTAAAGACTGGGTGCAGGTGAGGGTGCCTGTCTCTCCCCGGGACAGACACTGTATTAAAAAAAAATGAAAGGTGCTTTATGCAAATTGTCTGCACTGCACTATCGACTTGTTAATGTTCCACTATATATTAAACTTTTGCATCCAGGTCAGATTTTTGAGCATCTCAAACTTCATTGGATTATGACAAACACATTTTTTTCACTTCCCGTTTACTTTTTTGAGGCGTGGCCTTGTAAATGTGGATGTAGATCATTTGTTGTCTTCACTGCCTTTATTGTTCATAATCAGTGAAAGATTGTGTGTACCAAATTTCATTAGCCTATGTCTAATTATGTTTTTAGAGCCTATTTTAACATTGCAGGGGGCGCTACAGAGCCACTTTTGAAGATACAAGTTTAATTCACAGATCGTTAAGTCCAGGTCATCAAAACACACAAATGCTACAGTGGGTCCGTCCAGATCTGACAATTTTTGCAAAAGTCACATGGATTTTTAATTTTTCAAAATGGCTGCACTTTGAGACTTATGTCAATTCTTTTAACAACCCAGATATGTCCTGATCACGCGGCCTCAGTTTGAAGTCCATCCGAAAAAAAACCTAGGTCAAGTTCGTTAAAGTACGTTAGCTAGATTTTAGACGACTCAGTTTGACCCAGTATGGCTGACGTCCTGTGTGATTTCACTTTTCACAACAGATACCACCAAGATAATATTCAGTGCTCTGAGTGCCACCAGATCTGCACCAAAATTTCAGCTCTAATCACATCTAAAATCGCTAAACCATGGATAAGTTGGTTCAAATAATAATGATACTTCGTGTAGTACAGCTCTGCCATTTTTCTCCCGTTCCACCTCCTGCTGTAGTGCACTGTTCCTTTCGACCAGCAGGGAGCGCTCTCCTGCTGACCTCCTCAGTTGCTGCTCTAGAGTATTGCAGCAGGTATTGCATCTTTCTTCCAGCTGGGAGCGCTCTACCTGTGACTTGCTCAGCTCCTCTTGGTCTCCTCACAGGTCCTCAAAATGGCATCCTTCTCCTCCTCCATCTTTTTGGATCTGTGTCTCTTTGTTTTTCATTTGCTGGAAGATCTGGGCCGTCTCTTGTTGTTTGGCCTCCAGTTTATGTTCCAGAGCAGACATGTCCGTTTTACGTTTCACCAGGGCACGCTCCAGTTTAGAGTTCTGCTCCGTCAGCGTTGCATTCTCCGAAGATTTCTCCCGCAGTTTGGATTTCAGATCGGCAGCGTCCTTCCAGAGATTCCGCTTTTCTTTTTCCCACTGTTTTGATTTTTGGCGGGAATCTTTTCAAACTTGCTCTAACATCTATTTCATTTCTGCGACCTGTTTCTGCAACGACTCAATAGCGCCATCTTTGGATTGAAGTTGGTGTTTCAGTTCCTCTGACTGGTCTATGAGTGCTCCTCTCTCCTCTTTCATTTTGTCTAGTTCAGCTTGAAGTTTTTGGGTTGTTCTGTCCTTTCTCTCCATTTGAGTTTCTTGAGCTTGTATCCTGTTCAGCTCCTCAGACTCTCTCACTAAAAGTCTGTTTTCCTTTTTCACTGTGTGATGTTCAGATGTGAGGTTTTTCAGTTCCCTCTTTTGAGCTCCAATGATCAGCTCAGTTTCGTTCTTTAACTTGAGCTTCTCCTCCTAGTGCTGTTCTCTATCTCTTTCCCGAAGCTTCCTGAGGTCTTCCAGTTCTTGGAGCACACGTTCCTCTCTGGCATCTAAATCCCGAGCAGCTGTAGAGGCCTGTTCGAATTCTAACATGATTGAGGCCATGCTCGTCTCATCTTCCTCCTCAGACCTCTGTTGAGTTTGAGGTCCTAACTGCTCCCTCACCAACTCCTCAAGAGTTACAGAGGTTTGGACCACCTCTTCAGATGGTCCAGAGGTCTGGTCTGGATCGGAGGAAGACATCTCCAGGTCATCCATGAAGGGGAATTCCTCACTAAAGAGGAGTTCGTCGTCTTCAGAAGTATAGTCACACCAGTTTTTGAACATGTTTGCTTCTCTGAGTTCGTTTGCTGTGTGCTCGTTCGAGTACTGAGTTGAAGTGAACTTTGGTTTGTGCTGCACTTACAGAGTTCATTATATATACACATGAATGCCAACATATCAATGATTTATTCATAGAATTATTTATTAAAACAGAACTAAGTAACATTTTTACCTCATTATACATCTCTGTAAGTCCATGTCATGGTCAAATATGTATTTTTGGGCGGTTTGAAGCGTCTGTCGTCTCCATCACCCCAGCAATATGGCCAACACCACCCAAAAAGAGCTATTCTAGGAAAAACAGGTCAAATACAGACCATACATGAAAGATGGATTAAATACAGACGATATGTTAAATATGGATCAAATAAAGAAGTTACATGGGAGACGGGTCAAATGCAGAAGTTACATTAGATTCAAGGCCTTTTCACAGCTCATATGGACAACCGAGAAATAATCTAATGCTCTAACCCAAGCATTCTTTGTGCAGTGAAGTTTGTACTGTCTAATGGTATGGACTTTTACAGGTCTAGACACTCTTCATACCAGTGGAGGCAGGACAACAGCGCCACCTGCAGACATAATTGGGCCAGAAGACAACAAACATCGTCGCGGGATTAAGGAGGGAAACAAAATACATGCTCATGGGACTTTAAACCAGGACGAGGGGACCTTTATACTCTCACACACCAAAACCTGTCTAAATCTGCTGACCAGACATGTCCCAGCAACACCACGTGACCACTCTGAGGAAGAGCGTAAGTGAGCCGTCCAAAGTGTGAAAACAAACTAAACCTTGGTCTGAAAAAAGAATCTATTAAAATGAATTAAAAGAAGCCCAAATGAACCTCACTGGACTTTTGAGAACAAATTATTAGTTGTTGTTCCACAAAAATATTCCAAAATATTAAAGTAGTGAGTCACCACCGCCTCCTTCCCCTCCTCCCGCTTCTCCTCTTCCTCCCCCTCCGTCAGTCCAGTCTGCAGCCGCATGTTTGCTCCATAGATACAAACAAATAGCCCCATGTTCAAATGAAAAGGGTTCTTATGTGTGAGGCCAAATTTATCCCAAGAGAGAGAAAGAGAGAGGGAGAGGAGAGAGAGAGAGGAGAGAGAGAGTGGGTAGAGGGGAAAGAAGAGTTACAAGGTAGAAAGAAAGAGAGGGATAGAGGGGGGGAGAGGGGAGGGAGAGAAGGAGAGGGAGGTAGGTTGATAGAGGGGAGAGAGGGAGAGGGATAGAAGAGACGGGGAGAGAAAAATGGAGCAGTAAGGGAGGGAGAGAGGGAGAAAGAAGGGGGAGAGGAGAGGAGAGGGGGGGATGGAGGGGAGAGAGGAGTTAGGAGGGAGAAAGAGAGAAGGAAGAGAGGGAGAGAGAGAGAAGGGATAGAGGGGGAGAGAGGGGTGGGAGAGGAGGAGAGAGGAGAGAGAGGGGGAGGGATAGAAGGGAGAGAGATGGAGGGGGAGGGAGAGGGAGAAGGAAGGGAGGGAGAGAGGGTCAAAGAGGAGGAGAGAGCGAGAGAAGGAAGAGAGGGAGAGGGAGGTAAAGGGATAGAAGAGAGAGAGGGAGGGGTGAGGAGGGGGAGAGGGAGGAGAGAAAGAGAGGGAAGTGAGAAAGAGAGGGAGGAGGAAGGGAGGGAGAGAGGGAGAAAGAAGGGGATAGAGGAGAGAAAGGGAGAGAAGAGAGTGAGGGATTAGGAGGGGGAGAGAGCTGAGGGAGAGGGGAAGAGATAAGAAGAGAGGAAGAGGGTGGTGAAAGAAGCAGGAATGCAGAGAGAGTGGGAGGGGAAGCAGAGAGAACGATGGAGAGATAAGGAGAGGTAAGGAGGGAGAAAGGGAGACAGATGTTGGGAGAGGAAGGGGAGATACATAGAAGGAGAGCTAAAGAGAGAGAGAGCGTAAAGGGGAATGGGGCTAGATCAGGGAGAGATGACAGAAAGGAGGGAGGGAGAGAGTGGAAGTGAAGGGAGGGGGGAACAAGAGTGACAGATAAAAAAAGAGAGCGAGAGGATGGGGGGCAGATGGGGCAGAGAGAGAGAGAAAGAGGGGAGAGAGAGGGGAGATTTTGCATGTCCGGCGCCTTGGTCTCCACGGTAACGCCTTGTTTATCAGTACTTCCTGTGTGAGTGAATGAGGCTTGTGTTTGGGTCTGACGTCTGCGCAGCTCGTACAGCAGAGGCACGTGGACTCAAACTCATTCAACTTTTAATTAGCACAAAGCTGTCATTCAAATGGTTTATTTTGGGATTGAATAAGAATGTATTTGTAGATGTTTGTACTAGTGTTGTCATGATACTAATATTTCAAACTCGATTTTGATACTGAGGAATAGGCTCGGTACGATGTTTATTTAGACAATAGAATGGGATTTTCCACATTAAATGATAGTACTTTCTCTTCTATTCCCATGTGTCTTATATCTGTGTAATCCCTCAGTGTCCAGTAGGTTCATAGTGGTCCATGGGTGTAAACTAGTCTATGTGTCTTATACTTGTGAAAGATACAGCTCAAGATCATTATAAAGATATTTGGGAAGGATTGATTTCTGTCCTGTGACTGTGACTTTTTAGTATCAATACCTGCTCAAATGAGTATCTACTTTTGATATAAATCAGAGCATCTATTCGACTGAGTACTGATTATTAACAGGTGAGCTGATCTGGGCTGGTCCCTCTCAAATAACACAAATAAACAGAGTCTGTGCCCATATGACTCGTGGTGATCACAGCCTCCTGGAAATGTGTTGTTTAAATCATTTTTTTCTTGCATTTTCTAGCAACTTGGCAGTGTGTGTGGGGGTGTGTGTGTGTGCGTGTGTGTGTGTGTGTGTGTGTGCATTGTGTCGCCATGGAAACCACTGAACATTCCACCAAAGACACACATGCAGAACCCCTCCAGCATGATGTCACCGCAATGCATCAGTGAAATATTATTGACCTACAGAATGTTGTGAAGTCATCTGAAGCAGCGGTGATCTCATGCTGACCTCTGAGGACGGTGCACACGGCCCAGAGCAGAGACAGAGATCTGCCATGACTCACGGGGTCTTTGAGTCCCTCAGAGTTTGACAGTTACACAAAGACATGAGCAGAGTGACATTTCTCCGCTCTTTTGTGTAGATTTCACTGAGCTCATCACTTTGAATGGAGCGATTATGTTGTTTATGATGACATCACCGCACATAGGCTTGTGTAGAGTTCAACCGATAGAGCCAGGGTATGTTGGTTGCAAATATGAAGATTTTACAGTTATATAGACATATACCTGGGATCCAGAATACACACTACTTCAATACTTTATGAAGTTGTGAGCCCGTTGTCAAATGAGCATGATTGACAGCCAGATTAGCCAATCAGGGACATGTATGATTCGTTTGTATGAGAAATAACAAAGGAAATAAATATCCCGGGGGCTGAAAAACATTGTGGATCAGTGAACAAAGCACTAAACTAATCTGACATGAGAGGAATTAGATTTTATTTGTAAATCATAGGTGACCAACGAGTTCCTTCGTTTCGCATGTCACTGAAAAAAACAGATCTGATTGGACTATCACGTTTTGAGACGTGATGAAGGATGTGGGGACCAGACTGATATAAATCTGAATAAAAATACAGAGAGAGATCAGTCTGGACAAGTAATACACTGGTCTTATATGGTTTATCTTCATTTACCTACCCGCGTTTACCTCCCTTTATGTACCTGCATTTACCTGCATTTCCCTACCTGTGTTTGCCTGCTTTTACGTCCCTTTATGTACCTGCATTTACCTGCATTTCCCTACCTGTGTTTGCCTGCTTTTACGTCCCTTTATGTACCTGCATTTCCCTACCTGTGTTTGCCTGCTTTTACGTCCCTTTATGTACCTGCATTTACATGCATTTCCCTGCGTTTACCTCCCTTTTCACAAGCTAAAAATTCTCTATTTCTGCTAAAATCAGCTGAAGTTTGTTTGTCGGCGTTGCCATGTTTGTTTTGGTTTGTTTGTAAACCTGCAGGTGTGTAAAATCAGGAAGAAATCAGATTACTTACTTGTGGTTACATGCACGCACAAAATCAGATTATGAGCAGGTTTATTGAGTTGTAAGACTTTGCAAACAGCTAAAACATCTGCTTTGTCTCATATGAAAATCCCTCTGATTTTCACATCAGATTTTGAGGTTAGTCATTTAAATAATGTTAAAGATTCAGAAATCAGATCATAATCCAACTTTGGTGTGCACGTAAACAAAGCCACTGTTTACATCATGACATTTCAATGATCCGATAACTCCAAAAATCCGATTATGATCAGATTTGTAAACCTGGCCAGTGACTGAAACGTGTTTAGCTGTGTATTTGTGAATAACTGCAGACACTTGGGAGACATGAGTCAGTTCCTGGTTCTTTCAGGTTCAAATTTATTTTTTAACTGCAAATATATTAGACTAGACGGACTGGTGGAAGAGTTGAAGTCTTATTTGTCATGTAAATATGTTTAAATGTGTCACAGCTCAAATTGAATGGAGGTTCTGTTAAACCAAAGGATGTGTAATCTTGTTTGAACTCAAAACTTGTGAGTCAAAATAAACACATGTAATCTGTCTGTGAGCTACACTTCCAGACCAATATAGCTTGTGTTATACTGCCAACTAGTGACGAAACTAGGGAACTGCATGCAAAATAATACTACTCAAGTAGAAGTACAAAGTAGACTGAGTTCAAGAGTGACTATCAGGGCGAAACATCTGATTTATAATTTAAAGTGAATGTAATTGGAAGAACAAAATCTGGTATTTTCAAAAGACAGACACAGAAATTTGACAAACTAAATCATATCTGAAGGAGCGCTGCAAGAAACACAGATGCTCAAATGATTTCATATTGTCAGCATAAAGCAGAGGAACCAAAGTGAGAGTACTGTTACTTCAATAAAAATATTACTCAAGTAGGAGTAAAAATATGCTGCTTGTTCAATTTCTTTAAGAAGTTACTCAAGTAAACACAACTGAGTACTCTCCACCTCTGACTGTATGTAAGGATGTAACTCCACAGTCTGCCAGTAGAGAGAGTTAACATGCTTAAAATAGACTCACAGATGGAGGCAGAGGCCAGTATTCTTCAACTGATTTAAAGGTTTTTTGTATTTTTTAAAGGCAAGAGCATCTAAAAATATGGATCTGATCAGTTTTGCTTAAAGGGCCCATTTTATGCCATTTTCTGATCTATGTTATAATACTGTTCTCCCATCTCGGCTCAGTCGTCTCCTTTGATGAAAATGTGGATTAGTGGAGCTTGTACATGGAGCACTTCAGCTGTTTTGTTGAGGCCATCGACATCAAGGCTGAAAAGGTTTTATGTGAAGCACTTTGGTTAGGTGAAGTTGTTTTAAAATGTGCTCTACAGTATAAATAAGCTTGAATTGATTTGAATTGAATGTAACTTTTCTAAAAAAGTCTGTCACCTGCTTGTTCCACAGTACAGCATTAAAATGACAGACAAGCAGGTGACGCCACAGGACAAAAGGACTGGTCAGATCTGTGGAGACATCCTCCAATTTTTCCATTTTTCTTTGTCTCCTTTTTGCAATGAAGATACTTGTAGAATAAATGTGAGATAGAGCACTTGAAGGACATACTGTGTAACAAGTAACATCTCCATGGAGACAAGTAGCATACCTCCCACCAGACAAGTGCATTTTTAAAGGTTCAATATTATGCAAAATTGACTCTTGTGAGCTTTAAACCATGTTATAACGTTGTTACCTCATCAAAAACATACCTGGAGTTGTGTTTTGTTTTATTCTCATATGTTTGAGTAATCCTGCATTATTAGTCTGTCTCCATCTCCAAAGTGCAAAATGCTCTGTTCCACCTTGTGATGTCATGAAGCAGTATTTTTCAAGTTAAAAACTTCTTTTACCTTTAGTTCAGAAGAGATTGGCAAGTCCAGGGTTGAAATTCTCTAAATGTGGAGGGAAGGTGTGTGGAGTTTAAAATCACTTCCTGTATTACCATGACATCACAAAGTGGAACAGAGTGTTTAAGTTTGAGAGAAGAACTCACCCTAAATATGCAGGATTTATGCGTTAAAACTTCTGTGAATGAAACAAAATATAACTCCAAGAAAAAATTTAATTACTAGGGGCGTCAGACTGGTGGTGGGGGGGGTAAAGGGTACTTTTAGAGAATAACTGTTATCGAGACCTGGTGCAGTTCTTGGTCGTGTGAAGACTATAACGTGTAATCCTTTTGTACATATAGAGACAGTGATGCTATAGAAACAAAGTACTCAGTGTGCATTTGCATTGGAGTGATGAGATATTTGAGATATTTGAGATATTTGAGTGATGGGTTTGATCTGTTAGAGTAGGTCCAATGCTCTCGCTGTAATAATGCCTCTAAAGTGGCTCTGTGAAAGTGCCCATTATATTCACACAATGTTCTTTGGAAAGTTGTTAAAATTCACTCAACTCAAAAATCTGATTTGATTGAACTGAAAGACTACAGTTCTACCTCGGGCTGATCACTCCTGACTTAATAATCTTTATACTGCAGGTTTTAAATGACATCATAACATTGTATAGGTCAGGCATATAGAATACACATCTGAATATTGTTAAAAATGCAGCTTTTTGTGGTAATATGTTGAGTTCTTGAGTCTCATCATTAATAGGAATGATCAGGTTGAATATTTATGAATTTACCTTTTGGATATTTCATGGCAAAGTACAAGTACTGTCTGTTGCCTCCATCTGAGACTATGGCATCATCACTTTCTAGAGTCTGAAAGGTACAAATTTAGCTTTTCTGAACAAATCTAGTTGGCATATTGTTTGATTGTGTTTTTCATCTATAAAAGCTGAACTGGGTTAGTCAGTGATGTGTGATGTGAAATTTTCAGCCAATGTTTTCAGACAAAACAGAGTTACAATTATTACTATGTGTGAAGTGATGTGATTTTTACATTTCCAAACAAAGCACAATGAATTTTAAAATAACCAGAGGTGGAATGTAACAAAATAAAAGCAGTAAAGTACTGTACTTAAATATACATTTTAGGTATCTGTACTTAACTTAAGTACATTTTACAGTGGATACTTTTTACTTCTACTTCACTACATTTTTGAAAAGTAAAGTATTTATTTTTATCATTGACTAAGACCTGCTGAAAAGGCTGAGGGTTTATCTAGTTTGAGCAAACCAAAATATACAAACAAAAACAGGTAGAAAAAACAAAATATTATATCTTTGGAAAAGGAAAAAAGTCCTTAAAATGTGGCATATAACAGAAACTGAAAACTGAATACTTAATGAACACTTTCATATAGACGATGGTGGACACTGCACTCTCTGTTACAGCTGATGGTCAGTCCTCCTCCTCTCCAGAGTGAAACCAGAGTCACTTCATCTTTATCTCTACACTTCATCTTTATCTATTTACAAACAAATTTCATCCTCTTCCTCTCCTCCTGTCTTCTCCTCTTCCTAAGAACTCCAGAGCAGAACCAGAGTGACATTATCTTTATCTCTATGACGATCCATTTATAAATGAATCCCCCCCCCTCTCTCTCCTCTCCTCTTCCTCCTCCTCTCCCCCTCTCTCCCCCTCTCTTCTCCTCCTCTCTTCCTCTTCCCTCCATAAGAACTCCAGAGTGAAACCAGAGTGGCTTTATCTCTACATCTATTTGCAAACTAATTTCCTCCTCCCCTTCTTGCCCATCCTTCTCTCGCCTCCTCTCTTCCTCCTCTCTCCTCCTCACCCTCCTCCTCTCTCCTCTCCCTCTCCCTTCCCCCTCCTCCTCCTCCTCTGTCCTCCTCTCTCCTTCTCTCTTCCTCTTCTCTCCAACTCTCTCGACAGAAGAGTCTGAACAAAGGCCAAGTGAGGGAAGGGGGCAGGTGAGAGGAGGAGGAGGGGCTAGGTGAGAACAAGAGGAGGGGCTAGGTGAGAACAAGAGGAGGGGCTAGGTGAGAACAAGAGGAGGGGCCAGGTGAAGAGAGGAGGAAAGGCCAAGTGAGAAGAGGGAGAGGGGCCAGGTGAATTGGAAGGGGAGGGGCCAGGTGAGGGGAGGAGGAGGAGTCAGATGAGGAGAGGGGAGGACCCAGGTGATTGAATGGGCCAGGTTAGGGAAAGGGGAGGGGACAGGTGAGGGGAAAATTGTTCTACTGGTGACAAAAAAACAATCAAATAAACGTCCAGATGGTAGCTTTAACCTGCGGTGCAAAAACGAAAACTAGTTTATACAAAATACTTTGTTATTAGTATTAGATCACTACTGCAATACACAAGTACTATGACATCAAATGCAAACATCACTGGTACTGGCCATGATTGATTTGAGGCAAGGCTTGATAACATCTCCATGGAGACAGTAGCTGAGAGTATGTGTTAATGTGCTTTTCTCACCAAAATATACCTTGTTTTGTCTGTTTCATTAAAGCTGCACCATGTAACTTTTCTGCTGGAGGAACACCTGCTTGACTCGGAGAGGTGTTGGCTTCCTGAAATGTTCCACAGTATGATATAAACTTAAAATCCACTTATATAAAAGTATAAATGAAAGGAGATGTTTATGTGATTATGATAATGTTTAACCGTATCATATATAACATCTCCCCATATCATTCTGCAGCCCCACAGTCCTCAGTCTGTTCATGGTCGGCCATATTGGAGCCCCATCTCCATCTGAGCGCAGACAGAAGGCTCTTTACACAGACACAGCTCCAGCAGAGAGCACGTCTGGAGACTCAAGCTGCTGAAACACACAAGAGAAATGACCTACGTAAGAGCACAAGTCACTGGGGCTGGACGGCAAAAAGATGTCCAGTGGTTTTTAACTAGTTGGAGTTCATTTTGCTAATTTTATTGTATTTATTTATATATTGGAATTAGGACAGTCCATATAAATGTTGCGGAGAAAAATGGACTTTAGAGCTTTTACCAGTGTTATAGTTGTTTCCTTCTTTTCCGCTCTGAAAAAGTTGCATTTACAGTGATTCATGCATGTTTCTGTCATTTTGATCTTCCTGTAGGTACCTTGAGTTTCCTTGTGTATGAAATGCTATAAATATAAATCCCTTGTCTTGCCTTGTCCACATTCAAGATGACCTACTCCTGTTTTTACCGCCACTGGTGCACGCCCACTGCTCTTACTTCAATCTCCAATTTTATTTTCTTAATGGGTGATACACGTAGGATTCGGCAGCCTCGTTTAGTCACTTGGCATAAAAAAAAAATAAAAATCTGCTGCTCACAAACACGATCTGCAGAGCGTGGTCCTGCAGAGCGTCTCTTTGTTGTGATGATGTTTATAGCAACGAGAGCTCCCATTAGACTCTGCCATTTTCCAACCTGGCCTTGTTTCTTTAATTCAGTTGTTTTAGATGAATATTGCAATTTAAAATGTTCAAATTATAACATAATGATCCACAGGTGTCATAGAGCACAATATGTTCGCTTTAAATCCAGCCTTTCTCATTCATAAATGCACATATCTTATTATAAAGGGAATAACAGAACAATCGCACAAACGCTCACACATCTGAATTCTTTCTCGTTGGTTTAATGTTGTGACATCTGTTGCGAGCAGATAATTAAAATAAAATGATGAGCTGAAAGAGAAGCACGTTGCAAACAAAGGACAGCAGGATGTGGGGGGTTAATGAGGCAGAGTAATTATGCATGGAAGCCTTTGACAAACACACGGTTTAAACCACAGCCCCCCTCAGACATGGCTTCTAACCAGTGTTTAGGCAAAAGACTGGATCAAACTAGAATCCAGTACTGAAAAATATGATTAAGGCTGTAGTTTCACTCCATGTATGTTTACTTTATTTTACTTCCACAGGGCATTAATTGCTAACATATAACATATTTAGATTACCATGTTTCCTTTTAGAGCGCGATCACAACACAATCAGCGTGCATCTCATGAAACTACTGCACATCGCGTCAGGTTTGTGAAGTTGTAGTGTACAGTTTTGCATCATGTTTTTGTATATTTCTGGAGAATTGTCGTGCTGGAGCATGGGTGACGTAGGCTTGTGGGCGGAGCCTTGTGCTGCATCTTACAGCTAACCATAAGGAGGGTCTGAATAGGGGGAGAGATTGCTAAATTATTCAAACGCACACGGATGATGTCTAAAACCTCTTCAGGCATGTTTTTGAAGAGAGAACAATGTCATAACATGGTAGCTCAAAAAAAAAATACTCTGCATAATACCCCCTCTTTAAACATCATAGAAAATGCATTGGATTTATTTCAAACTAACATGTACTTTATAACATTTATTGTCTAAATTGTTTTTGACCAAACGCTAAAGGTTCAGAATTAATCTTCCCCGTCGCCTGGGCCTTTCTGTGTGGACTTTGCATGTTCTCTCTGGTTTGGGCAAGTTTCCTTTGGGTTCTCCAGTTTATCCCATTAACCCTGAACATGAACAGGTAAAATTCTCCATCTGAAGTGGTCATGGTTGTCAAAAGTATCAAAACTCAGACAGTAATTGATACTAAAACTAGTATTGAAACCAGATTCTCATTTGAACAGATATTGAAGGTAAAAAAGTCACATTCACAGGACAGAAATGAACCTTTTCTGAATATCTTGGTTGAAGATCTGGAGATGGGTCTCTGCTGCTGACAGGATGAAGATGGGTCAAATGCAGAGGACAAATATTCTTACAGGGACAATGAAGGCTTACCTTAGTGCACTAAACCTTTTCTGTCAAGCCGGTTTTCCTAAAATGTTCAATATGGCAGGTGATAGATACATTTAATGCCATACTGTGGAACATTCTAGTCAACTAATCTTAATCTGCATTAATCTTGTCTAGTCCACCCTTAAAAAAAAACCTGTGTTATGGAGCAGCTGTCCGTTTATCATACACAAATATAGGGTCCTCCTGTTACATGTCTCCACACGCCACCGACACTTTCCCCTCGCTGCGTCGCCATGGAAGCGACACTCCTGTTGCCATGGAAACTGAAATAAACTTTAAACTGTTCATATTTATATCTTTTCTGTTCTGGAGACTTTAAATAGACAAGTGCTTCATCTGCGAAGCCTCTGGTCAGTTCAAAACAAGATTATACAAAGTCCTGTGTGTTAGACAATAGAAGGCAAACTTCAACACTAGAAAATATAGATTTTAAAGAAGAACTGTGTAACTTTTCAGGCAGGGATCTATGGAAATGTTCTTGCTTTGCTTGGAAGGTTCCAACACTATGGCATCAAACTTGAAATTACAAGAACTGACTTCAATAGTTCAGTTTAAACCTATGTTGAAAGGTTTGGAAATTAAGTCTATGATTTATAATTGCTTTTAAGAATCCATTTTGTGACGTGTTGAAATATGTGTGTATTGTAGTGTAACTGAGCTGCTGTCTTGGCCAGGACTCCCTTGGGGACAATCAGATGATGTCACCAGGTCATGTTACAGGTCAGATCTGTGAAGAGGCAACCCCGCTCACAGTAGGAATACATGTTTTTCAAAGTATATTTTTAAGCAATAAAAACATTTGTAATTAAATAAAGCCATTATAGATAGGTTTAATGCCATACTGTGTGGAGCAATAGCATATAGCAGGAGATGGATGCTCTACCAGAAAAAAGTTACATAGTGCAGGTTTAATGTTGTGATGTGGTTTGACCATTACACCATTTTGAACTGTTGAAGAAAAGTCCAACTGATCATGTTTTTTCATATCTTTAAGTCCATACTAGTTTTAGTATCAGTATCTGGGCATTGATTATTTTGACAGTCCTCGTTCGTATAATATTTTAATCAATGTGATGTGGTTGTTATGGGTTACAGATGACATTACAGCATTTTACAATACAGATTTCAATTGTAAGGAATAGACGTGATACTCAACACTGATTCTGATACCACAATGATAATTAAAAATAAATAAAAAAATAAAAAAATACAATAGAATGTACTTTTTCTTCTGCCCAGCCCATGTCCAACCGGAAAATAAAATTATACTTCACCAACATTGTCAAATCGCACAATCGAACATAAGGCAAAGTTAAAAGCAAAATCTTCCATTTAATTGTGTTCACCATGTTTTACTGAACTAGTCTAACCTGTCATATACATTGTATCTTCATCCCATTGTAGAGATAGTTTAAAAGTTTGTGGTGAGTATTTCCTGTTTGATAACTGCCCAGCATTCAGGTTCAATATTTATGAATTTACCTGAACATTTCATGGTAAAGTAAAATGTAATCAGGGAAATCATTATAGAATCTGAAAACCACCCATAAAAAGTGTTGTAAAGGTCAGTTGTTCCAGGGCGAATAACAAGAGACAGTCTGGCCTTTTAAATGAATAATTATATCTTTTGTATCCATGTGCTGTATGTGTAATTAGCTGGAGTAAAGGTGAAACGGGTTGATCTTCTGCATGTATAAATCCAATAAAAAACTCAATAATGTGATGCCCAAGTAAAGATCGTACTGGGGATTATGTCATCACCCTTCATAGAATGTTCAATGGACATTTTGAGATGCTAAATGCTAAACTTGGTGTTCATTCAAAAGTATCCTGACTATAGTTTGATAGATAGATATAGCAGCAGTTTATCATGTTATTTGGTAGAGAGACTGTCTGCCGATCCGAATGTTGGTGGTTCAAATGTAAAGTGCATTGAGTGCCTTAAAGGTGGAATCGCGCTATATAAAAATGTGACCACATTGGTTTTGCTGATGCGTCTCTATGGAGATTACACGTTGCCAATAAGTTCTTGGACGTGTGATCCCAAGCTCTAGATCAAGAATGTTTCTTCAGCCCTCTGAGTAACTTCCTGTGAGAAGACACACACAGCTCAGGTCCAAATTTTAAACATTATCAACTTGCTGGACTCCCTCCTGCTGTGACCCGAGCGTTCACACATCCACACACAATGACGTGTTTCTCCACAGGGATGAGTAAAGGTCATCAGCTGCTCCTCTCTTTAATGATCCCTCAAACACATACACACACATACACACACATACACACACGCATGCACCCCTACATACGTACATACACACAGTTACACACACATACACACAGATACACACACTTGCACACAGATACACACACATGCACACAGATACACACACATACACAAAGATAAGCACACATATTCACATACACACAGATACATAGCAGTTTTCTCTATGTAAACAAACAGAGACTGGGGGGGTTCTGCATTCACACACCTGTGTACGCAGACACTGCACGACATGGGTTAAGTGTCTTGCCCAAGGACACAACGGCAGTATTCATCTGTGAGAGCTGGAATCGCACCGCCAACTTGTGGGTCAGTGGATCTGACCGATCTACCAATGATGTTTACGTTGACAGTGGGATTCGAACTGGTAACCTCTGGATCAGAGGATGACCACTCTAACCCCCCAAAAAAAGTTTTAGATACAAACACAAACTGGATTTAAACAGCACATTTTCAGGAGCTTGTACAATCAGTACAATCAATGGTCCTGTTTAGCTGTTCGATTTTAAACAAAAAGGTGAGAATGACTAAGTGAAAAACTGTTGGCTAATGCTAGCTAGCTTGTGACTGTAATGTTATTCGAGAGAGATGTGTTTAACAGCACAAATCAGCTCACCTGGTGTAGTTCCACCTAAGTCAGTTCTTTATGGTCAGACTGTGTTAAAACAAAGCTCAGATTAACGTCTAACTGAGTAACAGAGATTCAGATGGCGCAGTGCATCCAGTTAGCATCACAACCTCAAGGAATGTTGTTGACGTCAGCTGCAAAGTATCAATACTGACAGGAAACACTATTCCTGGGTTTCAGCTTCCTGTTATTGGCAAGAAGCTGAGGACTCATCACTCAAAAGCTGAGGACTCATCATTCAAAAGACAGGATAATGTTGTTTTGAATTGTTAGTTGCTATGGTAACAGTCCTAACACTTTCTAACAATATGGACCAATACATAAGATCTAATAGACATGCTAACAGCAAAGGCCATACCATGCTGAAAAAGTCAGACTGATCTGATGAAGTGTTTGGCCTGGTTAGTACTTGGATGGACGACCACTGGGAATACCAGGTGGGGCCTCTGTGGTGCTCTATACTGTTGTTGTGTCCTTAGGCAAGACACTTCACCCACCTTGCCTAGTATTAATTAATATGGTGTGATAGTGCTTGGATGGGACAATGGTGCACACTGGCAGCCTTACTTCGATCTGCACTAAACTGGACACTTTATATACCGGTCAACTTAATAAGCCATATTTGCACTGTTGTTCTGATGCTGCTGTTGTATATATTTTCTACCTCTACGTATTTTATTTTATCTTTAAGCATATCTTTTTTTTTTAACTTTGTGCATACCCTTATTTGTATTTATTCATTGTGTTTTTATGTTGCACTTTATCACCGCAGTAGGTTCGTAGTCTGTGAGCTGTGTTCACTGACGATGGCAATAAAAGTCTTCTGATTCTGATTCTGATTCAAAACAGTCTTCAAAATAACACTTTAAATATGCTCTTGTAAATTATATATATCGCAGTACTTTAAATTGTCTCCATAAATATCACAAAAATCGACGATTACGAGCCTTAAGGTTGGTATTTGAATGTGTCATCTGGAGCTCAGGTGTGGAAAATGCTTTAACATGGCCTCACTGCGTCCAAAGGAAGTGACAGAGACGAGCCCTGGACAGAGAGGAGAAAAGAGCTATTTATATAACCACAAGTGAGAAGGGTCAGGTTAGTCCTGGTTTAGACCTGGTTTAGACCTGGTTTAGACCTGGTTTAGACCTGGTTTAGTCCTGGTTTAGTCCTGGTTTAGTCCTGGTTCTGTCTTGGTCCAGTCCTGGTTTAGTCCTGGTTCAGTTCTGGTTTAGTCCTGGTTCAGTTCTGGTTTAGTCCTGGTTCAGTCCTGGTTTAGTTCTGGTTCAGTCCTGGTTTAGTCCTGGTTCAGTTCTGGTTTAGTCCTGGTTCAGTCCTGGTTTAGTCCTGGTTCAGTCCTGGTTTAGTCCTGGTTCAGTTCTGGTTTAGTCCTGGTTCAGTCCTGGTTTAGTCCTGGTTCAGTCCTGGTTTAATTCTCTTGTAATCTGAGTTAATTCCTGGTTTAGATCCTCCTTGTTTAGACATAGTTTAATTCTACTTAAAGGTGAACTGTGGGATTTTACTGTATCTGGCGGAGGGTCTGCTGACATCTTGTCTCCATGGAGATTTTTGCTTTGCTTGGAAAGTCCCATACTATGGCATTAAACTAATGTATATTGCGTTTTCATTGCCCAAATAAACTTTGAAAAACATGCATTCTGAGTGGTTTGCCTCTCTGCAGATCTGACTTGCAACTTGGCATAGTGGAGAAAAGTTACATGGTGAACCTTTAATTTTAGTCTGGAGCAGTAGTCTGGAAATATTTATATGAAAATGAATAAAGACCTAAAAATAACAAATAGGGTTACGTAACTATGCTATGATTTTACAAGTATGCTCAGACCATGGAACTGTAATTGCGCGGCCTGCAATGTTCCATAGTTTGGCATTATATGTTGCTATCTCCGAAGAGACAGGCATGGGTCAGGTATTTTAAGCAATACCAGCACAATAGACTGTATACATAAATGGACATAGCTAACCTGCTGGCTGCCGCGTTCCAGATAGGAAATGAGCATGGGTGCGCTTCTGGCTCCATCGACTCTGGCTCCAATTCACTTTCTATTGAAAAACTGTGTCCCCTCTCTCTGTAACTGCAGCTGTCAGGCTCATCATTTTGGTCTTAAAATGTTCATATTAACCTGCTCTACATGATCCTTGTATTGTTATTTCGCTATTGTGTCCGTAACTCAAGATATGAACAGTAATATAAGACAAATCAGACACCTTATTTCCCCGAGGTCGCTCCCACTAGCGTCAGCAACAGGTCTGATTGACAGAGTTGCTAAGTGCCCGCTCCCTGCTAAAAATAAGCACTGCGGACAGGAAGGTTCATTACCTTCAATAGCCTTGCTCCGGATTGGCTCTTTGGTTGCTGTGATATTCATGGTCAGAATTCCAAATATGGAACTCAGCTCTAAATACGCTCTAAAACAGCCTCAATGAGCTTCATTTGACTGAAGCCGAACGCTGCGGGTGACGTCACAATCACTTAGTCCACTTCTTTATACAGTGATCAGCACCTATAATTGAATAAACACAAAGAAGATAAGAATAACTTTAATGCCACACCCTGAAACATTCTGGGGACAGCTGACATCTCTGTGATAGCTTACCTCCTACTAGAAAATCTCCACAGTGCACGTGTAGTTCTGTAATCATCCCCCTTCTGAATTTGTTAAACTTTGGTCATGTATAATCTGATGTGTGGCTTTCGCGTGGAGGCTGAGAGGCGCACAGCTGCAGCTCCTGATCATCATCATTAAGTCTTCTGTTTCAAACGTGTAATTTCAGACCAGTGTTTCCTCACGAGTGAAGTGATGGAGCACGTGCAAAAGCTCACACTGCAAAATAAAATAACAAGGATTTAACAGGAACAAAGGAGAAAACTGCAGGTACAAGTCAGCCCAGAGGGGACAACGCTGTGGTAGCTATGTGACTGTGAGTGATATATTAGGAATTATAATGAAAAGTAATCAAGGCAGTGGAACCAAGAATGTTAAAACTTTGCTAAACCAGCAGGGCCGTTGGGAAGAGGTGTTACCTTCAGCAGCTTTGCTCAAGACTGGCTCTTTGGTTGCTATGATACTTGCGTTGGAATTCCAAATATGGACTCGTCTCCAAATTGCCCCCTTTAACTGCTAGCCTTGACAAGCTCTACTCCCTTAGTCCACCTCTTTATACAGTTACTACTCACTTTTACTGTCTTAAAAATGTGGCCATTAAACAGTTTGCAGTGGTCCAAAGTTATTCCTCACTTCACTAGCACAATCCAAGCAATTATTGACAACAATGAGTTTATAAGCACTTTTCACAGCTTTTAGAGGCCAGAGCAGAGTTTTGCTAACAACAACTAGCATGATAACAGCGCACCAGCATTACTTCCTAGTTCATGGATGATAAAATTGCTTTATGATTAGATGCAGACAGCACACAGCGGTCTCAATTTGACCCCAAGTGCTGCTTTTACAAAATATCTGTACTTGTGCAAAACATGTTTCCTTTATTGAAAATTGAGTACACAAAACTTTTAAGTCCTGGTTTACTCTTCAGATCTGGTTTAGTCCAGATTTAGTCCTGGTTTAGACCAGAATTGTTGTAGTCCTGTAGTTCTGTAGTTAGTTTGGATCTAGTTTAGTCCTGCTTCAGTCCTAGACCTGGTGTAACTCCTCGAGAACTGGTTTAGTCACCCCGGTCATTTTAGGACTTGGGTTTCGCCCTGTTTTAGCCAATTTTAATCCTTGTTCAGATTTGGTTAGACAATTTTTTGTCCAAGCTTGTGTCCTGGTTTCAATTCAAGTCCCAGTAACATACGAGACCTGGTTTAGAGCTTTTTGGGCATGGCTGAGGCTTTGTTCAGACCTGGTCTTGGTTAAGAACTGGTGTACTCTTTTTGGTGTAGTTCTAGTTTAGTCAGTCCTGGTTTAAGTGTGGTTAAGTTCTTTAAGTGTGTTTTGCATTTTCCTGATTTAGTCCTGGTTTATGTGGGATTAAGTCCTGGTTTAGCCCTGGTTTAGACTTGGTTTAGTCCTGTTTTAATCTTCAGACACTGCCCTCTGAGACCTCTTATATCAAAGACAATAATGCAAATCTTAAACAGTACATTCAAATGCTGAATGAATAACACAATCTTCTGACTGATCCTGTGTGGACAAGAACATTAGCATCACATGTATTCAGTCTTTCATCTGTGCGTTTATAGTTAGACTGCTCAGAGCACATACGGACGGCTTTCACATTCAAACAGTATTCTTGTGTCTGGAATTTTGAAGAGTGAATTTACATGTCTTTATTTAATAATCACAAACATAATGCATTATACACAAAAGTATTTTCTATAGCCTATATTGTATTACACAAGGAATTATTCTTTTTTCAGCTATTTTAATTATCAGGGCTAGAACTAGAACCAACCCAAGACTAAACCAGGTCATTACAGACTAACCAAAGACTGACCCGGGTGAACTAAACCCAGCCAAAATTCATCCTAAACCAAGACCAACCGAGGTCAAGACCAGGATTAAACCAGATTCAAATCATGCCCAAGACTAAACTAGGAACAACCCAACTAAACCTAACCCAAGACTATACCAGGAACAACCCAAGTCTAAATCAGGTCATTACAGGACTAAAAAGAGACTGGCGCAGATGGACACAAAGCAGTCTAAATGATGTCAAGACCAGGACTAAGCTAGGATTAAATCATGACTACGCCTAACCCTTGTAATGGGCCTAAACCAAGACTGAAAAAGGTTTAAACCACTAAATCATGTATAAACCAGGACTAAACCAGGACTAAATATTTTCAATATCTTGCCTCATTTAACTTTAACACTGGACTAACATAAAAAGGGTGGTTTGCTAAAAGAGATATCCTTGACCTGGCTAATTCCCCATTCAAAGCATATTCTAAAAGGGACACAGCATTTCTAAATGGTGTTTTTTCACCTTCAAAGCACTTCACATCATGTAACCACTCACCCATTCACACACATTCATACACCAGTGTACAACACACTGGGGGCAAGGTGGGTAAAGTGTCTCGCCCAAGAACACAACAATAGCATTCATCAATGGGTGCTGGAATCGCACCATCAACCTGTGGGTGAGTGGATCTGAACGCTCAACCAATAATGTTCATGTTGAGAGTGGGTTTCGAGCTGTCAACCTTCAAATCACTGGACAAACATTCTACCAACTGAGCTGCTGTCATTCTGTGAACCTCTTATTTCAACAATTGTTTTCACCGTAGCAACACCATGTTTCTTGCGTTTCCAGGTCTATTTGAAGTGTGCATGAGTATACCAGGCTTTAGTCTCCAGAGGGGAGTTAGTCAGAGCCATGGGAGAGACCACAGTCGGGCCGAGTGGGAGTCTCTATACGAGGACCATCTGTAAAGTACGTGCTCTGTGTCTATGTGGGTGCATTCTCTTCACTGTTTGTATGAAGAAAGTGCACCTACAGTACCAGTCAAAAGTTTGGACACACCCTCTCATTCAATGATTTTGTTCTTTATTTTTACAACTCAAATAATTTCTTTTGGTGGTTAGTTGAGAGGGGAGTTAAAGAATCATTTTTTGTTAGAGAAGACAATCCTTCTTTGAACAGGAAGGGGGCCTCAGACATCATTTATCCCCTATCTATACCTCCATCCTCAGACCCAAAGCAAAACAAAGAGAACAATAGGGCTAGCCAGGATGTTAATAGGTGTAAAATCACTCATTAAGTGCTTGAATGACTACGCTAAGTAAGTCCACAATAGACCTAGTCTACAAACAGAAACTGTAAACAATAGATGTTTTGAGTTTCAGTGTAGTTAGCTCCTCTCTTCAGACAGATATAAGGCAGTGTCCAGCAGTACTCTGGCTGAAACTGAAGAAGCGGCTTGTATAAGCAGTGAAACATCTTCACTCGTATAATGTTTTGTCCAGTTGACAGATTTTATTTCTCCATTGAGGTTGGTACACTATTGTTGGATATTACCAGCCTAATAGCATAACTGTGTAAGTTGCTTCTTGTCCAGATTGAGTTTTTCAATTCCATTCTACTCTCCAGACCCTGCTGCAGCTATAGGTGTTTGTCCTTGGCCAAAAAAAAACAAAAAACAACCACAAACTGTGAAAAAACCTTGAAAAATTGTCTGTTTAAGCTAACACTATGCAATGGCTGCCTGCAACTAACAATTATTACATTTGAGCTCATAGCAGTTGCTCAACTGGTCGGTGGTTTGAATCCTGCTCTTGACATGAATATCATTGGTAGAGCAGTCAGATCCACTGACCTACAAGCTGCCGGAGAGATTCCAGCTCTCACAGATGAATGCTGTCATTGTGTCTTTTTGTAAGCCATATTAGAATGTTGTTACATTCTCAAAAAAATACCTGGAGTTGTGTTTTGTTTCATTCACACATTTGCGTAACCCTGCATTATTACTCTGTCTACATCTCCAAAGCTCAAAATACTCTGTTCCACCTTGTGATGTCATGGAGTGGTAGTTTTCAAGTTAGCATCTACCTATCACAAGGAGGAATAGAGTGTTTTCAATATGAGAGAAGAATTTGGCCTAAATATGCAGGTTTGTGTGTTAAACATGTGTGAACGAAACAAAACACAACTCCAGGTCTGTTTCTGATGAGGAAACAACATAACATGCACCAGAAAAATGAGTAATGTGGGCCCTTTAACCAAACTTCACTCATGCACATTCTGTCATTGTGTCCATGGTAACCTAGCCTACAGTATGAGACAGGGAGGGCATCTGGCATAATTCAATTTTTTCCAATTCAATCACTATGCCACTGGTTTATTTGCAATCATGATACAACATAGTCAACAAATCCCATAACATTACAGCCTTATGTTTCATAATTATCATGTGTCTATAGTGTGTGGACTTTGACCTTGATGTAGATTAAACACATGGAATCAGAGCAATTTGATGCATGGGCTGCAGAATGAGCTGGAATTTCCTATGATATTTATAAAGAAGGTAATTAGTCTCTGTCACTGATAGAGTTCAAATATGTGTGCTTTTTCAACCTGGATTCTGCTCCAATTATAGAGGGACACAGGGGCTCACTCTCCAACAGACTCCTACAGCTCAGCTCAGTGACAGATACAGGACTGCAATCATCTCTCCATACAACTGTACCACTCACCTTTATGTAGCAGATAATACTCCCTACAACTGTACCACTCACTTTTATGTAGTAGATAATACTCCCTACAACTGTACCACTCACCTTTATGTAGTAGATAATACTCCCTACAACTGTACCACTCACCTTTATGTAGTAGATAATACTCCCTACAACTGTACCACTCACCTTTATGTAGTAGATAATACTCCCTACAACTGTACCACTCACCTTTATGTAGTAGATAATACTCCCTACAACTGTACCACTCACCTTTATGTAGTAGATAATACTCCCTACAACTGTACCACTCACCTTTATGTAGTAGATAATACTCCCTACAACTGTACCACTTACTTTTATGTAGCAGATAATACTCCCTACAACTGTACCACTCACTTTTATGTAGTAGATAATACTCCCTACAACTGTGCCACTTACTTTTATGTAGCAGATAATACTCCCTACAACTGTACCACTCACCTTTATGTAGTAGATAACACTCCCTAATAGATAATACTCCCTACAACTGCATGACAACGCACCCTTATGTCATAGATAAAACTCCCTACAACTGTACAACAACTCACTCTAATGTAATATATAATACTCCCTACAACTCTACATGAAACTACTGCACATCGTATCAGGTTTGTGAAGTTGTTACCCCCTTTTTTTAAAATGCACCAAATGATCAAGTTTATATATATATATATATATATATATATATATATATATATATATACACACACACACCCCAAAAAATACTTGACGTTGTGTACCCAGGAGCAATTTTTAAAAAAACTGAAGAAAAATGTCAGACAGAGCCTTTGTATTTGAAGGAGATAATAAGATCAAACTTACCCCCTATTTAAGTTATTATACTTAAGTGACTCTTGGACTGTGAAATTGCTTTGCTCCACTTTGCTCCACTTATGTAGCTTCTTTCTGTCGGAGTCCTCTCAGATCATCACATAAAGACAAGTGTTAAAATCAGGCGCATTTAGAAACCATTCTCACCACAGATGGGCCAATTCACCTGCCAAGCACACGGGAAAAGGGTGAGGAGGAGGAGAACACGGAGCACTAATCAGGTTAGCACTGTGCTTTTGAATGCTATTTTAGACACATGTAGCAGAGTTCATGAACAGAAACAGGTGAGGGACAAAAAAATGGTTGAAAGCTTACAATTCACGTTTTGTCTAGCAGCTTTTTCAATATCTCAACCCAAGATCTGCAACCTTCAGAGTTATATAAATGACACTGGACTGTGCACTACATTTAAAACATTAAATGACTCTTGTGAGGTTTAAGCCATGTTATACTGTTGTTGCCTCCCCAAAAACATACCTGGAGTTGTGTTTTGTTTTATGTTTGAGTAAATCTTTATTATTAGTCTATCTACATCTCCAAAGCTTAAAATGCTCTGTTCCTCCGTTCTACCTTGTGATGTCATGGAGCGGTAGTTTTTAAGTTAACTTACATTGTGTTCAAAAAGCCAAAGTTAAATCTTTCAACTGGACAAAAAGTTGCTGCTTCTTCAGTTCTGGTCAGATTACTAGTGGACACTGCCTTATATCTATCTGAAGGGAAGAGCTAACAGCACTGAAACTGTAAGCAGCTATTATTTACAGTATCTGTATGTAAGTTGGGTCTATTGAGCTGTGAACTGAGTCTGAGACCTACTGAACATAATCATTCAGCCTAAACGAACCTACTTACTAGCTCTTTTGTTCTCTTTGTTTCATTTGTTTGCTCTGGGTCTGAGGATGGAGTTATAAATCGAAGATAAATTATGTCTCAGGCCCCATTCCTGTTCAAGCAAGGATTGCCTTTCCTCTCAAAAATTGCTTCTTTAACTCCCCTCTCAAACCATGTCTTTTCTTTGGCTAAGATCTGACCCTCACTAAGTACAAAGGAGTGTTAGTGGCTTTGAGATGGAGTTGTAGTTGTAGTTGTGTTTGTGTGTTGAACATGTGTGAATGAAACAAATCATAACTCCAGGTTTTGTGTTTGTGATGAGGAAACAACATAGATCAGAAAATAGTGTAATATGGGCCCTTTAATTTGTCAGTTTATATTTATTTACATATCTTATAAAATACTATACAATCAATAGAAGGCTCAAGTCTGAAAGAGGCACCGCAGCAAAACACGAGTCTGTGTTTAAGTATAGACGCATGTTCTGTACATAAGTGTATGCTAAAATCCCTTGTATTTTCTTTCCTCTTGGTGTCTGGAGGATTATGAGTTGTTTGAACAAAGGCTGGCCTCTTCTGTCAGGAATAGGCTCAGGTCACTCTCCTCCTACATGCTTCTTATATTGTCTTTAAACCAGTGGCTCGCTGTATTCCTGCTGCAAAAGAAAGAATCTATGAACCACACATGTTGAGCCTTATCATTATTTGTTTGGGATTCGCTCCAAAAACTTGTTTTATTAATCTCATGGTTTAACGTCCTTTTAACTGACAGCAATCATGTCTTTTGGGTTGACAAAAGCTGACAGCTGACAGAGACCACGTTGAACTTTGAGCTGGTTTTTGTTTCATGGATAGGCCAATTTACCACTTAAAACGTGAAAAACAGAACTAGTTCATTTTAAACAGTTTGCAGTGGTCCAAAGTTATTCCTCACTGACCTTGTGCATTCTGAGCATCCTAATTATCCACCACAATGAGTTTATAAGCGCTTTTCACAACTTTCAGAGCCCTGAGCGGTGTTTTGTCTTATGATAACTACAACTAGCATGCTAACCGTGTAATTCCTGATTATCGGATAAAACAGTTTATTATTAGATGCAGACAGTACATAGCAGACTTATGTTGACCTCAAGAGATGCTTACACAATATATCTGGACTTTGACAAGACACATTTTGCGCAGGTACACGGAAAAATCGGGTACAGGCCCCATAACCATAAACCAGGACAACAAATCTGCAATCTGACAGGTAAACAGCCTTGGAATTGGCAATCTCTAGTGAACACAAGTAGCTGTTAACTTGAAAACTACTGCTTAATCACATCACAAGGTGAAACAGAGCATTTTGAGCTTTGGAGATGTAGACACACTAATAATAAAGTGTTACTCAAACATGTGTGAATGAAACAAAACACAACTCCAGGTCTGTTTTGAGGAGGTAACAACATTATGTCATGGCTTAAAGAGTCAGTTTTGCCTAATATAGGACCTTTAAACTAAAGGGATGTTACAGTGTTGTGATGTCATGTGAACACAACCTATTGACAAATTTTCATTCTAAATTAACTTACTTACTTAGTCAAAACTACTAAAATCCCGATACTATCCTAAATTCAACTCATTTTAACCCGTGTTAGATCTTCTGTTCTTGCAGTCTGCTCTCCACAAATAAAGTTATAGTATTGACTCACTGCCACAGCTAAATCAACTCTTAAAGGAGAGCTGAGCAAACACAGGCAGGAGTGGGTCTGTTTATCTCAGCTTTGACACAAGGAGCAAAGTCAGGCTTCACCTTCAGGGCTTTTGCCTTCCTTAGATTGCATAGAACACCTCTCATGCCATTAAGGTCAAGTATGGTCTCTGGTTCGATTCCCAGTCTGTGTGAATGGAGTGTGGGAATCTTTACTGCTAAAGGCTAATCCTCCAGTGCACTACAAAAATGGGTCAAATGCAGAGGGCACATTTCACAATTCAAGGGTTTAGCTCACAGACTGTATAATAGAAATGGACTGAGGGAGTGCGATGTCACCCATACCGTTTGGTTACAACCAAATGAAGCCAATCGATATAGCGGCTAATTTGCAACCAGAGCCCATATTTGGAAATCTGCATGCGTAACCAAAGAGCCAATCAAGAGCGAGGTTGTTGTAGGTACACGTCTCTTCTCATCCACATTGTTTTTTTGGCAGTGGGTAGGAGCTTAGCAACAAGGCTGTCAGTCAAACTTGTTGCTACTACTAATGGGAACCAACCTCAGGGAAAGACGACACCTGATTGGTCAGTTATTAATGTCCATATCTTGATTTACAGATGAAATACCAGCATCACATTAGGTAAAACTTTGCGCACATTTTGCTCACTTCCTACGTGTAACACTGCGAATAGTGACCTAGCTATGTCCATCTATGTAGCTATCTGCTAGTTTGCATAAACTTTTTCCCATTCAAAAGAAACTATATTTTGAATTGCTCATGGCCATGGCTACAGTACAAATTGGGTAGATAACCTTTGCTCATCTCACACTGGGGAAATTTCTATTGAAACACAGTCTTCTTTGTTTGAGATGCTAACCACGCGCTCAACAACTTCAGTGTTTTGGAAATGCGTCTGGAAAGTGAAGTTTTAGCATCTCTACTTTTATCTTTGCTTCCTCACTCTAGATCTAAAGTCAGATGATGGATAGAACTGTTAAAAAATTTCCTCTGCGGCGCCTGTTGTGTAAGCCAGTGTGTACAAATCGATTTACAAATGAAAAACAACACATTATTCTTTTCAGCTCAGTCTCTGCTGTTACACTCTGAACAGACCTGCACAGCGGCACAGAAAGAAATCACCTTGACTTATCATGAGCTGTGGAGAGATGTCGTCCCTTTACTCTAATGAAACATTGCGATGATCACTCTTGGTTAGTCCACCTACACACTTGTACTTGGTGAATCCATCACAGCACAAGTGGATCAGGGATATGACCTTGGGACATTAAATCTAATTACAAATGGGTTTGTTTAAGATCAGTCAAATGAATGTGGTCAGAACTGCCTCCAGAGACCAGCCGGAGCCAAAGGAAACCAACAACCAACAGCCTAAACTTTCTAAAGCATCTTATGGGAGTTTAATCAAAGGTTTTCATGGGTTTCGGAAATATGGGGGGGAAAATGGGACCGTTGCCATAGCAATTAACAATTTAAAACAAAATATCACTTTTTTAATAGAAATAAGTCCTCAAAGAGTTGCATGTAGGAAATCAATGAATAGCATTTATTTTATGTGTAGTATTGTTATGACACTAACAGTTTGAACTCAGCCTCACTGTTAGCATCACTACTTCCTGTCCAGTTTTATCTCTATGAGGTTTTTGCTAAAATGAATAAATAATTAAAGACCAGGCAGAGGACAGGGAGCTGCAGGGGGGATGGCACTGACAACATGTTAAACACTACACAAATAACATGAATACTTCACCAGAGGACACTTTTGTGTTTAAGATAGATGTTTATGTCTCAATGCTAATGGTAATGCTAATTTTGGGCCATAATGTATATTAAAACAACATCATAAACTGAATTATTCTACATTCAAAACAATCAAGTAAACTTTATTTTAATTCACTTGAATTTTAACAGGATGATTATTTTATATTTTAAGCTTTTAATACAGGTTAGCATAAGCTTTGAGACACAGCGAGCTAGCTAGCGTGTTACTGTGCACAGAGCCATTTACTAAGAAAAAGGCTTAACACTCGATTTTAACATAAAACACTTTTGCAAACAGCAGAATGTAATTTTTAAGTGTAGTCTTGTGCTACAGTCCTGATTTATGAAGACAACTGCAAACAAGCCTTTGGCAAGACTAGTAAGGTCTGGTAAGAACTGCCTCCTCAGACCCACTGGAGCCAAAGGAAACTAACTACCAGCAACAAAAGTTTTAGCAACTTAATTTACTAAGGAACAGGTTTGATACACATTGTGGATTTTGATAGAAGAAACTTTTTTTTTTTTCCAAATTGGGATGTGATGATGTCATAGTCTCAGAGGGAGGGTAAGAGCGAGTTTTCTTTCCTGTTTATTACATGAAAAGGTCTCAATTTAAATATTTAGAAGGAAATAAATCTTGAACGTGATTTCTACTGGTGACTAAATCCAAGAACATTATTTCACTATTCATCACACTGTATAATAGAAGTGGATTGAGGAAGTGTGATGTCACCCGCAACGTTTGGTTTATAGACATATGTATATATAGACACAGTTAACCCGCTAGCCACTGCGTTCCAAATGGGAAATCAGCATGGCCGCGCTTGACAGTTATTGGATACTTTTTATTGAAAATCATCGCCCCTCTCTCTGTAACTGCTGTTGTCAGGCTGGTCATTTTGGTCTTAAAATTTTCATATTAACCCGCTCTGCCTGATCCTGGTGTTTTTATTTTACTGTTTTGTCTGTGAATCAAGGTATGAACATTAATAACAGACCAATGAGCTGCCCTCTTTCACCAAGTTTGTTTGACAGCGTTGCTAAGCGTCTGCTTACTCACTACTGATTGGCTCTTTGGTTGCTATGATGCTTATTGGCGAAATTCCAAACGAAGCCAATTGAAGCTAGCAGTTATAGCGGCTAATTTGCAAACATGGAGTATATTTCAAAATCAGGGTGTGTAACCAAAGAGCCAATCAGGAGCGAGGTTGTTGAAGATACACACCTCTTCCAGTCTGCATGTTTTTCATTTCATTTCATAACAATATTCATTTTAGCTGTTTTCATCTGTATTAAATATTATTGGCCCATAGAATGTCATGATGTAATCTGAGTCCCTGCATTAGTAACTCACTCAAAATAAAAAATAGTTTTGTAAATAGTATGTTTATTTATTTATTTATTTAAAGGACAATGTGCAGTTACATTAAAAAGATGGCTGCACCAGATTTAGCATAATGCTACGTTCCACCTGCAGTCCTAAAACAACAATTAAACATCAATTGAAACAACAATTAACACGTACAATGTAAAAACAATACAATACAAATCGGTGCAAGAATTCAAAAGTACAAATTGTAAAATGTAGTATTTTAGTAGTTTTAATGAAGATAATTGAACACCCTTTTTGACTGGGAACTCTAGTAAAGTCCACCATTGTTTTTTAATTTGCATATTGTGGATTTATTCCTGGTTCAGCCCTGCATGTGTCAGATCTGCTCGTTCTTTCCTGGTTCAGTCCTGGTTAAGTGCTGGTTTATTTTCCTAGCTTAGTCCTGGTTTTAGGTCAGATCAGATTTTTTTCAAAAGCTATCTTATATACACTTTCTGTATGGCATTTACTGTAGTTCTTCCTTTGTATTGATTTAGGCATTTAGTCCTCACTTAGCTCTGGTTTGCCATGGTTCAGTTTCATAATAAAGTTTGTCATTCAGCCCTTGTTTAGTCCAGTTTTAGCTCTGGTTTATTCCTTTCACACTGTATTATAAGACATGTAAAATGATCTTTTGAAATGGCACGACAGATGTAGAAATGCCAATCAATAATACAGAGTGCTTTCAGAATCTAATGAATATTTCATTGGACAAACTGACACACTTTATCACTATTAGATCAATCAGCAGAACAGACAGGAGGCTGGTTTCCATTGGGCTGTGAGTGTTATGTGGTGAGGAGAAAACACACTCCTGTGGCTGCTACGTTAAAGGTGCACTCTGGAAGTTTTCTGCTTGTCCAGCATTTTCAGGGAAATGTAATTGCTTTTACTTGAATGTTTCACAGCATTAAACTTATCTATTATGCTTATATTCAATTATAGGAGTACTTTATGGTTGATGATGCCTTGTGTTGTCACTGTAAGCAGGGTCGCCTCTTCACAGATCTGACCTGTAACTTAGCCTGCTCACTGGCTAGATAAGTTTAAAGCTTTTTGACGGAACATTTCAGGCAAAGCAATAGCATCTCCATGGAGACGGTAGCGGACCTTGGGCACTTCAGAATACTGTGTGTGTGAGTAGGCGGTCGTGGGAGGGGCCGATGACACCAATTGTCAGCCTCACTTCCATTAGTCCCAGGACAGCTGTGGCTACAATAGTAGTTTGCCACCGAGTCTGGAGTGAATGAATAATGCACGGAATTTTAAAGTGAGTTTGAATGTCTGGAAAAATTATATAAAAACATAATGTTGTTATTGAACCAATGCATTATTATAATTAGATCATCTCCCATGAAACAGCATCATTACTGGGTTCATTTCATTTATTTATTTCGAGCAGAATAATGAACATGATGTGTCCAGGACACTCAATCCTCATTTCACATATGTCCTATTTGCTTTTAAAAACATTAAAAGGCAACGGTGCACTGGTGTTGGGCAGAGATTTTACTGTTGGTATGGCATTAAACTTAGCCATGAAAACAAGCAGGCCAAGTTAAAGGTCACGTCTGTGTGGACTTTGCATGTTCTGTCTTTGTCTGAGCGGGAATCCTTACTGCTAAAGGCTAATCCTCCACTGTGCTGCAAAGTTGGGTCAAATGCAAAGGGTACATTTCTCTATTCATGGGTTTATTTCATAGACTGTGTAGTAGAAGTGGACTGAGGGAGTGTGGCGTCGCCCGTAGCATTCGGTTGTAACCAAATGAAGCCACCGAGGCTAGCTGTTATAGCGGTTAATTTACAACCAGGCACCATATATGGAAATCTGGGTGCATAATCAAAGAGCCAATCAGCAGTGAGGTTGTTGAGGGTACACGCCTCTTCTAGTCCACACTGTTTCTTGTGGCAGGAGGTGGGCGCTTAGCAATGAGACTGACATACATGAGGCATTAAAGGCAAATTCGCCAGTCCTCCATCAGAAAAGTAATAGTGAAAAGTTAACATCCATCCATCCATCCATTTTCTTCCACTTATCCGGGGCCGGGTCGCGGGGGCAGCAGTCTAAGCAGGGACTCCCAAACTTCCCTCACCCCAGACACGTCCTCCAGCTCCTCCGGTGGGACCCCAAGGCGTTCCCAGGCCAGCCGAGAGACATAGTCCCTCCAGCGTGTCCTGTCCTTCCCCGGGGCCTCCTCCCGGTGGGACATGCCCAGAACACCTCCCTAGGGAGGCGTCCAGGAGGCATCCTGAGCAGATGCCCGAGCCACCTCAGCTGGTTCCTCTCAACGTGTAGGAGCAGAGGCTCTACTCCGAGCTCCTCCCATGTGACCGAGCTCCTCACCCTATCCCTAAGGGTGCGCCCGGCCACCCTGCGGAGGAAGCCCATTTCGGCCGCTTGTATCCGCGACCTTGTCCTTTCGGTCATTACCCAGAGCTCATGACCATAGGTGAGGGTAGGAACGTAGATTGACCGGTAAATCGAGAGCTTTGCCTTTGGGCTCAGCTCCTTCTTCACCACAACGGACCGATACAGCGACCGCATCACTGCCGACGCTGCACCGATCCGCCTGTCAATCTCACGCTCCATCCTTCCCTCACTCATGAACAAGACCCCGAGATACTTGAACTCCTCCACTTGGGGCAGAGACTCACCACCCACCCGGAGAGAGCAAACCACCTTTTTCCGGTCGAGAACCATGGCCTCGGATTTGGAGGAGCTGATTCTCATCCCAGCCACTTCACACTCGGCTGCAAACCGCCCCAGTGCCTGCTGCAGGTTAACATAGTGTATCTATAAAATTAAAATGAGTCCATTAGTGAAAAAGAAGCAAAAGTCCATGTTAAATCTTTACAATCGCTGACTGTAGACCTGGAAGTCCATATAAGAACACTGGAGTGAGAGACACGATGACATTTGGAGCTCATTTTCACCTGGTTTCTTTGACGATGAAGGCGTTTCTGAAATTGGATGGATTATATCAGGCACAGGGGAGTCTAAGAGCTGAGGAAAGGTGGAGGTTTTGCCCTTTTAAGTTTAAACCACTGGGAAATAAGAGAAAAGATTCAGACACAAAAGGATTTAATACCATACGAGCTGCAATATTAAGTGATGTGTGCAGGAAAACCAAAAAAACAGGTCAGATTCTACCAATCGGCAATGACTTTAAAGGAGACATCATTCCTTCTTCTATTGCTTATTCAAAGCCGAGTTTCGATTGATTCATGCATATTTGAGTAGTCCTGTATAAGTGGAAACAGCTATGGGATTAGGTTGGGTTAGTTTATTTGCCACTTGTATTAAAAACTATATCGAAAACCCCTTTGAAGACCTACGACTTGTCTCAGCTGGTGTGGGAAGCTGGAGGAAGTGTCTGGGGTGGGGGAAGTCCAGAAGTTCCTGCTAATACTGCTGCCCCTGCTGCTCCAACCCTGGATAAGTGGAAGAAAATAGATGAATGGAACTCTATTGGAAAAATATGTGCAAAAATCTCAAAAGTGCTCCATGAGACGGTAAAAATAACCACATAGACAATAGACATTATTATGGATGACATATTGACACTGAAATAAACAGGCTGAACAAGAGGATGTAGCTAAAACGTTCAAAGTGCATTGTTCAAGTTTATAGCAGCTTGTGGGAAGAAGCTGTTAGCATGACAAGAAGTCTTACATTTAGTGGAGCGATATCGAACATTGGTCTGCGGGACGGCCAGAGGGCTCATTTATGATCTGAAGGGCTCCGTTTAAAAGTGGAGATACACCCAATACTGGCAACAGATATCTACGCCCATACTGAAAAATTAGCTGAATCAAATATCGGCTTCTAAATATCCGGTTCAGTCCAGAGAGTCTCATAATGTTTAGATTTTTTAATACAAAGCTGTTCTGTCATTACTTGAGATTGATAACAGCTACATAATACATTTCGATCAGTTTTGATGAATTTTATTTTGGTTTAAAGGAAATAAGTGCTGTTTTCAGTTATCGGTTGATATCAGGCATCAGCTGAAGACATAGTATCAAAATCGTAAAAAAAAATGTCTATGTTTGTAACTGCTGCTGTCAGGCTCGTCATTTTGGTCTTGCATTAACCCGCTCTACATGATCTTGGTATTTTTATTTTGCTGTTTGTAACCAAAGAGCCAATCAGCAGCGAGGTTGTTGAAGCACTAGCATCGGTTGATATTGGGTATCAGCAGAAGACATATCGAAAACGGTATTGGAATAGAAAAATCTCTATTTAAAAGTGTACATTTATAAAGAGGCAGGCCACAGTTTACTTTGTTTGGCTGAGCAGTTCGCCTTGTTTAAAGCTGAAAAAATGTCATGTAAACAGCAAAATCGTCTGGTTTCTTTGAGATCATGGTTCCTTTGATCACTCACATCAGATTTAGCTATTTGAAGGCCATTTATATTATTTTAAAGGCCCAGAAATCAGATCATAATCAGATTTTGGTGTACACTTAAGCATAGTCACCACTTTCAATAGTGCAGTGATAAAGTTCCGTAGCATCTTAGATTATTCAGTGTGATGTCATTGTTTCCAACACGGGTTCATTTTGTCAGATTCTGAGCAAAAACTTAAATATAATAATCTAAGCTGCTTTTGATTGAAATGAGGAGTCTAACATCAGGCATTTTAACACAGAACCTTAATTTTTCTGAATTGTAGTAATTTTAACTCACTGTTTTTCTGGCAGGGCAGGAGGGAAAGTATTATTCACGAGAAAAATCAAGGCAAATCATATCAGCCCCAGCAATCAGCAATCAGTGAGAGAACACCCAGTCCAACAGGAGGACGCCATCAGGCCCAGAGCTGCTGACGCCAACAAACAAATCTACAATTTAACTTCCCTGTTTAAAGGTGCACTGCGGAATTTCTCTGGAGGGGGATCTGACGCCTGTTTGTCGCCATGGAGATGATATTGCTTTGCCTGGAATGATCCACAGTATGGCATTAAGAGTTTATTACATTTCAGGTGTGTTCATTGCTCAAAAATAAATTGAAAAACATGCAATACTGTAAATAGGCTCGCCTCTCCACAGATCTGACCTGTAACTTGGTCTGATTGCATCACCTGCCTATCTCAGTGGAGAAAGATATGTTTAATGCCTTGCTGTGGAACATTCCAGGCACAGCAATGTAATCTCCATGGAGACGTGATAGACACTCCACAAGAAAAGACACATAGTCCATCCAATGTTGCTGAAATTTAAAGCCACAGTATGTAACTTTTTAGCTAAAATAGACACTTCTTTTTTTTTTTTTTTTTTTTCATTTTGGTTGTGTTTATTGCCCTGAAAAACATACGTCCTTACCCTGAGCGGGCTTGCATCTCCACAAACCTGACTCCTCCTGTCTCCATGTAAGTGTTGTTCCTTTCACCATAATCTAATAAAGTATGGTTTTAACTATCTATTTCCATGGAACCATAGCTGACGAGCAACCTCCAGAAAGTTTCATAATGTAGCTTAAACTATGTATTCTTTTAATCCACACATTCAAAACAAATATTTAGTATGAATGAAAAGGACATAAGGGGGGTTTGTGGAGACCTCACATCCCCTTTCATTATAATTATGTCGTTTAAACAGGACCAAAGCCTTGTCCCTGTCTGCCCTGCATAAGGACCATGGCAATGGACAATCTCATACATTTTTAAAACTCAATTATACTTTTCCTTTCTCTCCTCCTCCATGTTCCAGACTCCATCCAAACAGCCACAACAACAATGTTTTTTATCAGTCAATACGTGCGTTCACATTACAATATTCTCTTTTGTTTAAACTGAGCTGGAGACAGGTCAGAAATCTATGGTGGAATTTGATCTTTAAAGGTTCTATGTTATGCAAAATGGACTCTTGTGAGCTTTAAGGAATGTTATAATGCTGTTACCACTTCAAAAACAGACCTGGAGTTGTGTTTTTTTTTTCATTCACACATGTTTGAGTAACACTTTATCATTAGTCTGTCTACATCTTCAAAGCTCAATATACTCGGTTCCACCTTTTAAGTGGTAGTTCAACATTTGTGGATCGTGTTTGGATATTTCTTTCAAAAAAATAATCAATCTCCCATAGAGTTACATGAACCCCTGGCCCCATCATCAAATCTTATAACGTGACTGCAGTCTATTGCTGTGCTTTTTGTTACCGTTTGCTGTTTGGTTCTTTTATGAGATCTGAATCTTTTGTATAGGTTCAATTCAAAGAGCCATTCAAAAGATTGTCTCTTTTTATATTTATATATATGACAGAAGCCAGAGTGAGAACTCATTTTATCTACAGACTGAGAAATGGCCATGGCTAAGATTTCATTACATTGTTCAAACTGAAAGTGGGAGTGTTGAAATAATGCATAATCAAAAAGCTCTCACTTTTGTTTTGGTTCAATATAAATCAGAGTTAAAACTGCATACAATTATAATAGATGCTGTTGTCTGTGTCCCTCAGTCGTCCAGGTCTGATCCATAGAAAGAAAACTCTAATCTGTCAACTGGACAAAAGGTTATATAAGTGAGGACATTTGGCTGATCATCCATCTTCAGTTCTGGTCAGATTACTGCTGGACACTGCCTTATATCTGTCTGAAGAGAGGAGCTAACTCCACTGAAACTAACACACCTATTGGTTTACAGTTTCTGTTTATAGGCTTGGTTTACAACAAAACAATGTGGTCTACTCCATTCTCTCTAGTGAAGAGTGCAGTGAGCGTTATATTGGAAAAACAAAACAGCCACTCCAAAAGAGAATGTACCAACACCGGCGTGAGAGCTCCTCTGGACCCCAGTCCGCTATACATGTCCATCTCAAAGACACTAACCACTCCTTTGAAAATAATGAGGTACAGATCTTAGCCAGAGAAAAGAAATGGTTTGAAAGAGGAGTTAAAGAAGCAATTTTTGTTAGGAAAGACAATCCATCTTTCAACAGGAATGGGGGCCTGAGACATCATTTATCTCCTATCTATAACTCCATCCTCAGCTCCAAAGCAAAACAAGGAAAACAGCCAGTTAGCCAGAATGCTAATAGGTGTGAGAGCGCCCATTATATTACAACATGACTCAGGGACAGTGCACACTTAGTGTAGCTCAGTAGACCCAGCCAACAAGCAGAAACTGTAAACAAACAGGTGTGTTAGTTTCAGTGTAGTTGGCTCCTCCCTTCAGATAAGACAGTGTCCAGCAGTAATCTGACCAGAACTGAAGAAGCCGCTTGGATGAGCACAGAAATGTCTTCACTGTAAAACTTTTGTGCAGTTGACAGGACTGATTTTTTCTTTAAGTTTGGTTGTTTAAAAAAATGAGATTGTGTTCAACCCATTAAGGAAATAATTTGGATTAATCATTGGATTATAATTATTTTGTGTTTACTTGTGTGCTTTCAATTCGCACAGCTTAGTCAATATAAGGATAATAGAACCTGTATATAATACAGAGCCAATACTGCAGATCTAGATAAGCCTCACTATGGAAACAGTGCAGTTCATTTTGAATGGTCACAATGAGCTAATCATTAAGGCTGCTATAATGAAGGTAATAGGTAACACTTATAGTACTACACTTTGAACAGCCCGAACAAAGTATGAGCAAAGACTTGAGTCATAATGAGCACTTAGTCTGTTAATGATTCAGGCTTAGTAACTGAAATTAAAGCAAATTGTTAGCTTTACAGTGACAGTAAAACTCTCCAGTGAGCTCTGAAAGTTGTGAAAAGCCCTTATAAACTCATCACGGTGAATAATTACGATGTTCAGAATGCATAAGGTAAGTGAGGAATAACTTTGGACCACTGCAAACTGTTTAAAATGAACCAGTTCTGTTTTTCACATTTTTTTTAACACACAAACCCTGCATATTTAGGCTGAGTTCTTCTCTCAAACAGAAAACACACCTAGTGATGTCATGTGGTAATACAGGAAGTGCTCCACTGTGTTTTTAAAGTCCATGCATGTACTACCTGAGTCATTTAAATCGTTTCAGCCCTGGAATTTCCATCTATACTGAACAAAACATAGCTGTTAACTTGAAAACTATAATTCCATGACATCACAAGGTGGAACCAAGCATTTAGAGCTTTGGAGATGTAACAGACTAATAACACAGGATTATTCAAACATGTGTCAATGAAACAAAACAACATTATAACATGGCTTAAAGCTCACAAAATCCATTTTGTGTAATGTAGGACTTCAGATTTCAGTATTTTTTTCAAATGTGTTTACTCCGGGACAAGTTTAAAAAGTCCTGTGCTCTGATGCTGATGTGGTCGTCAGTCATTTTAAATTGTAAGTTAATCCCTCTCATATGTTTGTGTTTACAGACGGGAGGATGACAGCAGTTTGTCATTATTAGCAAGTGCAATGTCTTCTTCCTGGGCAGGGGAGTCCACGGGGAGGGCAAAGGGGTCTGTTGTCCCGGATTCCAGGGTTTAGGGGCCCAGAAATGGACCCTCTTCCTATTCATTCATAGTAAAAGGGGGACCAGGTTTTTGCACCGAGCCCCCAAATTTCTGTCAACGCGCCTGGTCCTGAGTCAATGTTAGGGTTTAAACTCGGTTCAGACCTGGTTTTAACAAGGTTGATTGATTGTCCCGCAGAGATTAAGAATATCTTTTTTAGTCCTGGTTTGGTCCTGGTTTAGTTCTTGCTTAATCCTGGTTTAATCCTGGTTTAATCCTGGTTTAGTCCTGGTTTAGTCCACTAATGCAAGACTATTTTAGTCCATGTTAAGATCTGGTTCACCTGCTTCATAACAACATCATAATGGCTTTCCCCCCTCTCCTCTCCTCCCTCTTCCCCCTCTCTCTCTCTCTCTCTCTCTCTCTTTCTTTCTTACTTTCTTTCCTTCTCTCTCACTCTCTCCTCCTCTCTCTCTCTACTCCTCTCATTCTGTCTGTCTATCTCTTTACCTCCCCTCTCTCCATCTTCCCTCTCCTTCTCTCTCTCTCTTCTTGTCCCCCTTTCTTCTTCCCTCTCTTGTTTGCTCTCTCCATCCTCTCTCACTCTCCCTCTCTCCTTCTTTCTCCTTCCTGTCCCTCTCTTGTTCTCCTCCCTCTTTCTTTCCTCCCTCTCTCTTCTCTCTCTCCTCCTCTCATTCTTTCTCTCTACCCCTCTCATTCTAGACCCCATTCTCTTCCCTATCCACCTCTCTCCCTCTCTCCTCCCTCTTTCACCGGTCGACCCTTTGGACTGTAAATCTTTTGTTTACTCCATAATCGCAGACTCTTGATTTTTCCCGTTTACAGAGAGAAGGAGGCTCCGTGGCTAATGCCGGTTGCCATGGCGTTCACTCAAAAGCTTCGGATACACTGACACATCCCACTTGTGATGTCAGCGGAGGGAGAGAGCGAGGGATCAAGGAATGGAAAGAGAAGAGGGAGAGGAATAGAGAAGAGAGAGAGGAGAGAGGGGGTGTTTGAAAGACAGAGAGATGGAGAGAGGGGAAAGGGAAAGAGATAGAGGGAACGAAGAGGGAAGGGGGCAGTGAAAGGGAAAGAAAGGGAGGAGGGAGAGGGAGTTCGGGGAAAGGATACATTGGGATGGAGAGAGAGAAGAAATGGGAGGACAGGAAAAAGAGGGGGAGAGAAAGAGAAAGGGTGAGAAAAGGAAAGATATGCAAGATAAGGAGGGAGAAAGAAGGGGAGACAGGGAGAGAGTGTGATATAAAGAGACAGAGAGGAGAGAAGGAAAGGAAAAACGGGAGGGAGAGAGGAGAGGAGGAAAGAGAGGAGGGAATATGTGAAAGAAAAGGAGGGAGGGTGAAAAAGCATGAAAGAAAGATAGATAGAAAAGTCCATGGGCAGAGGGGGATAGAGAGAGGGAGGAAGAGAAGAAAGCAGAGAGTGAAAGACGAGAGAGAGAGAGAGAGAGAGGAGGTTGTTGAGATTTCTCATTGTAAATTAATATAATTTCCACCATATGTTTTTGTATCAAGAGAAATGAAAAGGACATGTTTCCTCCATATCATCTGATTTAGTCCTGGTTTAGTCCTAATTTAGTCCTGGTTTAGTCCAGGTTTAGTCCTGATTTAGTCCCGATTCAGTCCTGGTTTAGTCCTGGTTTAGTCCTGGTTTAGTCCCGATTTAGTCCCGGTTTAGTCCTGATTTAATCCTAATTTAATCCTGATTTAGTCCTGGTTTAGTCCTGATTTAGTCCTGGTTTAGTCCTGGTTTAGTCCTGATTTAGTCCTGATTTAGTCCCGGTTTAGTCCTGATTTAGTCCTGGTTCAGTCCTGGTTTGGTCCTGGTTTGGTCCTGGTTTAATCCTAATTTAATCGTAATTTAGTCCTGGTTTAGTCCTGGTTCAGTCCTGGTTTAGTCCTTGTGATGTCAGTGTTTGGAGGAAATGGGATGATGGAGTGATGAGGTGAGGGCAAATGAACAAGGGAACCAGCGAACGAATACGGGAATATGTAAAGGGAGAGAGAAGGAGAGAAATGGATATGGAGGGTACAGAGTGGCTAGGGGGAAGAAAAATAATAAAGAGGGAGAGAGAGAACAGGAGGGGGGAAGAAAGGTAAGAAAAATAGAGAGGAGGTATAGGAACGAATGAAAAAAGAGAGAGGAAAGGAGAGGAAGAGTGTGAAGAGAAAGAGAGACAGAGAAAGAAAGACAGGAGAGAAAATAAATGAGAAAGAAAGGAGGTATGTGAAAGAATGAAAAGAAAAAGAGTTAAGAGGGGGAGAGAGAAAGAGGAAGAGAGAAAGAAAAGGGGAGAGGGAAGAACTATGAGGAGAGAGAGAGAGACGAGAGAGGGGAAAAGGGGAGAGAAAAGGAGGAGGAGCAAGAGAAGAGAGAGAAAGATGGTAGAGAAGAGAGAGGGCAGAAAAGGAGAGGGGAAAGAGAGTAGAAAAGGGGAGAGAGAAAGGAAAGAGAGGAGGAGAAGGAGGAGGAGGAGAGAGCAGAAAAGGAGAGGGAGAGAGGAGAGAGAACAGAAAAGGGGAGGGAGAGAGGAGAGAGATAGAGAGGGGAGAGAGAAAGAGCAGAAATAAGAGAGGGAGTAGGAGGAGAGTGAATTCCGCCTGTTGCTCTTGTTAATTCATAGAACGTTTTCAGTCTGAGCAGAGGCTGAGCAGAGACAGAGACAAGAGCAGAGACAGAGACGGAGAACAGAGACAGAGACAGGAGCAGAGACAGGAGCAGAGACAGAGACAGAGACAGAGACAGAGGACAGAGGAGGAGCGTTCTGCAGGAGCCACGGTCAGGCATCACTCCATCTGTGAGTACACAAATGATTATTTATAACTTCACACACACATTGAATATTAGTTCTTTAGTTCTAGTTTTTTGTTTGTTTGTTTGTTTGTTGTTTTTTTAGATTTTAATCCTTTTTAGTTAAGTAGTTTAACTAGATCCATCACTGCCAAAATATATTTTAATAATATATTACCGGTATAACAGTATGACAGTTGTTCGGGGCGACAGTGGCTCAGTTGGTAGAGTGTGTCCACTGATCCAAAGGTTGGAGGTTCAAATCCTGTTCTCAACATCACGGGTTGATCCACTGACCCACAGGTTGATGGTGTGATTCCATCTCCCATAGATGAATGCTCCTGTTGTGTCCTTGAGCAAGACATTTAATCGATTCATACAGTAGTTCATAGTAATACATTTTGAGTGACTTTTGAAGCTATAAGACCTCATTTGTTCACACTTGTTCTGTGTTAAATTATTCAAATGCTGCAAAACTCGTGGGTGTGTGTGTGTGTGTGCGTGTGGGGGTGTGTGTGTGCATGTGGGGGTGTGTGTGTATGTGTAGTGATATGTGTGTCTGCGTGCATGTGTATCTGTGTGTGTAGTGGTGTCTGTGTATGTGTAGGGGTGTGTGTGTGCGTGTAGGTGTGTGTGTGTGTGTGTGTATGTGTAGAGGTGTGTGTGTATGTGGGGGTGTGTAGGGGTGTGTATGTGTGTGTGTATCGGGGTGTGTCTGTGTGTGTACGTGTAGTGGTGTGTAGGGGTGTGTGTGTGTTTGTGTATGTGTAGTGATGTGTGTGTGTGCATGTGTATCTCTGTGTGTGTAGGGGTGTGTGTGTGCGTGTAGGGGTGTGTGTGTGTGTGTGCGTGTGTGTGTTTGTGTGCGTGTCGGTGTGTGTGTGTAGGGGTGTGTGTGTGTGTGTACGTGTCGTGTGTGTGCGTGTCTGTGTGTGTGTTTGTGTGCGTGTCCGTGTGCGTGTGTAGTGGTGTGTGTAGTGGTTTGCCGGTTCGAGGCTCCTCCATGGAAACAGGCTGCAGTGGCATTTCTGTGTCAACACCATCTCGCACTTTAGAGTCAGAATCACAGACACATAATTGAATTTACATTTTTCTGAACTTTTAAACGGAGCCGAGCGGCGTGACTTCCTCAAAAAGTGCGTCTAATGGGGCACATTATGGAGATGGATGTGAGAGCACTTTTATGCAGTTTGAATGTGATGCTAGTGCGTTCTAATGATATTTAGACTCCACTATGACTCACATCAATAATACAACAGAACATGATATCATACACTGGCTGGACTAAAATAAAATGTCTCCATGGAGATGCTTTTGCTTTGACTGGAATGTTCCACAGTATGGTATTAAACTAATTATCTTTCATCTTGCCGTGTCTTTACACACCAGTCAAATAGTTAAGTGTGTTAAAGATGGACTGCTTAACTTTTCTGCTGGGAGTTTGTCACTTGCTTATCTCCATGGAGAAGTTATTGTATTGGCTGAAATGTTCCACAGTAGCATTAAACATATCTTGAATGTGTAAAATTACAGGTGTTTTATTGCTAAAAACATGCATTCTTACATTGAGAGGTGTCTGCTCTCCATAGATATGACTTGTAACTTGGCCTGGATGCGCCATATACTTGTCTCCATGGAGATAAATAAGTTTAATGCCATACTGAGGAATATTACAGACAAAGCAAGCATGTAGACAAGCAGGCGACATGGTCAGGCCAAGTTACTGGTCAGATCTGTGGAGAGGCCACTCGACTGTTTTTCAAACTATTTTATTTTGGCACTAAAACACCTGGAACTGAGTAAATACAAGATATGTTTAAATGCTATACTGTGGAACATTTCAGGCAATACAACAACATAAAGAAAAGCAAGTGGTGGATACCAAACAGAAAAGTTTCGCAGTTCATCTTTAATATAGTACGTGTTTATTTTAGTTAAAAAATCTCACAAAAGTTGACAATTTTGAGTTTAAAAAATTTAAATTGTGAGTTAAGACATTTTACATTTGTATTTTTCTCTCGTCCCAGTGTGGATCTGGTCTTTTCTGTGTCATTCTCCTAATAAACACATAATCTTTCCTTTATTATATCTCAAAAAATGTATTAAAAGTGTCAAAAAAAGTAAAAATGACATAATTCCCTCTTCTTTGTCCCAGCGTTGTCTATAGTTGGCTACAGTTATGTCAAAGTCTTACGTGTAATACATCTGGAGCCGCCCTCTCCCTCCTGTAATGAGACTTTCTAATGAGTTTCCTTTCTGATAATAGTATCTGTCTGTGAGGAGGTGCTAACTCATTAAAGCTGCTATTCCCAGGTGTCTCTGATGGACCCGAGTTAGACCCAAGACCCAAGAGGAGGTGTGAAGACCTGGACTGGACTACAGGATCTGATTTGGAGACGCAACAGCTGGAGTAAAGTAAGGTGTGTGTGTGTCCATATGTGTCAGACAATATTCAAATACACTGTGCCTGATTTTTACGATCATGAAAACACAAAGCAACAACTACCATGCTAACACATACTTCCTGATTATTGGACAATGACACACTTCATAATTTCATACTTAAATGCAAGCCCACTCACGGTAAGTTTTTTCCATACAATAAAAACAACCCCAAAAAAACAAACTTCCAAAACAAAACAGAAATATATGGTTTTATTTTAGTGAGGTTTTTTTTGGGGCTAAAAAAAATTACACACTGTGACTTTAATATCACATTTTGTATTGGTACATTTCCATCAAGTGCAAGACAATACATGTTTTAGACCTGGTTTAGTTCTTGATTAGTCCTAGTTTCGACCTGATTCAGAACTGATAGGTAAAGACATGTACATCTGATGAACACCTGACCAATCATGTGACAGGAAATACGTTACAAAATTGCAATTATTCAATGGATGACAAATATAAAAGGTGTTTACTAATGTTATTAAAGTGGTTTAGTAGTTTGTCACAGCTGAATATATTGACACTATGTACAGTTTGGATACAAATATAAAAAAAACAAACAGAATAATATACAGCACTACAGCAATGGAAGTGTTTTTGTACTGACACATACAGCCACAGACTGGAGCCATGATGTCAACATTTAAGACAGTCAAAGAAAGGACCTCAGATTAGACCTGATTTAGACCAGTTTTAGTCCTGGTTCAGTGCTGGTTCAGTCCTGGTTTAGTTCTGGTTCAGTCCTGGTTTAGTCCTGGTTTAGACCTTGTTAGTCCTGGTTTAGATGTGGTTTAGTCATGATGCAGATCTTGTGCAGTTCTTGTTAAGTCCTGGTTTAGTCCTTGTTTAGTTCTGGTTCAGTCCCAGTTCAGACCAGCCTTAGATCTGTTTTAGTCCTGGTTTAGTTCTGGTTTAGACCTGGTTTAGTTCTGGTTTAGCCCTGAAGCCTTGTATTTCCTTGCTGTGTTCTCTGCTGCCTCTCCTCTTCGTCAGCTCAAATCGCTGCAGGTGAAATCGTGTCAGAAAGAAAAGAGTTAATTATTTCTTTTTCTTCACTTATTTTTCATCACCTGATTTCACTCCCTCCATCTCCTCTTCCCACTGAGACCTGCTCAGAACATTAGGTTCTGATTTAAAACGGAGGATTCTCAAACCTTGGTACTGGGTCCACTGATAGAACATGCACTGGAAAAACCACGATCTAATATAAGTTAACATTACATGAGTTAAGAAGTATTTATTTTGATGTAAAGGTGTACTATGTCACTTTTCGGATTACATGACGATGTTATTGCTGTCTAGAATGTTCCACAAATAGCTTAGTTTTGTTTATTCTTTATTTGTCATAGCATTACAATTACAAAATGGCCTCAGACATATTGATTTTATAATAACAATGTTGTGTCGTTGGGCAAGACACACACATTTAGCATTTAATCCATTCATACAGTTGTTCATAATAATGTGTTTTGAGTGACTATTTGATTATGAGTGATTTTATTGTTCAAATTATGAGCGGTCATAGAGAGTAATCTTTATTCTCAATTTATTCTATTTTTGCACAGATGAAAAAAAATCCTTGCTAGTTTGACCTGCAGTTATCCACAGGAGGGGCAGTCAGTCAGGATTAGATATTAAATCTATATTGCGATTTGAAATGTCCAAATTATAACATAATGATCCACATGGGTGTTGATTATAACGGTACAGCAGACAAAAGCGCATGTTCATGTTTTAACCATGAAGTACTCGCAGAAAGTCTTAAATATTAAGTGCACAACTCACACAGCAAAACTACATCTAGAGCCATAAAGTTTTGAAATCTGAACCTTGATATGATGAGTTCAAAGATTATTACATTTATTTCAGTATATTTTCCACTGATTTACACTAGCTCTAGCATGTTTTCAAATGCAGTTCTAACTTTAATAAAAAATAAATAAATAAATAAAATAAAAAGATTTGAAATATGTCTTAAGGGCAGAAATAAACCACAGAAAAAATTTTAATAAAAAAATTTAGAATTTTTTTTTGTCTTTAACAGGACTATTCCAGGTCTATAACAGGACTAAACCAGGTCTGATTCAGGACTAAACCAGGTCTATAACAGGACTATTCCAGGTCTAATCTAGGGCTAAACCAGGTCTATAACAGGACTAGTCCAGGTCTATAACAGGACTAAACCAGGTCTGATTCAGGACTAAACCAGGTCTATAACAGGACTAAACCATGTCTAATTCAGGACTAAACCATGTCTAATTCAGGACTAAACCAGGTTTAATTCAGGACTAAACCAGGTTTAATTCAGGACTAAACCAGGTCTATAACAGGACTATTCCAGGTCTAATCTAGGGCTAAACCAGGTCTATAACAGGACTAGTCCAGGTCTATAACAGGACTAAACCAGGTCTGATTCAGGACTAAACCAGGTCTATAACAGGACTATTCCAGGTCTAATCTAGGGCTAAACCAGGTCTATAACAGGACTAGTCCAGGTCTATAACAGGACTAAACCAGGTCTGATTCAGGACTAAACCAGGTCTATAACAGGACTAAACCATGTCTAATTCAGGACTAAACCATGTCTAATTCAGGACTAAACCAGGTTTAATTCAGGACTAAACCAGGTTTAATTCAGGACTAAACCAGGTCTATAACAGGACTATTCCAGGTCTAATCTAGGGCTAAACCAGGTCTATAACAGGACTAGTCCAGGTCTATAACAGGACTAAACCAGGTCTGATTCAGGACTAAACCAGGTCTATAACAGGACTAAACCATGTCTAATTCAGGACTAAACCATGTCTAATTCAGGACTAAACCAGGTTTAATTCAGGACTAAACCAGGTTTAATTCAGGACTAAACCAGGTCTATAACAGGACTATTCCAGGTCTAATCTAGGGCTAAACCAGGTCTATAACAGGACTAAACCAGTTTTAATTCAGGACTAAACCAGGTCTATAACAGGACTATTCCAGGTCTAATCTAGGGCTAAACCAGGTCTATAACAGGACTAAACCAGGTCTAATTCAGGACTACACCAGGTCTATAACAAGGCTATTCCAGGTCTAATCTGGGACTAAACTAGGTCTGTAACAGGACTATTCCAGGTCTATAACAGGGCTATTCCAGGTCTAATCTAGGACTAAACCAGGTCCATAACAGGACTAAACCAGGTCTATAACAGGACTATTCCAGGTCTAATCTGGGACTAAAACAAACTTTCACAAGAGTCAGTTTTGTGCAATATAAGACCTTTAAACACATATATATTCACAGTTTAAGGCGTCTTTGGACTGCTTAAGCCCTGTCTGTCTGTCTCAATATTGAACCAGCTTTGAGGGAGAACAGAGCTAAGACGGAGCAGAGCTGGAGATTTTAACAGCTTTTGTGGTTTGTGTCGATCCATGGAAACCGCCTCTTATGGTGCATTTAGAAGTGTTTAGTCAATGGAGAGATGGAGGGTGAGATGGAGGGAAAGAGGAGAAAGGGGGGGGGAGAGGAGGAGGGTAAGGTTCATTGTATCCACTGAATAAATCATTGAAAACAAAGGCAGGGCTGCAGTTTTTGTTATGGCTTTGCTGGGTTTTAGATAAAATCACAAAATTATATATAGTGTTTTGAGTTAGATGGGGACAGGTAAAAAAAATGTCTATTATTTAACTGCAAATGTGGTGTTTGAACCTGCTCCTATAATAAAATACAATAGGATGTTGTGGTGCCATCTTAATCCCAGCAGAAGAAAACAGCAAAAATAGAGCTGTCAGATCAGTCTTGCATTGTGAAGTCTTGTGGTAAAAGTCCCACCTCTTTCATATGTCTGAGTCTGACATCCAGATTCAGAAAACCAGTGGGATTTTCAGGCATATGTGTTGTTTTTATTGTAGGGTTTCAGGTAAAAAGAATATTAAAAGCAGGCAAAATGTTCTGTGAAGGCATTTAGTTCCCCATCAGTTCTGTTTGTGATTCTTTGGCTCTCGGGGGACTCGTTCACATCTCAGATTGGACCAGTTTCTTTGCACGTTTTGTTTTATGTCAACAGAAAGGCTGAAGCTTCTTGAATGAGAGATAAAGCGTCTTATTTTAAAATTCTTTTGCCTTGATATAAAAGATAAAAGCTGGGTTATCCTTGATTTGACCCATCCTGGGGCAACCTGTCTTGGTCAGGAGGACTACCTTAGCTGGAGCATTTGCCCTATTGTGCATGTTTTGGGTTCTTGGGAGAGACAAAAGTGCCCTGAGGAAACCCACCCAGACACAAGGAGAACATACAAACTCCACAGAGAAAGGCCCAGGCAACTCAGGAGTCAAACCTGGAACCTTCTTGCTGTGAGACACGAGACATAATATGTATACTATGCATAGACTGTATAAAGAAGTGGATTAAGGGAGAGTGACATCGCCCATAGCATCGAGGCTAACAGTTACAGGGGCAAATTTGGAGCCGAGTTCTATATTTGGAATTCTGACCACGAGTATTGTTGTCAAAATAAGACTCCTTTTGCAGGCTCTCATGAATGTTGAAGCAAAGACAAGAGTTTATGTCTAATGTCAGACACCAAATGCTAGAAATCACCAGGTTTATATAGTTTGAGATGAGCAGAGGACATACATTTCAAAGTAAAGATGTGACACTCCTACTGAGGTGTGGTCAGACGAGCTCCTGGAGGCGTTCATGAGCTGGATCACCTCAGGATGTAACATGTGGAGTCAAAACAATACAAGGTGTGATACATTTCAAAGGAGAGAGATCTCAAAGCCAACTGTTTGGTTTGATTGCATCTATCAGCACATACATTATCAATAGTAATATATGTGCTGATAGCTTGACAAGATTAGCAATCAAAAGGGAACAAAAGGGTTTACATGAAAAGTTTTCTAACACTCTCTTTGACTACCAAACCAAATGACTTTTAGTTGCAAGTGATTTCTAAAAAGTAAAATAATCACGCGATATTTTAATTTCCTTCACAGTATCATAGCAACCAAAGAGCCAATCCGGAGTAAGGTTGTTGAAGGTAATGCCTGTTCCTCCCCACATGACTGGTTTGGTAGGGGGCGGGCGTTTAGCAACTGTGTCAATAAAACCTGTTGTTAACGCTAGAAGGAGTGACCTCGGGGAAAGAAGGCAGCTGATTTTTCTCTTATTAATGTTCATATCTTGAGTTACACAAGTTTTCAAATGTAAAGTGAATTGGAGTCGATGGAGTCGGCAGGTTAGCTATGTCCATTTATACATACAGTCTATGCTAATATGTCACTAATTACTGTATGAGGGGCCAGGTTCCTGCTGCTGTAGTGTCCTTGGGCAACTCACTTAACCCACCTCTCTGTACGTGATGTTGATGTTTGTAGAGGCTGATGTCGCAGAATGACGACAGTATCTTACCTCTACGGTGAATAATGGAACTGAGGAAAGAGAATCCATCATCATTATGACTAACACGAACAACAGTGTCTCTTAACGTGCTTTTAAAGTGCTGTTTTTAGCTCGCACTTTGCACAGATCTGTCCCGGATCGATGGGAGTCTTGGTTCTGTTGAAAAAAAAAACAACACACAACTCCAGAACTGAACCAGAGCAGCTCCAGACTGAAGCATGAGTCACGAGGCAATCTGCAACACATGCCCCACGGCTGATCTGCGATGGCACCAGCAACCAACGCCAAAAAAGAGAGGGAGGGAGGAGAGAGGGAGAGGAGAGAGAGGGAGGAAGAAGGGGCTGAGCTGAGACGGCACCAGCAACGGACGCCAAAAAAGAGAGGGAAGAAGAAGAGAGGGAGGGAGAGAGAGAGAGAGGAGAGAGAGGGAGGAGAGTGGGCTGAGCTGTGATCGCACCTGCAACCATGCCGAAAAAGAGAGGGAGGAGAGGGGAGGAAGAAAGAGAGAAGAAAGAAGGAGAGGTCAAAGAGCGGAGCTGAGATTGCACCAGAAACCATGGTCAAAAAAGAGGGAAGTTAGAAGAGAAGGACAGAGGAGAGAGGAGAGAAAGGAAGAGAGAGAGGGAGAGAAGCGGAGGGAGGAGAGAGAGGGATGAGCTGCGATAAAAAGAGGGAAGGAGGGACAGAGAAAAAAGAAAAAAGAAGGACGGAGGAAAGAGGCAGAGGAGAGACAGGGAACAAAGGGTCTGAGCTGAGGGCACATCGGATACCGTGGCCAAAACTCTGAACAAAAAGAGAGAAGGAATGAGAGAGAAAGAATAGAATGGAGAGATAGAAAGAGAGAGAGATAAACTGTGGGGAAGACTGTGATGAGAAAGGGATGGCGAGAGAGAGAGGACGAGGTGAGAGGGGGATGAACTGTGATGGCACTAGCATATGTCACCATTCAGATTCCTGATAGACTCTCTCTGCACAGGAAGAAGAGAGACAGAGAGAAAGAGAGAGAAAGGGAGAGAGACAGAGAGACATTCATTAGCCACATGGGAATATAAATGAAAGTACTACGATTTAATGTTGAAAACCACATTCTATTGTCTGAAAAAAGAGTGTTTTTGATTATCGTCGTGGTATCAGAAGAGAAGAGAGATAAGAAGAGAGAGATAAAGAGCAAGAAGCAGAGGCATGACCCTATAGGAAACATAAATGGTGAAATTGAAAGAGAGAGTAGTTTTTGGTGGAGGGAGCGAGCAGAGGGCTGGGGACATGTGGGCGTTATAACGAACTCCACCACATGCAGCGACGATGAGAGACATTTCACATTTGTAGCAACAGAAGACGACGTAACAGCTTAAGCCTGAGTTTTCAATGTCACACATGAATAGTTTCCTGGATCAAATCTAAAGATAGAGTACAAGATAAAAGCAATGGTTTAAGACTAAAAATACGTCTAAATGTCTTGATATTTTTGTGAGTTAATAAACTGAAAAGAAAAGTCTGATTCATAGAGTAGATAGATAGAAAAAGAGATAAGAGAGAGAGAGAGTCTGGGCCCCTAAGACCCTGGGGCCCTGGACAACAGACCCCTTTGTCCCCCCCCTCTTGACTCCCCTGTAAATAAGTCTATGTGAAGTTATTCGATTATTGTCAACCCTTTATATCACGATAAATGACGTTATTGTTTATTGTCCCATCCGTAGAAGATGCAGTGAACATGGAGCAGTGACCACAGTCCAGTGAACATGGCCCAGTGAAGATGCAGTGAAGATGACTCTGCTGGCTGGAGAGGGCTCTGAGTATGACTTCAGTGCTGTGAGCTGTGCGTCAGACCCGCCCCCTCTCCATGAGCTCGAGCCTCAGAAGGGAGTGTACTACAGACGGGCCCGGCTCGCTCCCCAGCTCTGCACAGGTACAGTCTGAGGAAACGGGCATGTTTAGACTCACTCTTCAGGTTGTCTCGGTGCCGTCTTGTTCTTATCAGTGAACCTCCTCTGTGTTTTTAATGTTCCTAAACTATAACAAAGCATAACACTCCAATTCTTACTTTAAGCTAGTGTGCCACTCCACAGATCAGATCCTTCTTTGCGGTTTGTTGAATACGTCTTTTACATTCAGTGCTAAGGTCGACCAAGCTAACACAACAGATTTTGTATAATCCTTTACCTATCTGCTCGCTGATGTGGTCAAATACTTTTTAAACTAATAACAAACTACAATCCTCCTCTCTTTCCTCGCAGACCTCCCTCTCTCCAGTGCTCGCCGGCTCTACGCCATCATAAACGTGGGCGGACTGCGGTACCAGCTGCCCTGGACCACTCTGGAGGACTTCCCCCTATCTCGCCTGGGCCAGCTCCGTCTCTGCAGCAGCTTCGATGACATCATGCAGATCTGCGACGACTACGATGTCACTCACAACGAATTCTTCTTCGACCGCAGCCCGTGTGCCTTCAGAACCATCCTGGCGTTCCTACGGGCGGGAAAACTGCGCGCGGTACGGGACATGTGCGCGCTCTCGTTCAGGGAGGAGCTGCTGTACTGGGGCGTTCCCGAAGACAACCTGGAGTGGTGCTGTAGGCGTAGAGTGGTGCAACGGGTGGAGGAGTTTGAAGCTTTGGAGAGGGCGGAGGAGGAGGAGATGCTGGAGGAGATGTTGGACACGGACAGCAGAGAGGCTCCAAAGGAGACGAGGGTGAACAGGTGCATGGGACAGCTGAGGGACATGGTGGAGCGGCCGCATTCGGGGCTGCCGGGGAAGATCTTCGCCTGTTTGTCGGTGCTGTTTGTGACGATCACCGCGGTAACACTGTCCATTAGCACCATGCCCGCACTGAGGGAGGAAGAGGAGGAGGTGAGTGCAGAGGAAGAGTGGGAAAAACAAACATCTTCATGAGCTGAAAGTGCACTATGAAACATTTCAGGTGGACAGTCTGCCACCTGCTTGTTTCCATGGAGATGTTCTTTCTTTGCCTGGAGGTATAGCATTAAACTTCTTCAATTCAGGTGTTTTGTTGCTTAAAACCAGAACCAAAATCAAATAAACCTTGAAAACGTGCTTACTGTCCACCTCTCTACAGATCTAACCTGTAACGTGGTCTGTGGCGTCACATGCTCCTCTCCATAGATAGTTAACTTTAATGCCATACTGTGATACATTCCAGGCAAAGCAACATCTCCATAGAGACAAACAGATGGTGGACGCTCCTACAGAAAGGTTACAAACAGTTACACAAAAGGGCTGTAGCAATTATTTTTCTTGATATCAGATTTTCTACTAGTGGAACACATAAGGAACACATTACAGTGGTCATATACCAAAATGAGGGTTTGAAGGCATCATCCCTGCTTGCGGTTTTAATTTCTTGTTACATTGCATTCTTGAAAGACCTTTCTACATTTAGTTTGGACATTGTAAATTACTTTGTACACCAAATTTTAGGTATTTTCTTTAGTACAACATAAAGGGCCCATGTTAAACTATTTTCTGATCTTTGTTTTAATGTTGTTTCCTCGTGAAAAACATAAACATTCACACGTTTAACACAAAAACCCTGCATATTATTTAAAGGTAACTTGAAAACTACCATTACATGACATCACAAGGTGGAACAGAGCTTTGGAGATGTAGACATAATAAATACTGCAGGAATAGTCAAACATGTGTGAATGAAACAAAACACAATTCCAGGTCTGTTTTCAAGGAGGTAACAACATTATAACATGACTGAAAGCTCACAAGAGTCCGCAAGGATTTAGTGTAATACAGGAGCTTTAAATGTACATGTAGAGAATAATATACCTCCAGCCCTCTGTCCATCACATGTAGTGTTCTGTTTATGCACATCACCACCAGAGGGCGACACTAGGCCTCAGTACTGAAATCCAAAAGTGAGCTAAAAAACATCTTATTAACGCTCCACTTCTGCGCTGATTCACGGAGAGACCTGGGTCAGTAAGAAGAACCGACTATAAAAAGACAAGGAACTTAATTATTCATCTAATTAGACCTTCTGAAGCACGTGCCAATTAAGAAAACACAAGTCCAGGTATGTTTTAGACGACGATACTACATGATTAAGACGTTTTCTTTTCTTTTGTCACTTGAAATGAGACAATTCATTCTAAACTTATCAAAAACAGTCTGACACACGCCAACAGTACATTTTTGTTTTGTTAATTCATAGCATATCTCTTTATATTCAGTGGTTCAGCAAGTTGTGTCAAACTGTCTGCTTATAATAAGAGTGGGACGATCCTTTCAACCAACATGAATGTAATTTGCATTTCAAAAGTACGAAGAACAAATAAGTCATTATGGCATATTACAATGGCATTGTGCGCTAAAAGATTATATAATTTCTGTCTATAATGTGTTTACATCGACAAATGAAATGAAACTGTCTAAATACAAAAGGCGAACTGACTTGAAAAGCTCCAATTAAACCTGCAGGGGCTCGTCTTGTCGCGCATGTGGTGTTCACGGGGGAGAAAGACGGTCGCGTTAAAAAGTTTCAAACCGCGCTTTTATCTTAATTTTATAAACCAGTAACGACACCAACAACACTACCCTAAGAATAACTCGGCGAATACTCTAAAATTTGCAGTTTTGTCCAATATTCTTTAGTTTTACCGTCTCATCTAAGGCTCTTGAATGTGATTGGACGAAGCAGTACCATGTGACCCGGAAATGCTACCACGCTCTATTAAAGTTGCCTTAAAATTCAAAAATAGCGCTTTTTTCGGTCAGTTCATTGATTTTAAAGCGACGCATCCGCAATGTTATGTTCATTCCTTTACGGCAACGACTAGATTTAATATTTTAATTTGTACTTATTTGACACCGTTGCTGAGCACGGTGTGGTGGAGAAAGGCTTCAGACACTCGGAGTGGTCAGAGTTATCGCTTCTCGGCCTTTTGGCTAAGATCAAGTGTAGTATCTGTTCTTATCAGTTTAATATCTGATACGTCCCCTACCCGGGGACCATATATTAAATTGATTTTTGGAACAGGGAGATGGAATAGGGGCTTGCTCCGTCCACTCCACGCATCGACCTGGTATTGCAGTACCTCCAGGAACGGTGCACCCCCTCTGCTGGTGAAAAGTAAATTCTAGGAACAATGTTCATTAAGGAACGTTGATAACTCAAAGAAAGTATCAGTTGCGGCAGTTGTAAGTTATAGAACTCTCGGCTCTTTCACAGGATCCGACTCTTTTGAATCGCTACTATTTCTTCATATGACAGACACTGATGTGAGAACTCTGTACTAATTCATTGTAAAATAATCACAGAGAATCAACCAAGACTCAGATGTGTTTAAAATGGTTCAAACTGAGAGTGGGAGTGAGATTATTCTTTGGAATGATGAAATTCTAAATGAAATGTTGCACTACAATAGTAAGAATTTTAAAAACTAACCATTATGATGTTATCAGACCTGTTTTTCTGTGCACAGAGCTCTCACTCGTGTTGCCTGTTCTGCTTCTGTGATGCTTCTTGTGTCCGTTCAGTGTAAAAATGCATACAGATTAGAAAAATCTGATACGCTCTTGAGCTCTTGATGAGACCTGGATCCAACGGTTCACGTTAAGGAACCGTTCCAAAGAGCCGACTCACATCACTAACGTTGCGAATTAGCAGGTTATGCTATTATGTTTACTTAAATATCACTTATAATGAATTTGCTTTAGATGTTATTCATATTACATTTACACACTTTGCCACAGATTATACGTTTTATGAAGCTCAATCACAAATCTGAGGACAGAAACAAGGCTATTTTTGAATCCTTCGTAACAGAGAAGCAAACTAACTGACATTTCTACCTCAAATATTCCAAATTATGGCTTATTTTGTTTATTAGTTTACACTTCAAACCATTAACATTTATTTCCAATGTCTCAGTGAAAATGTGTTATGATACCAGAATTTCAAGTACAGTTTGAATTATCTTTTTGCACGTTCTGATTTTATAGTGATCATTTATATTTTCATTTGATTTATGCTGAACAGATAATATCAAACAATTGGCCTGCACCTGCTTGTCTCCATGGAAACGTTGCTCTTTTGGCTATAATATTCCACAGTTTGTCATAAAACGTATCTCCATCTCTAGTTTTAAATTTCTTTGCTCATGAACCATGCAGTGACAAGCCACCTCCAGAAAGTTACACAGTGTTGCTTTAAACATACAATATGAACAACATTTCCATGCAAACAAGGCAGAGTCAGGTTTGTGGAGATGCAAGTCTGCTCGGAGTAAGGACGCTCGTTTTTAGCGCAATAAAAACAACTAAAATTAACTAAAAACAAAACATTTAAACGTTTTTTGGTCTAATCTTTGGCTAAAAAGTTACATACTATGGCTTTAAGTGTTTTAATCCTGTCCAACTCTCTCTCTGTCTTTCTCAGGGCACATGTTCACGTCGCTGTTATAACATCTTCATCATAGAGACCGTGTGCGTCGCCTGGTTTTCCCTGGAATTCTCTCTGCGTTTCATTCAGGACCGGAACAAACTGTCTTTCCTGCGACAGCCCCTGAACCTCATCGACCTCGTGGCCATCCTGCCGTACTACATCTCCCTCCTGGTCGACAGCTCGCAGGGCGCGGGCAGCTCCGGGAACTCGTATCTGGACAAGGTCGGTCTAGTCCTCCGGGTTCTCCGAGCTCTCCGGATCTTGTACGTGATGCGTTTGGCACGTCACTCCCTCGGACTTCAAACTTTGGGACTTACCGCTCGCCGTTGTACGAGGGAATTCGGTTTACTTCTCCTGTTCCTGTGCGTGGCGATAGCTCTCTACTCCCCTCTCCTGTTCCTCATTGAAAACGAAATGACATCCACGCAGGAATTCAGCAGCATTCCGGCTACGTACTGGTGGGCTGTGATCACCATGACGACGGTGGGGTACGGGGACATGGTGCCGCGCAGTATCCCGGGGCAGGTGGTGGCGCTCAGTAGCATTCTCAGTGGGATTCTTCTCATGGCGTTCCCGGTTACCTCCATCTTCCACACCTTCTCGCGCTCGTATCTGGAGTTGAAGCAGGAACAGCAGAGGGCGCTGCAGAGGCGGGCGCGGTTCCTCTTGCGTGGGCACATGGCGGGACTCGGGAGTGACTTGTCTCTGGAGAGCGACGTGTTGTTTCCTCTGCGGCCCGCGGAGAGTAAACACATGTGACCAAAACACGACGACAAAAGAGATTATACAGGGAGGGACTTAAACAGGGCACAGAAAGGACCTGTTTAAAATGTCCAGGGATAAAGCCATGATGTGTAGCTTTATGAAAATGTTATTGTTCAAATCTGAATCAGTTAAAGTGGGACTGAACACCTAAACTCCGCCCATCCACATTTGAAAGTGGAACTAAACACTGAATCTACTATTTTGCGACTAAACTGTGTGATGTTTTTGTAATATTGTCTACTATTCCTAGTCCTTTTTTGCAGTTTTAGTGAAAACCAGGAATTTGCAGCTTTGTGAGTCAAAAAAAACTAGTCAAGTACTATGTGACATCACCCAGAACTGCTCGGATTACAGCCAGGTGTTTCTGTTTACAAACACCTGGCTGCAGGGGCGGAGTTTTAAGTGTGTCTACCTGTTAGACCAATCACACTGTTCCTTATAAACGCAAACGGCGCATTTAAGGGCACTTTAGCGAATTGGGACATGGCTCTGTTAAACTGGGCGGTGCCTGGGGGGACAAAAGAGGAGGTGTTTGTAATCAGAAACACCTGGTTGTAATCAGGGGAGTCTTGAGTGATGTCACCAACTACTGGAAATTGCACAGACCACTGACGGCAGCACAAACTTTAGCTAGTGTGCACTAACATTGCTATTAAAATAACTCGAAACAGAAGGACATACTGTAAGACCGACACTATGTACACAGTTTGGTAGCAAAAAAAAAGGATGATTTAGTGTTTAGTTCCAATTTAAAGACAAACCAAGTTCAAAATGTCACATAATGAGTGATCTGGTCCTACATACAGCCAACATACAGGGCTGTGGACTACAAAATACATTTTCTATACTACTTATTCAGAATTGTGATACTTCTGGAACAGTTACTTTCCATTTGGTGATATTCAGAATATTTTAAAACTCAAAGTAATTACTGTATTTCAGATGACACCGCAGTATTCTATAGGCCAATGATATTTAACACCATCTGTTTTAACCCTGTTGACACAAAAGCATGTATCTTTTGTCAGTAAACGCTGATGTTTTGAATCCTCCTCAGACATAAATATATCTGTGGACACAACCTACAACTCGCCCGACTTTAATGGAACCTGCTTCTGCCTTTGTCCTCTGGGTTTATTTCAACTAAAGTGAATCTTTTGCTCACTCAGGCATTCACAGACCTGCACTCTTGGTCTACAAGCCTCAAATGTGTTTCTTTTTGTAAATTGCTGAATTTTGTTTAACTGTCCAAGCTGTTTTGTTTATATTGTTATACTAATTGTGTTTCTATTTCGTGTTTTGATTTATTTAAAGTGGATTAAGCTGAACATGTTGATCTGGTGTTTTTTGTGTTGTCTTCTCTTATATGAACACGAGGGGGCAGCATCGTGTCACTTAAACACAGGGTGAGATCTGCCTGTGTTTTATATGTAAATAATACAACTCACAGAGCAGTGTGTCATTTATGTGTTTAGTGTAAAGATGAGGATTAAACCAGGACTAAACCAGGACTAAAGCAGGACTAAACCAGGACTAAAGCAGGACTAAACCAGGACTAAACCAGGACTAAACCAGGACTAAAGCAGGACTAAAGCAGGAATTAAGCAGGACTAAACCAGGACTAAAGCAGGACTAAACCAGGACTAAACCAGGACTAAAGCAGGAATTAAGCAGGACTAAACCAGGACTAAACCAGGATTAAAGAAGGACTAAACCAGGACTAAACCAGGACTAAAGCAGGACTAAACCAGGACTAAACCAGGACTAAAGCAGGAATTAAGCAGGACTAAACCAGGACTAAAGCAGGAATTAAGCAGGACTAAACCAGGATTAAAGAAGGACTAAACCAGGACTAAAGCAGGACTAAACCGGGACTAAACCAGGACTAAAGCAGGACTAAACCGGGACTAAACCAGGACTAAAGCAGGACTAAACCAGGATTAAAGTAGGACTACACCAGGACTAAAGCAGGACTAAATCAGGACTAAAGTATGACTAAACCAGGACTAAAGCAGGACTAAACCAGGACTAAAGCAGGACTAAACCAAGACCAAATCAGAACTAAATAAAAACTAAACCATGACTAAATCAAGACTAAACCAGGACTAAACCAAGACTGAATCAAAAATAAATTTAAACATTCAAGGGATTTTGTTGCCTACTCTTCTCCATACACATTTGATTGCATAGAACTACAAATGGACTGCACCAGAACTAAACCAGGTCTAAACTATGACCTAATATTAGGAAACAGGAGCAAACAAAGTCCAAATCAGGAGTAAACCAGGTCTAAAATGGGCCAAAACCAGGACTAAATTGGGTCTAAACCAGGACTAATCCAAGAAATAAAACAAGTCCACATGAAAAGAACTAAACCAGGACTAAATCAGGACTAAATGAGTATCAACACGAGCTCCAGTGCGCACGTTCTGACCTGTACAAATGTTACAGTAGGTTTGAGGTGGGGCTTCAATTTAACGCCAATCAACCAAATCCTGGGTCAATTATTTATTAAGCCAACAACCAATCAGATCACGAATTTATCCCGGGGACCCGCCCCTTTCTCCCCTCCAATCCTCCAACATCACAGCCCAATGTTTTGGTCTGGATTCCTGGTTCTTTTGCGCAGCGTGGCAAGCAGGGAATGTACCGTTGCGCATAGGGACGTACCCGCTCCAACTCGCTGTTACATTCTGGCGTTTTTATATATTTTTACCACTTTAAATCCGTCTTCTTCAAACGAGATTTTGTGTTAACGAAAAATAGCCGCTTCCTTGGTCAATCGGCGTCATGACTTTCCCCAAAACCGCCTTCTTTTTTAGTTGAATGGGACCCTACGTCGCTTGCGTCGCTCGCTTTTGGCACAGTGTCGCCTCTGCTCGTCGCTGCTACTGCTCCGAACTATCACGCAGGACTTTTAAATCCCGTGGAGGTCTTTGTAAGCGCTTTTATTAATGGTTTAAACCCGAAAAAATCCTTCTTCTTCTGTCTGAGGAGGTGCAAAAGAGGAGACAGCCACCACGACGCCAGCAGATCTCCCATAGCGCGAACTACAGCGTAAGTACTTCAATTCTGTACAGTCATTTTTTGGCTCTCCTGCTCGTGTTTGAGATTTGGTTTTAGGAAAAATGGTTAGAAATGAGACAAACTGATCATCGTAACACCTCGTTTAGCTTTAGATCTATAGATTTGCGTTTTTCTTGTGGTTTTAGTGTGACTTTAGCTGCGTTTTGGCACTGCTGCGTTTAAAGGGAGGATTGGGTAACTTATTTATTGTATTTACTCTATCAATTTTATTTTTATTTTTTATTGGTGCTGAAAACTCCCAAATGCATTACAAAAGTTTTCCCTATCTTCACCCTTACTTTAAAGGTGCACTATGTAACTTTTTCTGGTAGAGCGACATTATTACCTGCTTGTTTCCATGGAGATGTTATCACTTTACCTGGAATGTTACACAGTCTGACATTAAACTTATCTCTTGCACATGGCCAGTTGCAAGTGCTTTAATTGCCAAAAGAAAAGATTTGAAAAACATGCATAAGCGCCTGTCCACAGATCTGACCTGTAACATGGGCTAGTAGCATCTCCGTAGAGACAAGCAGCTGGTTGACGCTCCATAGAAAAGCTGCATAGTGCCTCTTTAAATAGGTTCTTTTCATTTTTATGTTGAGTTTTAGTTTTTTTCTTACTGTACTAGTGTCAATGAGGCAAAGACACTTGACAGTTTTGAGTTTCCAGCAGGTGAGGTGTAAATACATGTTTTGACTCGCTTGGGTCAAATACCTGAGATTTTTCCTCCCATATTTCCCCACTCTTGCTCACTACTGTCATATGTTTAGGATTAGTCCCTCTCCCACTCGGCAAAACCACAATATTGTACCGGTTCTATTATTAGACAGAAGTAAGTGTGTGTAGAATTAGAAGTAACTCAGTAAGTGGTTATTATTTGAGGGTGGGCATTTTGCTTTACCGTGAGATTTCGGCTTCGCTCGCTCTTTGGAGAATGTCTTGTGGAGTTCACTGTTCAGAAAATGTACTTGGTTACGTGACATTTGAAGAGTTAGACCTGTCACGATAAAGACTATATCCACTTCAATACATGGAAGATGGAGTAAAATACTTTTGGCGTCAGTACTTGCGATATTGAAATTTAGTGTTGCGATTATCATGGCCAAAATAATTGCGATTAACAATAATATCACAATAATTATTAAAGTTGCTGATAGTTTAAAATGTTCTGGATATGCACGTTATAATTTTAATCTTATGAATAAGTTGCATGTTTAAAGAACTGTTATAGTCTTTTACTTTGTCTTTGTTTGGTTTTTTTGCACATTCTGGTGATACAATGACGATTCTTTATTGGCGATGATCACGATTATATAAAATTTCCCACAAACGATTATTGTCAACCCTTTTTACATGCATACACATTGTTTAGTGTCCCATCCCTAGTCAAGTGCACTTTTTCTTCGCACTACTGGAAAATCTTTGGTTATTTTTGGCTGCTTGGTAAGATTTAAGCTGTAAAAAGTTTGAATTAATAACTTGTATGACTCATGACAAATGTAAACTAACGACTGAAGTGTTTCATTCTGCTGTTTATTTATTGCAGCTCATGGTTTTTCAGCAGTATTGTAGATTTAGAATAGTTTTTGTGGTTAAAATCTGCTCTCAGGTTAGTTCAGTGGCATAAATTAGTTTCAGTATTATCGTTTATCGTCTATGTTTACTTAAGCGATATATCAAATTTCAAAACGTGTTACAGTGACCAGCTTATGAAGAGTTTAATTCTGACTTATTACAGCAGGTAGCTCCTCCTCTCTACGCGTGTCAGTCCATCTCTTATGAAAGCCTTATAATAACAGTTGTAATGTGTGTTTTTTTATTGTATTGTTCAGTTGTGGGTCAGATGCTTTGCCTGGAATGTTCCATATTGTGCCATTAAAAAGCTTTTGCATTTCCTCAATTCCAGGTGTTTCTAATCCTTAAAATTCCTTACCAAACACGCATTCTTACTGTGAGTGGGGTCGCTTCTCCACAGATCTGACCTGTAACTCGGCCTGGCTGCGTCCCCCGTTTGTCTTCATAGGTTTGATGTCATACTGTGGAACATTCCGGGTAAAGCGAGAACCTTGACGAGACCCACACTAGAAAAAAAAAATCTTTTGTTATCATGAGGAAGTAGAAGTGGTTTAGTACCTGGTGTAGATTTCCCCTGTGAAGTTCAAATACATGACCGAGAGTGGGTTTTTACGTGTTTCGTTCGTGTGACATTGTTTTTATCGGTGAGTTTAAGGTATGACACTTTGCACATGGACTAGTACACACTCATGGACCACTGTGAACCTACTGGACACAGATTACACAGATATAAGGAAACATGGGAATAGAAAAGAAAGGAGGTTGAAAATCATATTCTGTTGTCTAAATAAATCTGTATCGAGTATCAAGTCTGTTCCTCAGTATCGAAATGAAGCTTGAAGTGCTCATATCGTGACACTATACAGGGGTCATTTGGACTCGGCCATACTCCCGACCCCACAGAGGGACCTAATACTGGCTGGAATGTTGTGAATGCTGCATTAAAGCCTCCTGCATGTTTACGTCGGCTAAGGAACGCTCTCAGGACCCAAATTCCTCCTAATTGGCCCAAAGTGTTGTGAGGGCTGGTGCTTTGTGGTCTGCCACTCACATCAATGCAGCTCTTGTTTCCTTCAGAGCAGAGGTCCTTTTAGAGAGAGAGAGAGACTTTAAATGAGCCACTTCCACTTTGAGAATAGTCTTTGTATACTTCGTCACAAACTCTCTGAGGGAGTTTAGGAGAGTATGGAGACATTTAAGAGGATGTTTTGTGCATTTTTGAACAGTTTTTGGACTCTTTTGCTTCAGTGTTTTATGTTTACGACCAGGCCTGAAGTGCGATATATTGCTGAAGTAAATATAGACGATAAACGATCATGTTGAAGCCAAACCGTAAAGTAGAATTATTCACAAAAAGTATTCTTAATGTACCATATTGTTGAAGTTAGTTTGCATCTGTTAATGGGTTCAACCTTCTACAGCTTGAACAAAAAATAACCAAACTTTTCTAGATAGATATATCAGTTGGTCGATTCATAAAGCCGATATTTGGACTTTTTAGCGTATCAGACATCGGCCTTAAATCTCTAGCACAGGCCGATATTTTGTTTTGGTCAATCTGCTGCCTAAAAATAAATGGTAAACGCTCTCATTTTTATATAGCGCTTTACATCAAGAAACCACTCACTCATTCACACGCACATTCGTACACCAGTGTACACAGACACTGCGGGCGAAGTGGGTTAAGTGTCTTGCCCAAGGACACAACGGCAGTATTCATCTGTGGGAGCTGGAATTGCACCTCCAACCTGTGGATCAGTGGACAAACGCTACCAACTGAGCTACTGTCGCCACCCACAAGGCTTCATATTATCACTTTAAGATGAGATAGTTGCACAAAACATACACACGGTGGGATTTTGTATGTTTTTGTATGTATGGTTTTCTCTATACATCAATAATTAGTGTAATATTTTTTGCAATCTATCAAATAAAATGCTAAAATGTAATGAAAGATAACTTTATTTGTCCCACAGTGGGGAAATTCCAGTGTCACAACCATAGACTGTATACATAAATGGACATAGCTAACCTGCTAGCTGCCATGTTCCAAATAGGAAGTGATCATAGGATGTGGCTGTGCTTCCAGCTCCATCGACTCTGGCTCCAATTCACTTTCTATTGAAAAACCATCGCCCCTGTCTCTGTAACTGCTGCTGTGAGCCTCGTCATGTTGGTCTTAAAATGTTCGTATTAACCCGCTCTACATGATTATTGTTACTATTAAAGTGAATTAACAGAAGACCAGATGAGCCTCGTTGGACTGACAGCTCTGTACTTGAGACCTCCACGAACATGTTCAGAACTGTCTTTAGATTATTGGATAGTTCATATTTCAGTCTGCTGCAAATGTTAACGCTCATAGGCACGTTTAAAATATGAACTTTGAAAAAAATTTGAACTCACAATTGCAAAACCTGGCAGAAAAATCACACTTGGATGCTGTTCCCCGTTCGGCCCTGTGCTTGGACATGACCCTGTATTTCTCCTGTGCATTAAACAGCTGTTTCCAGGGCTTTGGTGACATCATTTGATCTCCTGTGTCCCACTTTCTTTGGGTCAGATCGGGATGAATTGGCTCTACTACAATGATGCATATTATAACGCTGATGTTTCCATGTAAAGACGTAGGTTTTTGGCCTGAGAAAAGACAGACTCTGTTTTTGAAACAAGGCTGACTCGAGAGTTATTTATGTCAGCGCAAATGATGAATGAGAACGTGTGTGTGTGGTGTAAAGGAGCGAGACTATAAGTGCCTCCTCACTGTCTGATTTACCCCATAGAGTAAAACCAAACTGACTAAGACGTTACCTCAAACGCCACCTCACTCTTTGCTTCTTTTATGAACACATCATATATTTGTTTTGCATCGCAATGACAGCAAAGACTTTTTGATTCTGAAATGGAGGCAGTGTGGCCCGGGGGCTGTATGCCGCCCTCACAACAATTTTTGCTGGCCCTCAGGCATCCTGCTGAATTGGCCCAAATGATCAAAGGCAGTACTTTTTACTGCAAATGTGAGTAATTCTGCCACTATAACCTCAATATCAAACATACCATGATGATGAAGGCCTAAAATCAATGTTCCAAGCTTTATTAAAGCAGACATATTGTGCTTGTGTCTGCCATATAGTTATAATCTATGACACTCATGGATCATTATGTTATAATTTGTACATTTTAAGTCACGATATTCATCTAAAATGACGTACTGAAAGAAACAAGTCCGCTAACTTCCACTTTAGAAAACTGAGGTGCCCAGTGGGAGCTGACGTCGGCGTAAACGTCTTCACAACTAAGCCTAAAAGAAAACCTAAGAAAACAACTATAACATAGTTAAAAGCTCTGAAAAGTCCATTTTGCAGAATAGGTCTGGTCCAAAGGTCTAAAGGTTTGACATCTCTCCAACAGTGAAAAAGGTTTGGACACCCCTGGTCTAAACGCACTCGTCTTTTGGCCTTCGGAGCATTTCACCAACACTTTCTCATCATCTCATTCCTTCTTTCATCCAGACTCGTGTGATACAGTAAAGAGGGATCGGACGTTTGTGCTCTCAGCCTCTTAATATTTCATGTCATACTGGACTTGTGTCGTTTGGCCCACATTTGGTGCCAATTAGTTCCTGATTCTGTTGTGTTGAAGGACATATGTGTCTGCCACCTGCTCTGTGTCTCAGATTCAGTTTGTGTTTTTGTCTCTCGTTCGACATTTGAAGAATAGAACTGGTCATTTTAAATGGTTTGCAGTCGTCCAAAGTTATTCCTCATGTACTTATCTGTGTAATGTGATTATCAGACAATAAAATAACTCCCAGAGACAAGTGCAGAGTTTGCTGCGACGGTAAAGCTTACAACAACTAGCATGCTAACGTGCACTTCCTGATTATCGCACAATAAAATAACTCTGAGACAAGTGTGGAGTTTGCTGCCATGGTTAAGCTCACAACTGGCATGCTAACCACACACTTCCTCATTATCGAAGGATAAAATAACTCAGAGACAAGTGCGGCGTTTTCCGTAACGGTGAAGCTTACAACAACTAGCACGCTAACACGCACTTCCTGATTATCGGACAGTAAAATAATGCTCTGAGACAAGTGCGGATTTGCTGTGACATTCGCAACAACTAGTATGCTAACACACACTTCCTGATTATCGCACAGTAAAATCACTCTGAGACAAGTGTGGAGTTTGCTGCGACGTTAAAGCTCTCAACAGCTGGCATGCTAACACACACACTTCCTGATTATCGAAGAATAAAATAACTCCGACACAGGTGCGGAGTTTGCTGTGACAGTAAAGCTTACAATAGCTAGCATGCTAACGCACACTTCCTGTTTATCACACAATAAAATAACTCTCAGAGACAAGTGTGGAGTTTGCTGCGACGGTTAAGCTCACAACAACTGGCATGGTAACACACACTTCCTGATTATTGGACAATAAAATGCTTTCTAATTGGAGGGAGACGGCGCACAGTGGACTTATTTTGACCTCAAGAGCTGGTTATACAATATATCTGTACTGGGGAAGACAAATCATTCTCAAATACACGGAGAAAAAGCAGATACAGGACTTTTAATGGAGTGAGTGAATAATAAGCATCAGTTGTGTGTGTCTCTTTGTGCTGTGTTCATTTGAATACTGCTTCAGATGGTTTGATACAGTCTAACAGAGGAGCGTTTGTCTCGATACGCAGGGCCCATGGGTGCTTCCGGTCTCCGAGCTCTGGGAGGGTCCACGGGTGACACGGAGCACCCATGTCCCCCTGAATCCCCCCTCTGTTCGGGGCAGAGGGCCGCGACTCTGGGTGCCTTCTCGCCAGCACCCTTGGGTCCTTGTGACAGGAAAAGAGTCTGTGGTATTTTGAATGAGAGATGCTTTGTGTGGGTGCAGCTGTGGATGGGAGGATGAGAGGGAGGAGAGAGGGGGAGGAGAGAGAGGGGAGGCAGGGTACAGATCTGGAAAAAATGCTTTATGGAGAAGATACAGGAAGTTATTCATCAGTTTGGATGGAATTAACTCAATGTCGACGCTGAGCAGTTGACTCAGTACTCGATACCGATTACGATACCACAGTGAAGATTAAAAAATGCTCCTTATAATAGAATCTAAATTTCAAAACAAAATAAACTTTATTTTTGTTATCATGAGGTCTTATAATTGTTCTGTTGATGTGATTTTTATTTATTTATTTTTTTTTTTTTTGAAGTATCAATACATGTTCAAATGAGTATCTAGTTTCGATATTTGTTTTAGTATCGATTAGCATCTAATTTTTGATACCGTTGACAACCCTAACTCTGAGCAATATTGTTAAAAATGCATTCTGGTCATAACTTATTGATACATTTTCAGCTGATGTCATAATTCTTTGACAGGGGTGAAGCTAACCAGAGGCACTGCTCTGTCTGAAGCTCTGTTACTCATGTTACTTTAATCTGATTTTAGTTTTAACACAATCTGACCACAAAGAACTGACTTGACTGAAACTACAAGAGGTGAGCTGATTTGGTGCTGCTAAATATGTCCCTCTTTACAGTCACAAGCTAGCTAACATTAGCCAACAGTTTTCAGTTAGTCATTGTCATACTTTTTGTTGAAACACCTAATGGGACCATGAACGCTTGGATTGCTGAAAAGTAACTGGTACAATTTTGTGTTTTTCTCTTGAGTTTTTAATCTGAACTTTAAGTATCAATAGGTTGCGTTCACGTCCTAGAAATTGAGATAACGCTATGGGAAATTCACTGTTTTTGAACTGTATCATTCTTCTTGTATCATTTTTCTTGATTTTCATGACTATTTACGTTGCGAATCTTCACCGAAAGCATCAAAACTATGAATAAACACACATGGGAGGTACTAAACAAAGACGTGTGAAATACCTCGACAAAGCCTTTACCCTTTGCTTTGATCACTGCGTTGGACACTTGGCATTCCTCTGCTAAAACCCGACGTGGCACAGCGGCGAAGTGAAAACCGTTTCAGGAGACTTCAACATGAAACTCACTGAGAGAAGGACAAGGGTTTGCAAAGGGTGGATACTTTGAGGATTTGAATGTAAAGTATGAAACATGTTTATTCTTTGCTATAATTCCATCCTCGCTTTATATATTTAAAGTCTTCAGTTTGTATCTAAATGTGTAAAGATGTAAAACCATTAAATGAGACGGTGTGTTGACCTTTTGACCTGCGCTGTTTACGAAACGATCAAGTCCAGGTTTGTCTGTTCTGTTGTTACCGCACTGCTGCAGTTGTCTGAAGCGAGATTCGTACAGTCACGATTTGAGGTTTGAATGAAAATGTATTTGTGAAAAACATCTCATTTTCTGGCTCTAATTTAAGGCTCTGAGGATCAGTGGGCGACTGGACTGACTCAGAATATTCTTTTGCAAAAACAATTCTCACTTTAAACACCCTCTAAAATGTATTTTAGTCTCACAACATTGGTGCAGTAATTAAAACATACTTCACCTGTCGTGCATGAGTCCACAGTTTACATTACTTCAACTAAAATCATCTGAATAGACATTAAAGATGCACTATGTGACTTTTCCGTTGAGGTCCACTATCTGCTTGTCTCCGTGGAGATGTTATTGTTTTCCTACAAACTTCAAACTTTAAAATTTTTGTCCAGTTGGTAGAATTGATTTTTTTTTTTTTTTTTTTTTTGCTATGGATCACACCTGGACGACCGAGGGATTACACAGATTTTTTTTCTTTGATTGTTCCACAGTATGGCATTAAACTTGACTTCAGTCTTTCTCCATGGCAACTAGTCTGTGACACCGCCAGGCCAAGTTACTGCTCTCTTTAAGAATTCTGTTTTTCAATGCATTTCTTTCTGGCAATAAAAACAAATAATCATCTCTGTGCACAGCATCATGCTAGCTAGCTCAAAGTGTCTCAAAGCTAACATTTCCCCCGACACATTAACGTCTCTGTGGATATAAGCAGGTGAATATCATTGAAGCACATGGACTGAACAAAGGTGCAGGACTCCATGAGGTCATTTGAATATTGAAATCAGGATGAGCTCAACAAAGACTTCATCTGAACATTTATAAACACATCTGTTAGTGTCACGATATATTTTCAACACCTGTCTGACCTGTGCAGTGATTACACATCTGTAGAGCTGTCATATGTCACAATAATACTGAAGTAGTATATGTCAGGAAAAATAAATCTACTAATTTGCCATGTATTTTGTATAAAAGTGGTGTTATTAATTATTACCGTCTAAATATCGATGCCCTTCTCCAGTCTGCCAGCCTTTATAAAAGTCACTTCACGCTCCTGCTGTTTCACCATTGCAGACTGCGCCCCGTGCTAACTGCTAAAGAGCCACTTTTAGCATAACACTGTGTTTTGTGTTGTTTTTTTGTTTTTTTTCCTTGACCACGGCCACACCTTGACCATTATGTACACGCTCTGCCTCTTTTAAAAGCTCTGAACCTGTAAAACCCCACGTGTAAAGAATGGCCTGCGCTACTTAGCCACATTACCTGTTCCTATTTAAACACAAGCACTGCGCTATTAAAAACCTTTACGAGACCTAAATATGTTAATCGCTGAGCTGAGAGGCGAGCTGCGAGTGTCGAATGAGATGCAGTTATAGTGGTACCAGGTCTTGATATCGGCAGCGCATCGACGAGTACGAGATCCGGTATCAGTGCATCCCTATTCATTTTTGTCCTGCTGATGTGACTTTTTTTAGTATCAATACCAGCTCAAATGAGTATATAGTTTCAGTACTTGTTTTAATATAAATTAGCATCGGATTTCGATACTTGTGACAAACCAACTTAACCCTAATCGTACTACAAACATATTCTGAAATGAATGAGAGGCTCCTTGACGTCTTTTAAGATCTGCACTGTCAGAAGATTCATTTTAAAGCTATACAACAAATATTTTTACTGTCTACTGAGGAATTCTCAGATTACAGGTTTTATTATATTTCTCCCTAAATTGTTGTAATGTTTTATATTTATTCTCTTTCCGGTTAAGCCTCTGTAGCAGCTGTAATGTTGATGAATTAACCCCTATGTGTTTGGACTAAGCTCAGGGTTAATTCTGTTCCATGTTCAAATGTTTCTTCTCCTTCATTCATAACACTATAATACTTTCACATTATGATACTATAACATTATGATACTATACTACTATAACAGTATAACACTATACTACTATAACAGTATAACACTATACTACTATAACAGTATAACACTATAACACTGTAATACTATAATACTATGACACTATGACACTATAATACTATAACATTATGATACTATACTACTATAACACTATAACACTATGACACTATAATACTATAACACTATGACACTGCCTTTGTGACGAGCAGAGCCGCTGTAAGATCCAGAAAACATGAATGGAATCAGCGATCGCAGATGGAGCCGTTACTGTTTAACCCAGTTCCTCAACAAACACTATAGTTTCACAGTCAGTGTTGGAAAGTGAAATGATGTCATGTTTCAGTTCATATAATATGTTGGCAGTATTCTTTTTTTTTTTTTTTTTTTAAGCTGCACTGTGTGACTTTTCTAGTGGACGCCACCTGCTGTGTTGTTATTGCGTCGCCATCTAAAGCTAAGTGTTAAGTTCAAGTCGGCCAAAAGGATGGTAACACAATAATACTCTGTGGGCTCTATACTAAGAAGATGCTTGGGATGATAGTAGTAGTAGGAGGAGGAGGAGGAGTTAAAGTAGTTGTTTTAATAGTAGGAGTACTACAACTCTCTTTCACCCCCCTCCTCCTTCTCCTCTGTCTCTCTCTCTCACCCCCCTCCCATCCCTTCTCCCTCTTCCCTCTCTCTCACAGTACTTGTCATCTTGTCCCGTGTCTTTACCTGTCTCCGTCTCTGTACCTGAGCCTGCTTTTGCTCTGGGTTCAGTTTAAACTTGCCTCGTCGTGTTCACACATTCCTGAGCCATGAGCCATCGTCCTGTCACTGCAGACACACACCTGAGTACTGTACATACACACATACACACATACTTGAGTACTGTACATACACAAGCACATACACACACACACTTAAGTACTGTACCATAACTCATACATTTTCCATTAAAGAGAAGGTATTATGCAAAATCTACTTTTTGGAGCTTTTTACCATGTCATAACCTTGTTCCCTCATCAAAACATGCCTGAAGTGGTTTTATATTTCTGTCATCTTTGCATGTTCTTTGCATGCACATCTAGTGATCTCCCCCGGGCCTCCTCCTTATGGCGAGCTGTAAGATTCTGTCCAAGGCTCCACCCACAAGTCTATATCACCCATGCTCTTTCATCGCCTTTTCCCGTTATTATACAAAAACAGGATACAAAACGATTCACTAAAACTTCACAAACCTGACGTGCAGTATGTTCGTTAGTGGAATGCGTGCTGATTGTGTTTGTGATGGGAGAGATTAGGAGTGAGCACACCTGCTTCAAATCGTTTAAACACCAATACATCCTGTTTAGCTCGTGTTAAATGCCAGGGAGAAGAGGTGGGTTTCTAGTACATGTTCTCCAGGGGTAGAGTTTTTAATTAGTTTCCACTTCACTGGTTTGGAGCAGCAGATCACAGGTCAAACGTGCGGGCCTGAGGAGGTCATAATGAGGCCTGCTGCAGTACGTCTCTCTGGACATGATCAGATCAGTGTGTTTGAAGTGTAACGCTGTAAAATCGTAATGATGTACAGAGGGAGAACCAGGGCCTGTGCATTAAACATGTGACAATGAAACAAAACACAACTCTGGATACATTTTTGATCAGGAAACAGAATTATAAAGATCAGAAAAAGGCGTAATATGAGCCCTTGAACCTGCAGATAGACACGTTTTCCTCTCCTCGTATCGTGTCTTTGAACATGACTCTTGAGAGGCCGCAGCTCATGTCATTGTAGTCTATGGTTTTTTTCAGTGTAAAGAATGTCCCTCAGAACTCCCCAAAGCAGCTGCAGTATCACTCCTGTGACAGAGGGACAGAGAGGGGGAGAAAGAAAGAGAGGGAGGAGGAATACTTACAGGAGAGAGGGAGAGAGAGGGGGACTAGAAAGCGAGGGAGAGAGAGAGAGATTAGAGGGGAGGGAGGAGAGAAGGCAGCTGCAGCTTTACTTCTGTCATACAACCAGGGAAGATAGAAGATGCATATAGGACTGTGCAGTCATCCCTCCATCGGGAATATACTGAACAGAAAGAGAGAGAGAGAAAGAGAGAGAGGTGAGGAAGGGCAGGAGAGGGGGAGGAGGAAAGAAAGCGGGGGGGTGAAAGCGAGAGGGGGTGAGAGAGAAGAAAGAAAGACGAAGGAGGGCAGGAGAGGAGAGAGGGATGAGGAGACAGAGCGAGTGGAATGGTGAGGAAAGAGAAAGAGGGTTGAGAGAAAGGTGAAGGAGTGCAGGGGAAGAGAGGGGGAGGAGAGAGGTGGATGGGGGGGAAGTGTGAGAGGGGAGTGGAGAGAAGAGAGAGGGGATAGAAAGAGAGAGATGAGGCAGGGGGGATTGGGGTGTATTCAGAGCCCGTGAGGATTAAGCCTTTTCTGCCCCTCCTCCATCCCTCTCTCCCTCTCTCTTTCTCATGACCTCTGCTCATCAGTTCACATCATGGAAACACAGAGATGTGACAGACACTAGTGTTATAAGTGTCTTTTATTCTTTTTGTTTCGTTTTTGTCTCCTGCCCTGTCTCCTGTCCTGTCTCGTCTCCTGTCCTATCTCCTGTCCTGTCTCTTGTCCTGTCTACTGTCCTGTGTACTCTCCTGTCTCCTCTCCTGTCTACTGCCTACTGCCCTGTCTCCTGTCCTGTCTCCTCTCCTGTCTCCTCTCCTGTCTCCCCTCCTGTCTCCTCTCCTGTCTTCTGTCCTGTCTCCTGTCTCCTCTCTTGTCTTGTCTCTCTTTTTGTTTCGTTTTTGTCTCCTGCCCTGTCTCCTGTCTTGTCTCCTGTCCTATCTCCTGTCCTGTCTCTTGTCCTGTCTCCTGTCCTGCCTCCTGTCCTGTCTAGTCTGCTGTCTCCTCTCCTGTCTCCTCTCCTGTCTTCTGTCCTGTCTCCTGTCTCCTCTCTTGTCTTGTCTCCTGTCTCCTCTCTTGTCTTGTCTCCTGTCCCCTCTCCTGTCTCCTGTCTTCTGTCTCCTGTCCTCTCTCCTGTCTTCTGTCTCCTGTCTCCTCTCCTGTCCTGTCTTCTGTCTCCTGTCCTCTCTCCTGTCTCCTCTCTTGTCTTAGTTTTTCATTTCATATTTCAGTCTTTTTATGAATTCTCCTGGATGTGTTTTAAAATGTGAACTTTGAGCAAATCAAAACTATAAGTTGATAAGTGGATGTGGTGATTATGGTGACGGCCTTGTTGAGCTGTGACTTTAGTGTTGTTTTATCGCCTTACTTCTTTTCTTGTGTTTTATATCGAGTCTGTTTTACACTGTGCTGCTTTCGTGTGCTCTGCTACAGTGACTCCTCCAGTGATTCTTGTACATGCCTCAAATACCTCCCAGGTGATAACATACAGCTGTTGTTGTGTGCGTCTCTGAAATATGACCCACAAGAACGAGGATAATGACCAGGGTTCCATTGTTGGGCTTTTCGTGAAATTCTTTATACATTTTTTTTCTTTTTTGGATGATCACATATCCGATACTTTTAGGCAGTATTTTGATAATCTGTCACAAATGTTCCTGTTTGAATTTTGAGTATCATGCAATGGAGGAGTGTAAAATGCTCCACTGTTTGGCATTAATCATATTGCGTTGATTCAGCTACTCCTGTTTTTATTGCTAAGAAAATAGCTTGAAAAACATGCATTCCTGTTCTGAGTAAGGTCGCCTCTCCACAGATCTGACCTGTAACTTGGACTAGTGGTGTCACCTGCTTGTCTTTATAGAGATAGATTAGGTAAAGGGCCTATTTTACGCTATTTTATGATTCCTGTTATAATATTTTCTCGTCAAAAACATACCTGGAGTTGTGTTTTGTTTCATTCAAACATGTTTAGCACAAAGTCTGTATATTTATGCTTTTTCTCAAACTGAAAACACTCTGTTCCACCTTGTGATGTCATGCAGTCAAACAGGAAGTGCTCCACAGTGTTTCTAAACTCCATACACCTTCACTAGAACCATTTGGAGAATTTGAGCCCTGGAATTTCCTATCTCTACTGCACTAAAGGTAAAAGGAGCTGTTAACTTGAAAACTACCACTTCATGACATCACAAGGTGGAACAAGGCATTTTGAGCTTTGGAGATTTGCACAAGAGGTTACTCAAACGTGTGTGAATGAAACAAAACACAAGTCCAGGGATGTTTTTGAGGAGGATCCACTCGAGAGAGAAGATGCATCTCAATCGGTAATCTTTAATAAAACATCAAATGAGGCAACAACATCCTAACATGGATTAAAACTCCTAAACTCCTAAATTTGCGTAATATAAGACCTTTAAATGCGATACTATTGAACATTTTAGTCAAAGTTATAACATTTCTGTAGAAACAAGGCAAGCAGGTGTCTAAACCCCCCAAAAAGTCCACAGTGCACCTTTATCAGCATTAAATTGTTACAAAAAGATGCAGTTATGGAAAGGTCATATATTGAGACTTTTAGTTTTGCACATTTCTTCTTCCGTGTTCTCAGCCCTATACACTGTGATCTTATAATGCTTATGTAATGCTGTCTATTGGATTAGGAGCTGGAATTCATTGGATGTTTTGCAACAAACAGACAGATTTGAGCAGAGCAGAGAGGAGGAGAGGAGCGGAGAGGAGGAGAGGAGGAAATTGCTTCTGTCTCGAGTCTCCCTGTTTAAGCCACCGGAGCTACACCCAGTCTGAACACTGCGGTCACCTGCTGCTCCGTACAGGGATGTCTAAAATATGTTTTAGTTTTTGACCCAACAAAAAGTGATAAGAGTGTAAACAAAATTAGAGATTGTACTAATTTAAATTTGTTTCTGAAGTTTCTAAACATATTCATCCACAAACCTGTTTTCAGTAGTGGATGAAGTACTCGGTTTTGTTGCTTAAGTAAAAGTATTTAAGTACCCATTTAAAAATGTACTTTAAGAGTAAAAAGTAGAAGTATTTCAGATTTGTATAAGGTGTTGTTAATCTGTTAAAATGTTAAGTGTAATGATATTGGGGGAAAAAGGACATATTTTGGTCATTTTTCTTATGAATTTTCTGTTTTGTTTTTTTTCCGCTGAAGCTTGAACTCAAAACTTAAGTCAGGATGTTACCACGAACCTGGTAAAAATAACCTCTCAAATAATCTGAAAAGTACTTTTTACTTCTCAGTCCTGTTGAAAAATGTAGTGGAGTAGAAAGTACAGATCCTGCTCTCAAATGTAGTAAAGTAAAGGTCTTCTGCATAAAACTGCTCACCCTGTAGTTTAGATCTGTACAAACATCTGAAATGTTTGTCCCCTTTAGAAGTATCCTTACTTTCCGAATCCGAATGTGTTAATGTGGACAACCCTTCGTTTTAGTTTCACTTTTAATCCCAGATCCAGGTGCACATGGCGGTGAGTTTAGACCAGTTTCAAGTTTAATCTATAAAACAAAAGTTACAACCCAGAATTCAACATCAAGTCTCAACACGGCCTTGTTTTACTCGCGCATTTATCATCATCTGTTCTCATTCTCAGTGTGAAATAAAAACATGCTGTAACCTGCCTCCCTTCACCTCTCCTCTTTTAGTTTATCTCGTCCAAATGGCCCAGTTTTGTAGTTTCAATCCTAAAATTATTTGGTGCATGTCAAACTCAGATTAGGCCCGAGGGATAAGAGAAAATCCTCCACCCGGGAGCGGTTGCCAGATCTGTGTTGTTTTGGATTTTGGGACATGTAAATTGCTCCGTGTTAGCATCAGGGTTAGCGGTTAGCATCAGAACGGGCCAGATGTTGGGATGGAGGAATGGTCGGGTTAGCTAAACAGAAGGTGAGGGCAAAGCTTGGTACTGCAGAGTCCTGTTCTCATAATGTTTCTGAGGTCAATAGGGATGGGTGATGTGGTAATAAAAACAGAATAAAATAAACAACCTATTAAATTCAAATAAAGACTACCGGTTGTTATAAATGTAGAATATTTCAGTTTGTGCTGTTGTTTTAATCAAAATTAGCATTAGCGTTAGCATTGAGACACAAACATCTCTTTCTTTGTCTTTCAGTGAAGTATTAATTTTATTTGTGTCGTGTTAAACATGTTGTCAGTGACATCCACCCACAGCTTCCTGTCCACTTCCTGATTTTTAAATATTTAGTCATTTTAGCGTGGCTCAGGAAAAATCCCATAGAGAAAAAAATAGACAGAAAGTAGTGACGCTAACAGTGAGGTTGCCCGGCGCTGTTTTGCACAGAGCCGACTGGTCAGAGTGAATGACAGCTGGATTTAACCAATCACAGTGAAGAGTAATTTAAGAGACAGCACATAGCTTTATTTCTCTTTTAAAGCTACCTGTTTAATTGATTATTTTTTTTTCCAGTGGATGTCGGTAAAGCCTCTTCTCTCCTCCCTCCCCTCACCTGGCCCCTCCCCCCTCACCTGGCCCCTCCCCCTCGTCTGTCCCCTCGACCCTCATCTCCTGTGCTCTTTGGTCTTCTTCTGTCAGGCCAAAGCTGGCGCACTATCAGACAGCAGTAACGTAGACTGCATCTAGTGGTGAAGTGTGAAAATACAACAGAGGCAGGTCGGCCAGTGTAAGTACAGATGGTAGCTTTAAATACTGTAGCTTTAAAAGTGTGATATGATTTTTTTAGCGTAGCTCCCAGCCCCAGATCACAAACTCACAAGAATCCCTCGTATCTGTGAATGTGACTTTTTTTAGTATCGATACCTGCCGAAATGAGTATCTAGTTTCGATACTTTTGACAACCCTCCTCTACAGCAGCAAAACGGTCCATATGTGTTTCTCATAGACAGACTAAAGTTCAGTGTCAGGTTCACGTGGGCTCTGCAGTCTGTTTGGGATGCCTAGAGTCGTCGCCATAGTAACAGGCATGTTTTCGTGCACAGATGTATGCACGTGGTAAATATTGACTTCACTGGAGCTGCTGTCTCACTTCTCCTTCTCCTCTCTTTCTCTTCTCCTCACCCTTTTCTCCTCTCTGTGTGTGTGGGGGGGTCTGTGGCAATGGTAGAAAGTAATTGAATTCAAGAGACCAGTTGCTTTTAAAATATTACTGAAGTTTGTAGGAGTAAAAGTATCTCAAGAAGTACAGTCCATTACTCTACCACCTCTGCATGATACCACTCTGTGTTTTGTGCACATTTTGAGATCTAATAAAGCTTCAAGTGTAGTGATTTTGATAAAGATTTTGCTGACTTTTATTCTACAGAAACAATTGAAACATTCATAGCCGCTTTTATTTGTATATTTTCTTTACTCAAATTATGAACATGTTAAAAATAAATCCTTTGGCCTTTTCAGCAGGTCTCAGACTATACTTTATACTTTATACTTAACTACTTTTACTTTGTTATGTTCCACCACTGGTTTCATGTAAATCTTTAATGGTATTTTCCTATATACTTATTGATTAATTTGCATTGTATGGGCTGCTTCATTATAAAACACAGGCGCACAGGGTGGAGGAGGGTCTGTAAACATAGTGAGACTCAGCAAAGTCCAACAGCGAGAGGGGAGTGTGTTTACCAATGAGACGCAAATATCAGGAGGACAGTAATCTTCCAGGAATCACATCAGAGAAGTTTGAAGTTTTAGCATCTCCACAGCACTGGTCCGTACACTGGTCCTGGGAGCTCTGTAGAGAGAATGGGAAGTGTGTCTGCAGAGAGAGTGGGCGTTCAGTCACATTTCCTCTATTTATGTTTAAACAGACAAACTGCTCTGACATTTACACACTGACGGTTTAGCTAACTCGTGTTTACACAATACATCACCAGGATCAGAGCTTTGGTTCCTCTTTGGTGGTTTTTATTCAAACTGAGAATTGATTTTACAGTTAATAATTATCCAATATATGTTTTGTTTTTAATGTGTTTTAGAGGGATAATAATGAGATTTTTTGGGGGAAACCATCTAAAATCTGAAAAGTTTTGATCTGATTACAGTCCTACGTGTTTGATTTAAAAGTTACACTATTTTCTGATCTATGTTATATGTTGTTTCTTCGTCACAAACAGACCTGGAGTTGTGTTTTGTTTCATTCACACGTTTAACACACAAACCTGCATATTTAAGCTCAGTTCTTCTCTCAAACAGAAAACACTCTGTTCCACCTTGTGATGTCATGCAGTAATACAGGAAGTGCTCCACTGTGTTTTTAAACTCCATACACCTTCACTAGAATCACTTGGATGATTTCAGCTGTGGAATTACCCATCTCTACTGGAAAAAGGAGCGGTTAACTTAAGAACTACCACTTCACGACATCACAAGGTGGAACAGACCATTTTGAGGTTTGGAGACATAGACAGACTAATAATAAAGGGTCACTTCAACCTCTGTGAGTGAAACAAAACGCAACTGCAGGTCTGTTTTTGATGAGATTATAAAATGGCTTAAAGTTCACAATAGTCAATTTTACATAATATAGGTCCTTTCATATACTAGAAAGCTGAAAACATTACACTATGAGACTCCAAACTCCACAAAATTCTATTCACTAAATTTCATATTTTGCCTTGTTCTAAATATGAACCCATGGGAACCCGTGATGTTTGCTCATTATGTCAAAGAGCTGACACATATACTTATCCGATAGTGAGTAATTGTGTTTTGAAATCGGCACCTCTCCTACACTGTGACGTCGGACACGCCTGCTGAGTATAAATACCGTGCTTAATGAAACTAAAATCTAACCAAAGTGCAACGTGTTCTCCCTCTGTCAGGAGCCAGAGGTCTATTGTGTTATAAATGTGCAGGTCTATAATCTAAAAGTGTTATAAATCTGTATACTGGCTCAAAATGAGGTCTGAACCATGTGTTAACTAGGTCAGCTACACCAGGACTAAACCAGGTCTAAACCAGGTCTAAACCAGGTCTGAACCAGGTCTGAACCAGGTCTGAACCAGGTCTAAACCAGGACTAAACCAGGACTAAACCAGGTCTAAACCAGGACTAAACCAGGACTAAACCAGGTCTAAACCAGGTCTGAACGAGGGCTAAACCAGGACTAAACCAGGTCTAAACCAGGTCTAAACGAGGACTAAACCAGGTCTAAACCAGGACTAAACCAGGACGAAACCAGGACGAAACCAGGTCTAAACTAGGCCTAAACCAGGACTAAACCAGGACTAAACCAGGACTAAACCAGGACTAAACCAGGTCTAAACCAGGTCTAAACCAGGTCTAAACCAGGTCTAAAACCAGGTCTAAAACCAGGTCTAAAACCAGGTCTAAAACCAGGTCTAAACCAGGTCTAAACCAGGTCTAAACCAGGACTAAACCAGGAGCAAACCAACTGTTGGGTCAGAACCAGCTAGGTCTGAAGCACATCCAAAACTAGGTCTTAGGATTAAACCAGGTCTTAAGTAGGTCCAAACCAGGTCTAAACTAGGCCTGAAATAGGTCCAAATGAGGTTACCGGCCTATGAACTAGGTCCAAACTAGTTTTAAACCAGGACTTAACAAGGTCTGTATCAAGACTTTTCCAAACCATCTTCTAATGAGCCTAAACCAGATCTAAACTAGTTATAAACCAGGTCTACACCAGATCTACACCAGGACTAACCCATGCTTTCTGAATTCTTCCTGTCACTTGTGCGTTTGCCTCATGTTGATGTGTTGAGGCAGGTCCAGATAGTCCCAGGAGCAGAAGCGGTAGTTAGACCGGTTCTCCAGCCTCGGTCAGTGGGTGTGGTTTCACGAGCATCCCAGATGGAGCGTCATCCTGCGGTTTGTGAATGAGATTACACAGACGAGATGACGATAATCTACAGGAAGAGCAAGGACCTGGTTTATACAGAGATTGAAGCATACACTGTTAAAAAAAAAAGAAAAAAAGAAAAGGAAATATGCAAATGAGTTAAACTGACTTGAATCCAGATCAATTTCCATAGTTAGATTTATGGATTTACCAGGCAGAGATTGTTTAACCAGTTTTATTTTTGTCATTTTAAGTGCAGCTTTTTTAAAGATTGATGTGACTTTGGCAAGAAACTAACTACCGACCTGGTCTTGTGCATTAATAACATTAACAATTAACAACAAATTAGGAAGTTAGTAGTAGTTATGTCATTAAAAACTTTACTATTGCCATGAAGAGCGTTCTGTAGTATGGCTTTAAGTTAACTTTGCATTTCTGTGGAATCATGCAGGTGATGTGCTACCTCCAGAGAGATTCGCGGGTGCCATAGATTATAATTTGCACATTTTAAATCACAATATTCATCTGAAACAAGTTAATAAAAGAAACACATCTACTGACGTCTGTGTTGGAAAACCATGGCACCCAATGGGAGCTGACATCGGCGTAAACGTCATCACAACAAAGAGTCGGCGCCTCCTTTGGATAGCTGCACATCACACTTGCGAGCAGCGGATTTTCTTTCATTTGTACCAAAATTACTATGCGACGCTGCCGAGTATCACTGATTAAGAAAATAAAACTGGAGAACAGAGTAATTACGTCACAGTGGGCGTGTCCCGGTGGTGGTGAGAACGGGAATTGTATGACGTCTTGAAAATAAGTGATTAAAGATTGCTCAAACATTCACAAATCACTCCACATACAGTTTCGGGTGAGTAAGTGGTGAAGGGAAATGACTATAACATGGGTAAAAACTCTAAAAAAAAAATCTATTTTGCAGAGTCGGCCTGCTTTAGCATTAATACACTGGTCACACTGGTTTCATGTCATAACAGATGTGATTTTTTTGCAGTGTAAAAAGCGACCGCTGACCCACATGACCGCACATGTCTCCCTGGACACGTGCGTATTCTCCGTCTGCCCCTTTAAGCTCTGCAGGTCAGCTCTGTTTCGCCGCTTTAATGTGTTTTCATAGACGTATCTGAGATGTACCAGAGCTAACCAAGCTGCGGCTCTGCTGACGCTAACACCAGACTCTGTAACCATATATGACAAACACAAGAGCAGAGATGAGACTGATCAGATCATGAGGGGCTGGACTGTGTAACTGTCTCAAAGAAAGTATATAGTACTGGTTTAAACATGAGGATTACGGGGTTTGGATTAGCTTTGAGTGATAGTGACAAAGGATATCGCAAACGTTTTTTACTACAACGATTAGTGGACGATATATTTTGTAATGGAGCTATGGAGATGATATAACAAAAAAAAACACTGGTGGAAGAAGTGCTCGGTTTTGTTACATAAATAAATGTGTAGATACTGGAGCAAAAACAATACAACACATGAAAAAGTATTGAAGCTAGTTTGAAAATGTACTTAAAGAGCAAAAAGTAAAAGTATTTCATGCAGATTTTGAGATCAAGTATAAGAAACATAGACTAATATACACCCATGGATCACTATGGAACCTACTGGACAACTGAGGGATTACACAGATATAAGACACATAAAAAGTACTATGATTTTATGTTGAAAGTTTAAGAGTCAGAAGTTTTTTTTATTAATATTGTGGTATCAAAATCAGTATTGCATATCAAGTCTATTCCATAGTATCGTGACACTCCTTTCTACCAACATTTAAACAATACATAATGTACTGCAGGATAAACACAGGGTAGACTACCGGCTTCAGAAATATGCTGAATTGGAGGTATTGATGTATTTTTAATCCAGTTTCCACTAGGACACTTTCTTTTCCTCCTTATCTCTGTTTGTCTATGTTTACTACGGCTATAGCAACATCTCCCCCCCTTAAGCACTGATTTCTTTAGCCTCTGATATCGTACGTCATTGTCTTGTTTTGACGTTAGCTTATGCAAATCCAGCATGCTAACAGCTAACGGCTAACTGCGGCTGCACCTGTTGTTCCAATGTGAGCGAGCTGGTCGGAGTGGAGTTTTGCATGCACTCACACAAACATCGTTTATTTCTGTCGTCTGGTCACGTTTAGAAAAATAGATTTGACTCACAGATTTTTTTCACTCGTTGGAGAGGAAGTTTATCAGTTTTGTCATTGTCAGATGATGAATAGCTCAGACACAGTTTAAAGGGGTCATATCGTGCTATTTTTTTATCTATGTTGTAATGTTGTTTCCTCATCACAAACAGACCTGGAGTTGTGTTTTGTTTCATTCACATGTTTAACACACAAGTTCACGAGTTCTTCTCTCAAACAGAAAAGGCTGTGTTCCACCTTGTGATGTCATGTGGTAATACAGGAAGTGCTTCACTGTGTTTTATAGATAAATGGACTTGGACTCAGGATATGAATATTAATAACAGTCCCACTAGCATTAGCAACAGTTTTGATTGACAGCGTTGCTAAGTGCCTGTTCCCTGTTAAACCAGCGGTGTGGGCGGGTACCTTCAACAGCCTCGCTCTGGATTGGTTCTTTGGTTGCTATGATACTCGCAGCTGGAATATGGAGCTCAGTTTACTGGTAATATCCTGCTTTATTGTTATTGTGTCAGTGACATTAAGTTGTTTCAGTATCATCGTTTGTTATATTTCTCTGTAGCAATATATTGTGCTTCAAAATGTGTTACCGTGACAAGCCTGTCCCAGGGCAGCTGTGGCTACAGTAGTAATTTTCCACCAAGTAGAATGAATGAATAATGCAGGGACTGTGTGAATTAATGTCCAAAAGTGTCCCAAAAAAGCACTTTATAAATGCATGGACTGTTCACACATAATAAAAGATCTTTAATCATATCTAAAGGCTAATTTTGGGTCTGAAATGAAACAAGAACAGAGACTGAGAACGAGAGGGAGAGAAAGATGGAGAGAGAGGGAGGGAGGAAGGAAGATGGAAATAAAGAAGGGGAGGGAGGAGCCAGAGGGTTAGAAGGAGGGGGTATAGAGAGGGTGAAAGGGATGAAGAAAGAGAAGAGGGTGGGAGAGAAATGGAAGGGGGTACAGGGAGATGGAGAGATACAGAAAGAAGGAGGGACAGAGAAGGTGTAGGGGAGAGAGAGAGAGATGAAAAGAGATAAGAGAGAGTTTGAGATAAAGGAAGTGAAAGACAATGAGAGGAAAGGAGGGAGAGAAGGAGGAACAGAAAAGGGGGTTATAGGGAGGTGCAGAAATAGAGGGAGGCATACGAAGAGTGTGGACAAGAGACGGGGAGAGAAAAAGAGCAAGGGTGAGAGAGAGGTATAGAAAGAGAGAAGCATGAGAGAGAGAGAGAAGGAGAGGTAAAAGAGAGAAAGAAAGGGTTATAGGGAGCTGCAGAAAGGTAGACGGGGCATAGGGAGAGTGTGAAGAAGAGATGGGCGAAGAGAGAAAGAGAAAGGGAGAGAGAGGTAGGGAGAGATATAGATGGAGAGAAAAAGAGAAAAGCGGCGGGAGGAGGGAAGGAGAGGTAAAAGAGAAAGAAAGAGAAAATAGGGGGTTATAGGGAGATACAGAAAGGTACAGGGAGAGAGTGGGGGAGAGAGAAAGAGAAAGGGAGAGAGAGATGGAGACAGAGAAAAGGGGAGGGAGATGAAGAGAGAGAGAGATTTCCCTGCAGTAATGAGGGGGTCTGGAGGGAGGAGGTGTGGGTGTAGTTGGTTTAATTATGCATAAGATCAGCCAATGAATTCCAGATCGTCTCATCTCCTGGGCTTTGGCTGAATGGGAATGGTTTGTTAATATGGCAACTTAGGCTGTGTTTTTGCAGCTTTCTCTGTTCTACAGTGTGAGAAATAAACAATTAGACCTAGTGCTGTTTCCCAATACACTAACGACTGAGTGCACTGTAAAAAAAATACCCAGACTATTTGAGTTAATAATGACTTGTATTCAGTAAAGTGTTTTGAGTGCCTTGAAGGTGGAAAAGAGTTCTATATAAAAACATGATGATTTACCATTTACCATTGTCTCAGTACAGATATATTGTATAAGCAGCTCTTCAGCTCTGTTCTGTCTGCATCTACTTATAATGCATTTTATTGTCCGAGAATCAGCAAGTGTGCATGCTAGTTGTTGTTGGCTTTACCGTGATGGCGAAACTCCGCTCTGGTCTCTGAAAGTTGTGAAAAAACACTTATAAACTCATCATGGTGAATAATTAGGATGTATAAAGCCCTTGTTATTCTTATGTTAAATCAGACTTATTCTGCAAAATGGACTTTTCAGAACTTTTAACCATATTACAGTTTCCTTCTCCTACTTTACCTTTACTTTACTTCCCTCTTGAAGTTGTTTTTGAATTGCTTATTTTCAAGACTCTCATTTTGCCGATCAATCCCCGTTTTCACCTCTACTTTTACACGCCCACTGTGACGTACTTACATTGTTCTTACATTTTATTTTTTTAATCTGTGATACACGTTGGATTTGGCAGCATCATGTAGTCATTTTCGAACAGATGAAAAAAAAAAAACGCCGCTCACTAGTGTGATGTGCAGCTGTCCATAGGGGGCGCCAACAGCTCCATGGCTCTTTGTTTTGATGTTTATAGTGACGTCAGCTCCCATTGGGCACTGTAGTTTTCTAACATGGTAGTCAGTGGAACAAATGTGCAGATTACAGCATAATGATCCATAGTTGTCAGATTATAACTATACAGCGGACACAAACACAATGTCTTCTTTAAGTTACTAATAAAAATCCATTAATGTGATAATTTTCCATTCCCCTTGTTGTTTACAAACACAAACTGATCCCTATGACATGTCTAAGCAGCTCACATTTGTTTTTAAATGGTCTTCATTTAATTGGACGTAGCATCTTCCGATTACACGGCTTAGGACTGCATGGGGATAAGAAGGATCAGTGACTACAGCTGATTAGCCATTCACAAAATCCACAGCTCCAAATAGAAAGGCCTTTTTTTACAAAGCAGATTGAACTAACCCTGAAAAAATGCGTTCTGTATTGTGTATTCTTCCAAACAAGAGGATGCAATATATGAACCTTAATCATATATTGCATCCATCCAACATTTTGAGGCACATTTGAGCACATTTCTTGGATTGCAGAAATAACAGTGTTTCCCCAAAATGTCAACATGATCAGTTTTTTTTTTTTTTTTTTTTTTTTTGGTTTTGTTTTAGTTTATGTTTTTTTTTTTTTTTTTTTTTTTTTTTATCCAAATGATGTTATTCAGATTTATATTTTGTAATCTTTCGAAAATGTGCATTTAAATGTGTTGATTGTGGTCTGGCCAGACAACTTGTACATCAATCAGACAAATTAACCAGAAAAGTCCTGGTTTAGTCCTGGTTTAGTCCTGGTTTAGTCCTGGTTTAGTCCTGGTTTAGTCCTGGTTTAGTCCTGGTTTAGTCCTGGTTTAGTCCTGGTTTAGTCCTGGTTTAGTCCTGGTTTAGTCCTGGTTTAGTCCTTTTTTTAGTCCTGGTTTAGTCCTAGCCTAGTCCCTTGTTCAATCAAAGTGCATAAATATCATTTTACTTATTTTTTGCCTAATCTCCACAATATGTTTTATCAGCTCTTTTTGCAGCATTTTTAAGTATTATATTCAATGTTCTTTAGACAATATTCTGTATTTTTGCATAGTTCCAAAACAACAGTTGCGTTGCTCCATTTTTACTGTTATTTCCCAAACAAAGGTCGTCCATCTTTGTGTCTGGAGCAGTGGTGTTTGGCGTGTGTGTGGTGACTTTATGCTCTATTACACAACTGATGCCCCCTTTAATGCAGACATGCCCCAGGGCAGAAAGGAGGGGCAGGAGGGAGGGGCAGAAGTGAGGGGGGGGTCATCGACTATCTGCCCCCAGTGACCCTACTTCCTCTTCAGCCTTTATTCTATTGTCTCAAACTGTTTTTGATTATAATAATTAGTTATAAATACAGACAAAACAAAAAAAAAACCTTTCTGTTTTCACCACAGATAAGTCCTTATTAATTTCATGGTAAATTCCTGGTTTAGTTCTGGTTTAGTCCTGGTTTAGTCCTCATTCAGTCCCTGCTTTAATAATGACTTCCTTAGTCCTGGTCTAGTCCCCTGTTCGGTCCTGGTTTAGTCTTTCTTTTAGTCCTGCTTTACCCTTGGTTCACTCCCCAGTGTAGACCTGGTTTAGACCTTGTTTAGACCTGGTTTAGACCTGGTTTAGACCTGGTTTAGACCTGGTTTAGACCTAGTTTTAGACCTAGTTTTAGACCTAGTTTTAGACCTGGCTTAGACCTGGTTTAGACCTGGGTTAGACCTGGTTTAGACCTGGTTTAGTCCTGGTTTAGACCTGGTTTAGTCCTGGTTTAGCCCTCGTTCAGACCTGGTTTAGTCCTCGTTTAGACCTGGTTTAGTCCTGGTTTAGACCTGGTTTAGTCTGTGAATCCCTGCAGTACTTAGTTGATTCTTGGGTTAAGAAAGTCTCCAAAAGTCCAACACAAAGTTCCGCACGTCCCCATAGTAAGACGTTAGCAGTGTGTCCATATTAGCATAAGTACGTTCTCTTTATATTGACTCTAGTTAAATGTGCAAGCCCAGCAGACCCGGGTGCTTTCCTGTTAATTAGCATTTCTGCGCTGCCCCCTGTGGTTCCTGTGTGCGATTGCAGAGCCGAGCCTCTTAAATGACCCTGTTCTTAGCGTAATGCTTTTCCCCGTCCTAAGCTGCGATTACAGAGATACTGGATGTGAGTGGGCGGAGACGCTTCGGAAATGAAGAGATGTGGAGAGGAGCCAGAACAATTCAAAACTGTCCCCTTCAGTCCTCAATGTGTCAAATAAATGTGAAATATTAAAGCTTCCCGATGTACTTTTACTAATAGAGGGTCCATTAGCTACTTGTCTCCATAGTTTGTGTTACGGCTTTGCTTGTAATATTACACAGCATGGCATTAAAGCACCATGCATTTGAGCACCCAGTGATTTGCTCCAGTACAGACATATGGTATAAGCAAAGGTCGAAATATGGAGGTGTGTGTGTTAGCATGCTAGTTGAAGTGAAGTGTTCTAAGCCTATGGAGCGTGTTCTGTGATGGGGCAGGACACATCACCCATTAAAATCAATGCATTTTCAGGTCTAAGGAAACATGTAGCGAAATAAATGTAATATATATGAGTTTAATGCCATGCTGCGGAACATCCCAGGCAAAGCAATAACATTATGGAGACAGCACGTAACCAACCCAAACCAGAAATGTTACATAGTGTGAATTTAAGCAGGAAAAAACATGTAATTTAAGCAGAAAAAACACTGTTGACATGGTTCTTGAGCCAGCCCTTGTAAATCATGCGAGTTGTGCCGTTTAAATCCCCCTGACCCACTGCTCCCTCCGTGTCTGAGCACATCTGTGACAGCACATGTGCAACAGGCCTCCAACATGGCCGCCTCCCTGTCTGCCCCCTGTGTGTGTCCCCCGTGTGCACTGCAAAAACAGAACCTTTCAAATCACTTCACGTTCTGTCTAGTTTCTTTCTGTAAATCTTTAAATTGATTTGATTTTTGACTTGAAATTACGCACAAAATCTCGCTCTGAAATTCATGTGATTCTCGTATTAGTTTAGCCATTGAAATTTCAGTGTTCTCTCAAATATGAATTCTTCTGGAGTGATGTAGAAATAGGCTTGTCACTATAATCACTATAGCGACTTGAGATTGGGGAGATTTGTGTTATTTTTGTTGTAATATGATAAGATTTGAGCTATGGAGGGGTCAATAAGCCCCTTTTATGGCTAATTATTGGTACGTTCCGCCTATTATTTGTTGCAGCTCATGTCTTTTAATGAAGCGGTCTATTTATAATGTGCATTTTGAGCAGAGTCCTGCTTTAAACGTGGACTGCAAATCTAATTGTAATCATAATACTTCAGAAACAATGGAATGAGATTTTTTTTTTTCCAAAATCGTGGAGCGTTCCGATAATTTTGGATTGAAACAAGAAAACGTATACACCTGTAAATATGTAAATATATGGACAAAATACTACACGAGTAAAAGTAACTGTGTGGACATAACATTTGAGTTTGATTTTGAAGTTGATGTGAATGAAAGGACAAAACATAAAATTATTGAGAAAATTTTAATCTGAAATCAGAACTACTCAAATCAAAAAACACTGTGATTTCAAGCAATTTGACCATTTTTACAGTGTGCATTTGTGTGTGATCGCGGGTGGTACAAGGATGATCCCTGTGAAATATGGAGAGACAGCTGCACAGATCCAGGGGGCTTGTGGTTCTTGTTGCCCGATGACGAGGCCTCTCTCTGGGCTTATAGAGGGGAGAGGGCTGGGCTCCTCTGGTCCATCTGGACACGACACAAGAATGTTTCACTGTGACAAACTGAGACTGATCCAATGACACTTGGCTGTAGTTACATTCTTGGTTTTAAAAACATTCATAAAAAAACGTGACCCCAAACGTTCGGTCTCTAGTTCACTACACAGTTATCTTGAACAATTTTACAGTTTAAAAAAGGAACTACAATCACAACTGAACCTGAGTTGCCAGTGCCTTAACCTGCAGATGGAGAACGCTAGGGAAGTGCCCGGAGCCCAGTGTGTCACTCACCGGCTGTAACCCAGAATGGGGCCGGCCCAAGATATATATGTATATATATGACATTAGAGATTTGAATATGCAAGGCTCATTGTACAAACTGTTTTTGAAATGCAATAATTAAATTAATAATTAATTTATTAAATATCAGTTCAATAAACACCACATAAAAACTTTTTGAACTAGGTTTGCCATTACCCATTGTAATATAATTTGGTCACAGTCGCCGGGCCGGATTAATAAGCCTAAAGGGCCGTATGTGGCCCCCGGGTCATAGTTTGCCCATGTCTGGTCCAGCGTGTCACACACTGGATGTGTCTGTGTGCCGTGCCCAGCGTCTCACTCACAGGGTATGTATGCGTGTGTGCGTCTAGCGTGTCATTCAAGGGTGTGTGTGTCTAGTGTGTCACTCACAGCGTGTGTATGCGTGTGTGTGTGTGTGTCCAGCGTGTCACTCACTGGATGTGTGTGTGTGCATGGCAGTGTGTCACTCACAGGGTGTGTATGCGTGTGTGCGTCCAGTGTGTCACTCACCACTAAATGAAAGGCAGAACTCCAGGAGCCTCCACATCATAACAAATCCACTCTGTAAATCGTCTTGTTGTAAAGTTGCAGCCGAGTCTCTAACATGTGATCAGCTATATCTTCAGGTTAATTATCCATCACGGTTTGTCCATGTGTCCTTAGTGCATGAGTACGGAGTATGTGTCCTTAGGACAACTTGTCTCATTCTCAGTACATGGACGGGCCTCATGTAAAAGCTCAGAGCCTCCAGATTTCACTCACTGAGGCGTGTTCTGTGTTCTGTTTAGTTTGTGTGCTGCACTTGTTGTACACACTATGTTGTTTTTAAAATGCTGTAGAAATAAAGTTGAGTAGAGTTACCGTGTATCTGGGGACACGATTAATTCCTGAAAATTAAATCCTACATGTGACTCCATTCATTTATCAGTGGTACTTTTATCTTCTTTTTTAAATGTTGTGTTTTGTTTTTAATGACTTTAACTTGAGGATGATCTTATACATTTGCTATATTAAAGCTGGTTTAAGTCTTTGTAGAACACACACGTAGAACACGCTGTGCCCTTGAGCAAGACACTGCGGCATGATTGCTGTTTGATTCCTGGAATGGGTTGGATTGGAGTTGGTTCAAGATCTGGAAATAAACTGTTGTTGCTTCCAATAATCTAACATTTGAGTTTCAGTTCAGTGTAAAGGCTTATGAACCGACTGACACAATGACAGTTCAGAACATGTTGGTACAGATCTGAATTCTCTCTTTCTTTCCGTGTTGCAGGTTTAGGAGATGGGGGGATCCAAGAGTAAGTCTAAGGACGTGGGCCCGAGGACGCGTAGCCTGGATGGAACCCTCGGCTCTGGGGTGGGGGCGGGCGGGCACTCCCTGAGCTCCACCCAAACCTCCACTGTCCCGAACCGCAGCCCCACCATGGACGGAGGTCTGAGCTCACAACACCACAGCGGCACCCCAGAAATCAAGCTCTTTGGAGGAGTGGACACCAACAACATGACCTCCCCCAACCGGAGCACTATAGCAGGTGAGGGGGCGCTGTACAGGCAGGTTTAAAGGTGCAATATGTAACTTTTTTCGTGGAGGGTCTGCTACCTGCTTGTTGCCATGGAAATCTTATTGCTTTTTCTGGAATGTTCCACAGTAGATTATTAAACAGATCTATTTACACGGAGACAAGCTGAAAATGCCTCTAGGCCAAGTTACAGGTCAGATCTGTGGAGAAGTGTGTCCATTCACACTAAGAATGCATGCTTTTCCATTCATTTTTATTTTTTGGCAATAAAAACACCTGGAATTTAATAAATGCAAGATTGTTTTAATGCCATACTGTGAGACATGCCATGCAAAGAAATGACATCTCCATGGAGATAAGCTGCACACCCACCAGAAATGTTACCTAGTGCACCTTACTTGTTTTTTGGTATCATCATAACAATATAACAATTTATCCCATACTGTAGAACCTTCCAGGCAAAAAAAATGTATCTCAATGGAGACAGGTAGACGGTGAACCAAATCCCACCAGAAAAGTTACAAAGTGCATCTTTAATTTGAAGACCACATTTCTCATCATGATTTTTTATCAGAATTATTACAAACCACACGTGTTTTTGTAACCTCCACACATGAAATTGTGATTCACCGATTGACTGTGAGTTTTTTAATTGTTTTTTTTTACTTCTTCATTTCAGGAGGAGTGACGACGTTCGTGGCTCTGTACGATTATGAGTCCAGGACGGCCTCAGACTTGTCCTTCAGAAAAGGAGAGCGGCTGCAGATCGTCAATAACATGTGAGAAAAACACTATAGTATCTATTTCTACTTCTTCTACCTCTTCAGTCTTCTCAGACTTTAGTCCGACTATAGTCCTTTTTAGTCCTGATGTGACACTTGTTTAAAGCAGACCTATACTGCAAAATCGACTTTTCAGAGCTTTTAACTGTGTTGTAGTTGTTTCCTTCTCACTTACTGTGAAAGTTGTTTTTTGAGTGATTCGTTCATGTTGGAGCAATCATTATTTGCTTATTTTCAAGACGATCAATCCCCATTTTCAGCTCCACTGGTACACGCCCACTGTGACGTACTTACTTTGTTCTTCTATTTTATTTTCTTAATTGATGGCACACACAGGATTCAGCAACATCGCATAGTCATTTTAGTACAAATGTAAAAACATCCGCCGCTTGCTCGTGTGATGTGCAGCTCTCCGTAGGGGGCGCCGACGGCTCCACGGCTCTTTGTTGTGATGATGTTTACGGCGACGTCAGCTCCCAATGGGCACCGCAGTTTTCTAACATTTAAAGTCAGCAGATATTAAGTTGTTTTATGAATATTGCGATTTAAAATGTGTAAATTATAACATAATTATCCGCGGGTGTCATAGATTATAACTATAGAACAGACACAAGCACAGTAGGTTTTCTTTGAGTGAAAATGTGCTGGCTCAAGAAAAGTATTTACAAAATAAAATATCTATTGACAAAAAAATCACAATTATTATTACTATAATTGGCTTGGCAATGGCGCTGTGTTTATTCTAAAATGTCTTTTGTGTTTTAGGGTCTGTTTCGTGCAGGGAACAATTATTTTAATAGTCAGTTACTTACAATATGTCATTAACGCTGTTTGACATGTATTTATGAGAGAATATTTCATAGACTGCCGGAATACCTCACCTGCTTGTTAATCATTGTTACGGGAACATTTAATACCAGATCACATGACTGTATAGGCTAAGGGCTGGCCGCACTAGAACTGAGACAGGAAAGAGGCTTTTAGCTGTTTTACTTCACAAAAATGGAATACACTCCAAGAAAAAGCAAAACTGGAGACTTTGGTGACAGAATCACAGTTTAATAATCTGGTAACAAACTTTTAAACTCACACCTGCTCCTGTTTTTAATGTTTTTATATGGACTTGTTTTTGTTATTTTTGTTAATATTTTTTCTGCATTTTGAACAGGGTGTCTATGAAACAGAGTCCAAGTGCTCTCATGGGCTCTCCCTGTATTTCATTCATCTCTACTGTATAATATTGCAAGTCCCCACCACCACAAATACAAAACTAAATGCAAAGTTCAACTCTTGTGTTAAATGAAAATCCAATGGCTAATTTGACCATAAAAAATATCAACAACGCCTTAAAATTTCACCCAGAAAACGTCTCCTGTAGAGGGTAAGAGGTTAGTTTGGTTGTTTCATAGTCGTGTTTTTGCTCTGGGTCTATGGGGGAGCAGTGGAGCATGTGTACTACAGACCTGCCCCCCAGTCCCTGACCTAGAAGGCCCAGAACAGAGCCTAGAGCAGCACAATAGTGGATTATAACAGCATCTGCCCCTGAGCCACAGAGCAGGATCATTTCTGGGTCAGTCCTGTTCACACAACCAACTTTACCGAGTAATAAGGCACCAGCCAGAGCCCAGGGCAGTCAGTGTTTTATCTGAGTCAATGTTAAAAGACAAAATATACTGGTAAATGTTTTTAAAGTTTAATATTGATTTCAGTTTGAATATTTATTTTTGAATATATTTAAGACCATTTGAACATTTAAATTATATTATTCTGAAAATTACACTTAAAATATATTTTCTTAACAGATTTTTTTTGTTTCTCTTAAAGGGCCCGTATTACACTATTTTCTGATCTATGCTATAATTGTGTTTCCTCATCAAAAACATACCCAGACTTGTGTTTCATACACAAACACTTCATATTTAGGCTGAGTTCTTCTCTCAGACAGAAAACTCTGTTCCACCTTGTGATGTCATGTGGTAATACAGGAAGTGCTCCACTGTGTTTTTAAATTTCATACACATTTGGATTTTGGAAGATTTCAGCCCTGGAATTGCCGACCTCTACTGAATAAAAGGTGAAAGGAGCTGTTAACTTGAAAACTACCACTACATGACATCACAAGGTGGAACAGAACATTTTTCACTTTGGAGATGTAGACAGACTAATAATAAACTGTTAGTGAAATGTGTGAGTGAAACAAAACACAACTCAGGGTGTGTTTTTGGGGTGGTGACATTATAACATGGTTTGAAGCTCACAAGAGTCAATTTTGTGTAACATAAAACCTTTAAAATTTGTCCTTAATGTTAATGTAAATGGGGAGGACCAGTATAGAAATGCAACTTCATCTCTAAAAATGCCCGTTTTTAGTTTAATCAATAAAACTAGATACACAGTAATGTCTGAACTGTTAGTTATTTAAAAGCGCCAGAGTTGAGACTTGAACCAGTGACCTTTGGATTCAAAGGGGTGTAGTTTATCCAATACTACCAGTGGCTGAAGAAGTACTCAATTGTGTTATTTATCTACTCAAGTAAAAGTATCACATGAAAAAATCTACTTAATAAAAGTATTAAAGGACCTCTTTAAAAACAAACTTAAAGAGTAAAAAGTAAAAGTATTTCACGTTCGTTTTCAGGTTGTTTCTCTGCTTTTACAACCAGTTAAACCGGTGTACGTCTCTACAGAAGTCAACAGAACGCTGTGTAAAAAATGTTCAGGGGAGAGTGCTCATGTATCGTAGCCTACAGATTTTTAGTCAGCTAATCGATCAGCAGGACTCGGTGTCTTTAGTCCCTCCAGAATTTCTATAGTGTAATGCAGCGCCAAATATTCCAGAGTTTTATGAAATGCATGGTGCCCTCTCAGTGTCCTGTGCTTGTGCTGTTCTTTGGGCATTCTGTTCTGTATCTGTAACCTGGTTTAACTCTCTCCTTTCTCTGTCCATTTCCCTTTTCGGTTTCCTCACTTTTAATCAGGAGGAAGGTCAACTGCAGGTTTGTGGTCCTTATTTCATACCTGTATCATTTATTCAGTGTTGTGATTTTAGTTTGCAATATAATACAGAGGTGGGTAGTACTCAAAGAGGTATACACTTCAGTAACCCTTTAAATATATGTTTCACTTTTTCTGAGTAATAATACTTTTACTTCTAATTATTCTACATTAATATATAGTTGTAATATATTGTACAGTGTATACCAGAACTTTTAAATCAGATGTTTTGTCCTGACAGTTACCCTTTAAGTTACTCTTACTCTTAGTAACATTTTTGGATACTCTACCCACCTCTGTGTATGACCCCATGTCCCTGGTGTATAGCCCTTAAATGCAATTAAACTAAACCCTAAATCCGTTAAATCCAACTGTGTATTTGATGTTTTAATAGCGTTATCTACTGTTCATAGTCATTTTTGGTAATTTTTGGTGCAAACTAGGTAAATTTGCAGATTTTTGGTAAAAAAACAAAAAAAAAACAACAACAAATCAAAACAAAAAAAAAAACCTTGTAAATCTGTGAATGTGCTGCCTCTAGTAGCAATTTCAAAAAAAGTAGTTGGTGACATAACTCAAGACTGCCCTGATTGCAGCCAAGTGTTTCAGATTACAAAAAAGAGGCAGTGTCTGAGATGTAGATACCTTTTTAGACCTATTAAAAACACTGTTTTTTGTAGTCAGAGACCCCGCCCCTCCTCCCCCTCACTTTCCCCTTTAGCCCTCCATACTCTACCCCTCCTCCCCCCTCAGTCTCCCCTTTAGTCCTCCAGACCCCGCCCCTCCCCCGCTCACTTTCCCCTTTCGCCCTTCAGTTTAGCAGCTCTATTTGAAATGTATTTGTGGGTGAAGTTTGGGCGTTTAGTCCCACTTTAACTCTCTACAAAAGATGCGTTGACATTTGTGAGAGAGTTAAAATGCCCCCTCGTGTTTGCCCTGTATTCTGACTTGATAAACTGCTGCTGGTAAACCCCATATTCTCCCCGTTTTCCTTGTATGTGACAGATGTTGTGTTGTGTTCACAGAGAGGGAGACTGGTGGCTGGCGCGGTCCCTCACCACTGGAGAGAGCGGATACATCCCCAGTAATTATGTGGCTCCATCGGACTCCATCCAAGCAGAAGAGTAAAGTTTCTGTCTTCATTATCCTATCTTTGTTATTGTCCTGTCTTTGTCTGTGTCTCTGTCAGTGTATAAGCCAGAGCGGGATCTGAATCTAAACTCCGTAGTCTATAGTGAAAGATTATTACATGACGTGACATTGAAGTTTACACTTTAAATGGACTGGATTCAAGAGACATCAAAACACTGTAGACTCCCTGTAGACTTGTTAAGTGATGATGTCACTTCCGGGTCCGGTTCTAGCTTTGTTTTTGTTCCTTTTGTTTATTAAACTAGAGACAGTTATCTTTCTACCTATCTAGTGGGAGCAACCTCGGGGAAAGACACCGCCTGATTTGTCTGTTATTAATGTTCATAGCTTAACTAACGGATACAATAGCGAAATAAAAATACCAGGATCATGTAGAACAGGTTAATACGAACATTTTAAGATCAAAATGACGAGGCTCACAGCAGCAGTTACAGAGAGAGGGGAGACATGAATTGGAGCCAGAGTTGATGGAGCTGGAAGTGCGCCCATGAGCACTTACTATTTGGAACGTAGCAGCTAGCAGGTTAGCTATGTCCATTTATATATACAGTCTATGGTTTAAACTGAGCCGAGCAGATGTGTCGACCTGGTTCATGGTTAATATCTCTAATTATCCACATGAAACAAAATGTGGCACAAAGTTCAACGTGTTCTCTAACAGTATAAAGAAACAAAAGTGGCATTATTTTTTTCATATAGTTTTAGAGAGTGGTGCCATTTTTCAACCCCAAAGAAAACTGTTGTGTTTCAGATGACGTCACAACGTTCTATAGGCCGTTATTATTTAATACAGATGGGGACAGTTAACATGAATATTGCTTAAGTGCAGATTTTTGTTGGTGAGTTCTTGGGTCGAGTCACTAATAGAAATGATCAGATTCAACATTTTGTTTATTTACCTTTTGATTTAGCTTATTTCATGGTGATGTTATCAATAGAGAACAGTCTCTTGCCCCCATCTGGGAGTATGACATCATCACAAATCTCAAATCTGAAAACATCCAATACTCATGAAGGACAGCACTTTTCCACATCTGGGAGTTGTGTTTCTTTTCTTTTAAATCTTGCATGCTAAAGCCTTGTTTCTGTCAAATGGGTTAGTGTATCAAATGTGTTCATGCAAATCAGAGGAGGGTAGAGCTGAGCTACTACCACAATGATAATAAAAAGCATAGATTTTAATACAATATAATATATATTCATTTTCAACCCAGATTTTTTTTAAACTGAAAAACAGAACTAGTTCATTTTAAACGGTCCAAAGTTATTCCTCACTTACCTTATGCATCGTAATTATTCACCACGATGAGTTTATAAGGGGTTTTCACAACTCTTAAGACCGGAGCAGAGAGTCGCTGAGGCTTTAAAGCTAACGACAACTAGCATGTTTAATGTGCACTTTCTGATTATCGGACAATAACATGCTTTCTAATTAGATTCAGACAGTATAGAGCAGCCTTATTTTTAGGAAATAGAAAGGAAAAAATTGTATACACCTTCACTAGAATGATTTGGAATCTGCAGTTAACAAAAGGTAAAAGGAGCTGTTAACTTGAAAACTACCACTTCATGACATCACAAAGTGGAACAGAGCATTTAAGCTTCAGAGATGTAAACAGACCAATAATAAAGAGTTACTCAAACATGTGTGAATGAAACAAAACACAACTACAGGAGGTGACAACATTTTAACATAGCTTAAAGAGTCAGTTTTGCGTGATATAGGACCTTTACACATTAATAAAGTGTCTTTCAAATAGGGCCACAAAAATGTATCTGAAGTCCACATTTGGGCCCTGGACCATAGATTGGACAACCCTGTTTTAAAGTGACAGTACTCCAATTCTACCCTCCTCTGATGCTAACTCTCTCTCACTGCACAAACTAACCAAAACACACTTTTTTTCTTTTCTATCCTCTGCTTTGCCTTCAGTCACCTCAGACTAATCCTAGAGTCCAGGTAAGCTGCTGTGTGGTGTGCTAATGCTAAAGATATATACACTATCATAGCTTTTAGTTTTAATGTTGTTTCCTCATTAAATACTTTATTTATTGCCACCTCTGCTCATTATAACTCTGTGTGTCTGTGTGCTTCCATAGATGGTACTTTGGCAAAATAACTCGTCGCGATTCAGAAAGACTGCTGCTCAATCTGGAGAACAGACGAGGGACGTTTTTAGTGAGAGAGAGCGAGACCACCAAAGGTAAGTCATGACCAAAAGCCTTATATGTGGTTATTAAAAGTATTGAAAATCAGATACTAATCGATAATAAAACCGAAACTGGCAGATATTGATACTAAACAAGTCACATTCACAGGACAGAAATGAACCTTTAGAATAGATTTAGACTGATCTTGAGCTGTATCAGAACAAGTATAAGAAAGTATAAGACATATAGACTAGTACACACCCATGGACCACTATGGAACCTACCTGGACGACTTGGTATTGAGTATTGAAACTGTAATTTTAGTTACATTACTATGTTCAGTACATGGCAATAACCGAAACCTGCACTAGTGAGAATTATTATGTAGAACTGGAGTCACATTCATAACTCATCACTTTTACTAAATATATTTAAACTATATATATATATATATATATATTTTTTTTTTTAAATCAGATGCAATACTATATTTTTGGCTGCGGGCCTGTCCGTATCTATTATCTGTAAACAGGAAGAAGTGAAAGTGAAAGAGCACAGGAGACAAAGAGCAGAGGTATCAGAGGGAGACAGAATTAGGTCAATGGGGGAATAGTACATGAATCCAGCCATCATCATCCCATTCAGACCGAGGAGAGGGGGGCAGAGGAGTGGGGTAAGAGGAGGGGGGTAGAGGAGTGGGGTAAAAGGAGGGGGACAGTAAGAAAGGAGATGTGGGGGCAGAGGAGGGGGGGGTAGAAGAGTGGGGTAAGAGGAGGAGGAAAGGGGGAAGAGCAGAGGGGTAGGAGGAGGGGGGCAAGAGAAGGAGGAGGTGTACCCCAGGCTGCCCCCTAAAAAGAGGAGCAGATTTATGAATGAATGTCTCCCTCTGGTGGAGATGAGGCTTAACAACAGCACCTTTTCATTCATTTACATCATAACTTTATTTACATTTATATATTTTGCAGTGTATTTTAAAATGTCTGCTCAGGATATCTGGGAATTTACATTGGGATTCTCACCCGAAGTTGAGCTCTACTGAAGGAAATGTAAAGGATTTTGGGTGCCGTAAAGTCTATGTAACTTCTTTGTCTCTATGTTGTCCCTGTCCAGGTGCCTACTGTCTGTCTGTGCTGGACTATGACAACACCAAAGGACTAAACGTGAAGCATTACAAAATCAGGAAACTGGACTCAGGAGGATTTTACATCACCTCTCGCACACAGTTCCTTACTCTGCAGCAGCTCGTCAACCACTACCGCAGTGAGTGTGTCCCTCTTCTCTCTGTTGCCTAGACTGTATATGTAAATTGACATTACTAACCTGCAAGCTGCCACATTCCGAATAGGAAGTGATTATAGGCCATGTTTCCAGCTTCATCGACTCGGCTCCAATTCATTTTACATTGGAAAATTGTCGCCCGTCTCTCTGTAACTGCTGCAGTGAGCCTCGTTATTTTGGCCTTAACATGTTCGTATTAACCCGCTCAACATGGTCCTGATATTTTTCACCATTTTGTCTGTAAATCAAGATATGAACATTAATAACAGACAAATCAGGCGCCTTCTTTCCCCGATGTCGCTCCCTCTAGCGTCAGCAACAGGTTTGATTGACAGCGTTGCTCAGTGCCCACTCCCTGCTAAACCAGAGATGCTGGCTTTGAGTGCCTTGAAGGTGGAAAAGCGCTATATAAAAATGTGTGACCTGGCGGGAAGGGGCATTACCTTCAACAGCCTTGCTCTGGATTGGCTCTTTGGTTGCTATGATACTTGCGGTCAGAAGTCGGCTCCAGATTCACCCCTATAACTGCTCTAGCCTCAATGAGCTCCATTTGACTAGAGCTGAACGCTGTGGGTGACGTCACACTCACCTAGTCCACGTAGACTTTATACAGTCTATAGTCTGTTGGATTAAAACAGGCCTGGTTTACTGGTGAAAGACCAAGAGCCGAAACGCCAGGGGCTAGGGAAAGTGTTTTTAATGACGTTTGATTAATTTAATGTGCAACACAGGGTTAGTCCTACATTTTGATTAAATGGGGGTTGTGTACATAAGGAGGCTCTGGTGGTGTCACCCAGGAAAAATACCTTAAATCCTAATTCAACTATTTGTATTCTGGTGAATTTTAGATGTAATATTGCTACCTTCAGTAACAACTTGAATCCATTTTATGTTTTTTTTTCTGAGTAAGATTATTTTACTTTTAAAAAGGAAAAAGAAGAAATACGAAGTCCCAAACTGTATTAATTTTAAAACATGCCCCAATTGTAAAAAAGTGTTTCTAAATTCAAAAGTTTGAACCAGGTCTCCTTTGGGGATCTAAGTCTGAAGTCCCAAATCTCAGATCCACCTCAGTCAGACAAATTTCCATAAAATAAGAAGCTTCAGTTTTGTAGATGCAGAAGAAGAAGGCCATGCAGCTGCAAGTGTTTTTGAGTGAGGAAAACATGGATCAAATCTGATCATATGAAACTGCATGTGGCCCACGAGCCTCAGGTTTGTCACTCCTGATTTCAATGCCTAAACCATTTTCCTAACCTCTGTCTTTCTCTCTCTCTCCCTTCAACTCTCCCTCTCTCATCTCCCCCTCCCCCTCCCCTCTTTACCCCCCCTCTCTCTCTCCTTTTTCTCTCTGCCACTCTTTCCCTCTTCCTCTTTCCTTCTCACCCTCTCTCTCCCTCCTTATCTTCCATCCTCCCCCTCTCTCCCTCCTTCCCTAACTCCTCTCTTTTCTTTCTCTCTCACTGCCTCTCTCTCCTCCTCTTTCTCTCTCCCTCCCTCTCTCCCACTCACCCCTCCTCTCTTTCTTTCTCTCCCTCTCCCTCCTTCTCTCCCATTCACCCTCCTCTCTCTCTCTCCCCCTCTCTCCCTCTCCCTCCCTCTCTCTCCGTCCCTCTCTCGTCTCAGAGCACGCAGACGGCCTGTGCCACAGTCTCACAGAGATCTGTCCTGTACTCAAGCCTCAGACTCAGGGCTTGTCCAAAGACGCCTGGGAGATCCCCCGAGAGTCCCTCCGTCTGGACCTCAAACTGGGGCAGGGCTGCTTCGGGGAGGTCTGGATGGGTGAGTCCTGATCACTGCTTTAACACACAAACACAACAGAACAACAGTCACATTCAGTGTGTGAAGTAGGTTTTTAGATTACGATTATTTATAGAGGACAGCAACAATAGGATGAAGGTATGGAGTAAATTTGGCTAACGATTTGTGAATTATGAGTTTAATTTGTGTTTTTACATAAATAAATAGGCCATTGTTTCCTGGTACTTTTTTGCATGAGCTCCCCCTGCAGGTGTAGTGTTGTGAGTGCAGTTTGCTCAGATGCAAAGATATACTAAATAGTTTTGAGAGATTTTGCCATTGCCCCTTTTTAATCGATTTATTGATTCATATAGCATCTTTTTGCACATGCAGAGCTTTACATTGCATTATTCACTCACTTCATACTCGATGGTATAGTATGGTATAGCCACAGCTGCCCTGGGACAGACTGTCAGAAGCAGGACTACCAATCTCTGCCATTGGTCCCTTCATCTACCATTAACATTCTTTGCACACCTCACTTTCATACTAGGCAATGTGGGTGTCTTGCTTTAAGACACAACAACATTTTGCACTAGAGCCATTGCTGCCTCACTCTGGCACCTGATATTCCCAGTAGACTCCTATCCAAGTACTGACCAGGCCTGGCCTTGATTAGCTTTAGAGATCTGACGAGATCAAGCATTAACAAGCCGGCCATGGATTAATTTTGATTAATGGTACAGCTTTACAACTAGTGACAAAAAGAGAGGAGCCAAATGAGAGAATAAATGTTGTTTAGTTAAGAGGGAGCCATACTCATAGTAAATTACCCTCCTCTAAAGTTATTCCATAGTAATACTGATTTCTGTCTTTATATCCCAGGCACTTGGAACGGCACAACGCGGGTGGCCATAAAGACACTGAAGCCGGGCACCATGTCTCCTGAGGCTTTTCTGCAGGAGGCGCAAGTCATGAAGAAGCTCCGACATGAGAAATTGGTGCAGCTGTACGCAGTGGTGTCAGAGGAGCCGATCTACATCGTCACAGAGTATATGACTAAAGGTCAGGAGGACGGGGGTCAGATGAATATTTGAATCTGATTGGTCGAAGCTTCACAACAGCAGAACAAGGGGAGAACTCAAACTTTGGTTAAATCCAATTGACAGAAGAGCAAAAACATCAAAACCAAAATATGTCTGTCACTCAGTGGGCTTTAAAATTATGAGAAATTGGAATGTTACATATAACAAGAAAACAGCTGAAACACACAAATATGCGCAAAAAAATCAAATTTAAACTAATCCTCCCGTTTGTAAAGGTCCTATATTACGTGTAAATGACTCTTGTGAACTTTAAGCCATGTTATAACGTTGTTACCTCCTCAAAAACAGACCTGGAGTTGTGTTTTGTTTCATCAACACATGTTTGAGTAACACTTTATTATTAGTCTGTCTCCAAAGCTGAAAATGCTCTGCTCCACCTTGTGATGTCATAAAGTGGTAGTTTTCACATTAACAGCTCCCTTTACCTTTAGTTCAGTAAAGCTCGGTAGTTCCAGGGCTGAAAAATCCAAATGATTCTCATGAAGGTAAATGGAGTTTAAAAACACAGTGGAGCACTTCCTGTATTACCACATCACAAGGTGGAACAGAATGTTTTCTGTTTGAGAGAAGAACTCAGCCTAAATATGCAGAGTTTGTGTGTTAAACATGTGAATGAAACAACTCCAGGTCTGTTTGTGATGAGGAAACAGCATTATAACATAGATCATAAAACAGTGTAATATTGGCCCTTTAATGTGCTGTTCTGTTCTGATCTTTGTAGGGAGCTTACTGGACTTCTTGAAAGGAGACATGGGTAAAATGCTGCGTCTGCCTCAGCTGGTGGACATGGCTTCACAGGTCTGCATCACTTTAACTGTCAAACTGACCTTATATTTAAAAGCATTGTAAAACCCACTGGTTTGCTGCAGATTGCTTCAGGGATGGCGTACGTGGAGAGAATGAACTACGTGCACAGAGACCTCCGAGCCGCTAACATCCTGGTGGGAGATAACCTGGTTTGTAAAGTGGCAGACTTCGGCCTGGCTCGGCTCATAGAGGACAACGAGTACACTGCAAGACAAGGTGAGAGACACAAAGGGGATTTACTTCATGTCAGTATAAGGCTATTAACTACAGGAGAATGAAGGGAAGGTGCTTAGTTTTACAGTGAAAGCAATATTATTCTTATAGCATTTTAGCACTGAGATCGAGATTGTATCTTCACTCCTCAATGAATTCTAATTTAGTCACGTATAAAGGCGTTGATGTGGCTAAACCCTGTTAATGTCTGATCTCGTCTCATCTCACACACTAAACACAGCCAGGCCTGGTTAGTACTTGGATGGGAGACCGTTGTATACCAGGTGCCACAGTGGGGCGTCAATGGCAAAACTGTTGTTGTGTTCCTAGGCATGACACTCCACCATGTCTTGTATAAAAGTGGTATGTGTGTTGGCTGTAGTCAAAGGGGCCAATGGCAGATTAGCAGCCTCTCCTCTGTCACTCACGTCTGCCCCAGGGCAGCTGTGGCTACAATAGTATCTTAGCACCACCAAACATGGAATGAATGAATAATGCACAAAACTGTAAAGGAGCTTTGAGCGCCTGGAAAAGTGCTATATAACATTAATTACTTATTTTAAGATACTGACTACAGGAGTCAGGGTTTATTCAAACAATGTGATAAATGTATTTCTCAGTCATGACACAGGAGTTGGAGTCGTTCCATGGCTCTTTATATTATTTTGGCGCATGCTCGTGCCAAGGCTCTTTCCTTCTCACAACTAAAATGGAGGATTTTGTCTTTAATATCTCTACTCTAAAGGACCTTCAGTCATTAAACAAACACCTCCTATAAAATAAATATATTATAATAAATCTCTGTGCTGTGTTATTCTTTCTGTTGAGTGCTCCGTACATTAACTCACTGTTTTGTTTCAGGAGCAAAGTTTCCTATAAAGTGGACGGCCCCTGAAGCGGCGTTGTACGGGCGTTTCACCATAAAGTCGGACGTGTGGAGCTTCGGGATCCTCCTCACTGAACTTGCTACCAAGGGGAGAGTGCCGTATCCAGGTCAGGAGCAAAGTCTGTAACCATAACAACCAGTGCATATGGTTATTACAGTGACGCGTGCAGAAGAGTGCAGTCAGTAGTACTGATACATTTGCTCTTATGGTCGATTTGTATAGATTTGACTTCACTCAAAAACATACTATCATTGACAAAAACATTTACAAGAATCAGCATTTTATTGTCATTGTCTTAGAAAACATTGAAATTATAGCTGCATATAGTTTTGATGTATTCCAAATGATGTTTTATTTTCTTGTTTCATGAAAAAGGGAATGTTTCAGTCTTATGTAGAGTTTTGGATCCAGTGGAACCATTCTCACTAATCACTGATAGTCCTGGTTTAGTCTTGGTCTTTAATCCTGGTTCAGTTCTACGTTAATTCAGGCATAATCCTAAATTACTACTGGTTTAGTCCTGATTTAGACCAAATTGGTTTAGTCCGGTTCAGTTCTTCTTCAACCATTGTTTAGTCCTCCATTTGTCCTTGTTTTGTCCCTGGTTTAGCCCTAGTTTAGTTCTGGTTTAATCCTGGTCCAGTCCTGGTTCAGGTTTGGTTTCATCCTGTTTAGACTTGGTTTAGTCCCTGATTTAGACCCGGTTCAGTCCTGGTTTACTCCCTGATTTTGTCCTTGTTTAATCTTGTTTAGACCTAGTTTAGTCCAGGTTTAGTTCCTGTTTAGATCTAGTTTAGTCCCTGGTTTTAAACTGCAGGAGTCTCTATAACTCCCCTCTAGTTTTCTAATCATTATTTCACATTTCTGTTTTTCAGGGATGGTAAATCGTGAGGTTTTGGACCAAGTAGAGCGTGGGTACCGGATGCCCTGCCCCGCGGAGTGCCCAGAATCTATGCACGAGCTAATGCTAACCTGCTGGAGGAAGGAGCCAGAGGAGCGGCCTACTTTTGAGTACCTGCAGGGCTTCTTAGAGGACTACTTCACCTCCACAGAGCCCCAATACCAGCCGGGAGAAAACCTCTAAAAACACACATGATCTATGCACATGTACACTGCAGAAAGAGGGAAATATGAACGTTAAATTACAAAAATTCAGAATCTTGAGTCAAACTAGTCCTGACGAGTTTAAATATATTTACTGGGATCTGTTTCTTCTCCTTGATTCAAGTCATATAGAGCTTTTTTGATATGTGTGTAATCCCTCTGTCATCCAGGTCTGATCCAGAGCAAAAGAAAAATAAAATCTGTCAACTGGACAAATCGTTGTAGGAGTGAAGACGTTTTGCTTCTCATCCAAGTCACTTCTTTAGTTCTGGTCAGTTTACTGGGGGACACTTCCTTATATCTTTCTTTTTGAAGAGAGAAGCTAACGACACTGAAACTCAAAACACCTATTGTGTTTATTACAGAAACTGCGAACAATCGGTGTTTTAAATTTCAGTGTAGTTGCATCGTCCCTTCAGACAGATATAAGGCAGAACTGAAGAAGCGGCTTGGATCAGCAGCGAAGCATCTTCACTCCTACAACTGACAGATTTGATTTTTCTTTTGCTTTAGTGCGTTCATGACACTTCATAATTTCAGATGGAGGGCAGGGGCTTGTATAACTCTATGGGAGATTCATATGGGAGTTTTTGGAAGAAATATTCAAAATTATGATCCACAAATGTTGAACCTTCTGATCATTTTTGGGATTTGGCTCAACAAATTCGCCACATTAATCTTATGGTTTAATGTTTGACAACAATCTCGTCTTTGGGGTTGAATAATGGCACCACTTTTTGAAGCTATTGTAAAAAAAAACAAAAAAATAAAAAAATAACACTTTTGTTTATTTATACTAACAGAGAAGATGTAGCAGTCGCTTTTATTAAAATCAGAAAACATAAAATAGCCTAAACAACCTGTTAAAATTCGAATTAATGAAAATAAAAACGACTCAATTAATTTTATATGTTGAATACTTCAGTTTGTGGTGTTGTTTTAATATTTATTATACTTCAAAGTTGGCATTAGAGGCACAACCATCTCTCTCAACAATGCTCCGGTGAAGTGTTTGTTTTATTTGTGTAGTTTTTAACATGTTGCCAGCTCCATGTCCACTGCCTGATCTTCAAATATTTATTTATTTTAGCATAACTCGGCAAAATCTCCATACGCATACAATCAGACAGGAAGTAGTGACGCTAACAGTGCACAGTCTGTTCTACAATGTTGTGACATGATGTGAATATCTCATTAGAAAAAATATATATATAACCCAGTCAAAAATAAACCTAAGGTACAAACTAGTCAGAACGACTGGAACAACTCAAGATTCTGAATTCAACTAATTTCAACTTAAACTTTCTTTTTCTGCCACAAATAGGACTTGATTATAACGATTAAAATGCTAATGTTGAGTAGAATCACTAACATGGACATCTGTGGCACCGAGGACGACTGCACGATTTTTACAGGAATTACGATACTTTCCACAAGCAAAAAAAAAAGTAAAGGAAAAGAACGTTGTCCAAGAATAACCAACAACCTTCCTACGGAGACATCATTATAATATATTTTTATCATGTTGAAAATGTGCTTTGTAACTACGGCAACAACGAACTAAAGATTTTAAAAAATGGACTTAACAAAAGCAGGTGAATTGTTGATGGAATATCACGATTCTGCTAAAATGTAAATAAATTAGCTTGGGATGTCTTCACTTCAAACTTAATAACTGATGCAATTTTTTCTCAATGAACAACGTTTTGGAAATCGCTACAAATTTGTTTTTATTTTTGAATTTTGGGATTAACTGGATCGTTTGACGTGTACAACTTCCCTATATTGCTTCCTTTTAAATGGCAGGCTCTGTATTTTGGGCTAATAATGTTTTTATACTTTTTTTTTTTCATTTGTGGACTTGACGCAAAAAGAAAGAAGAGGATACAAGTGGCATTTTTGACATAAAGCTAATGTCTACTGATCAGTAAACTGCAGAAACATTGAAATGATCTGAACTAACATTAAGAAGCTTGTTTTTTATTTCATTAGGTCAAGATTAATTTGCTTATATTTATAGTTTTTAAAGGTGCAATATGTAACTTTTCTGCTGGAGGAACGGCCACCTGCTTGTTGCTATGGAGATGTTATTGCTTTACCTGGAATGTTTCACAATATGGCATTAAACTTGGCACTCTTGCATTGATTCAAGCTTTTTCGGGGCTAAGCAAACACGCATTTGTGTTTGCTTTTCCACAGATCTGACTGGTAACTTTGCCTAAGTTGCATCACCCAAGTATTGAAACAACGTAATGCCACAGTATGTAACATTTTAGTGAAAAAAAATACTAAAATGAAAGCATGTTTTGTTTTGTTTTTTCATTTTGAGTTGTGTTTATTGCAATCAAAAACATGCTCTGAGCGGGCTTGCATCTCCACAAACCCGACTCTTATGTGAATGTTCCTAAGTAGGGAATCATGCAGGTGACGTATCACTTCCAGAAAATTACACAATGTATCTTTAACTCTTAGTAGGTAAAAATAAACCTAAACTAGTCAACGCTTCTAAAATCAGGGTAAATTGTTCATAATTGGAGTGATTTTCTGATTGTTTTTTGCCGTGTAAAAGTGATCTCAGGTGGAGGAGACATCTTTCTGCTGCATGGACTTTTGTGCCAATGAAACCTGCTCTTTTGTGCCAGTGCACTGTGTAATTAAAAGTGTATTTTGGTACGACTTATTAACATTAAGACAATCTTTTAACAAATATAACTCACTTTTGTGTTCTTCCTTTTGGCTCATCGGCATCAGCTTCTGGTGCTAAATCAGGAACACGTAAACATCCTGTCGTTTGTATCATGATTTTATTAATAATTGTGTCTGGGCTATAATAATTGTTGCTGTTTTATTTTAAATGCTTCTTTGGGCGTCGTCATACACTGGAGATGGACACTGCAACAAGGAAAAAGCATTTTATTTTTAATTATTTGAATTTGGTATTTGGACTTGAGCTGTTCTGACTGGTTTTTATTTATTTAGGCTTCTGTAAGAAACCATGATACGTGTTCAGTGAGCGTTTATGACATACCACACATGAATAATTATTTGACAACACTGATCTAAAACAACAACTCCAATTGTCTGGGGTTTGCGTGCTCTCTCTGTGTCTGGGTGTGGTTCCTCAGGGCACTCTGGTTACGCCCATCAACCCAAAACGTGCACAATATGTCAGATACTCCAGCTGAGGTACAGTCCCGACAAGATCTGGAGATGGGTCCCCAGAAGCTCCTGGTGGATGGGTCAAATGTAGAGAGCACATGTACAAGGACAAAAGTACCTGAAACCTAACTGTGAGTATGGTAGCATTATGTGTCCTTAAAAGTTTATACGTGGTTTTCATTACTAGATTATTAAAGAAAACATAGAAAGTCTGCAAATCTATGTCTAAGTAACTAAAGTAAACAAGGCTGGTCAGAACAGCTCAAATCAACAATCAAATCCTGAATCCAAGTAATTGAAATTGAATTGTTTTGCAGTATAGTAGCTGTGGAAGCGTGCAAGATACAAGTGGTACCAGTAGAGGGCAGTGCAGGGACAGTCCTGAAACACTGTAAATACAAATTGTTTTATTATTCTTGTAAATATGATTTTATAATTTATTCCACACAAAAGTTTATTTTATTTCCAGCTTCACCGTCACCAATGCTTTCCTCTGGTTCGTTTATGGGTGAGATCATATTTTTGCTAGTTTAAAGTACGACAGTTCAAGTTTGATTTCTGGAGTGTATCGGCCTACTGTATTTTTCTAATGTTGACGTTTGGTTGTACATTTTGTGACTGACAATAAACGGTAAAGCCTGTTGGTTTAAGGTACGGAGAAAAAAATATAATAATAATTTGAACCTATTTCTTCAATTTTTCCTGTAATGACGGGGTACACTGTGGAAAAATACCATCCACGAGAAGTATTTCTACATCTATTATTTATGTGTTTAACCTGGATCAAAGTCACTAGCACACTCATTTCTAGCAAATTTTTCATGGGTTTCAGTGGTGGAACTTATCGAAGTAAAAGTAGTAAAGTACTGTACTTGACTAAAAAAAAAAAATGGTATCTGTACTTTTTACTTCACTACATTTGAGAGCAAGTATCTGCATTTTCTGCACGACTACATTTTTGAACTGGACTGAAAAGTAAAAGTATTTTTTATTATTGAGACCTGCAGAAAAGTCTGAGGGTTTATTTTTTACATGTTCATAGTTTGAGCAAAACAAAAATATACAAATAAAAACAGAGAAATGCAACGAGTTCTGAACAAAATTCAGCACAAACCTTTATCAAAATCACTACATTTGAAGCTTTATTAGACCTAAAAATGTACCTAAAAGAACATTTTTAAACAGATACTGTAATACTTTACTTATGTAGATTTTCCCATGTGATTCTTTTACTTTTACTTGAGTATTTTTTTTGCTCAGGTATCTGTACTTTTACTTAAGTAACACAATTGAGTACTTCTTCTTCCATTACTGATGGGTTTCAGTTTTCTGTTTTCTGTAACAGTTTGAGTAGTTTTCACCCATTCAAATATACATATTTTGTTTCAGATTGTTAATTGCTATGGCAACATCCTAATGTCTTATCATTCTGGGACCCTGGATAGTATATTTTTTAGATATCGACTGATATTAAATGTTTCCTGGCCGATGCTGATATCAGTTAATTAGAATCCAGAGAAACCTTTTGGGCAATATGTAAGACCAATTTAGATAGTTTTCCCCAGATTATATCATTTTGAATTTACTAACGTCATTCACAGCTCTTTATTTTAATACAAACTGGACATGAGAGTAGTGTTGTCACATTTTGTGCAGTAGCGTCTTGTGTTCAAGTAAAGCTATAATCTTCAGGCAGCGGATCGACCCAAATAAAACATTGGCCTCTTGTAGATTAAAGGCCAACAGCTCATATATATCGATCTATCTGTAATATTTTAGTTTGTCTGGGGTGAGGGAAGTCTGGTAGTCCCTGCTTAGACTGCTGCCTCCGTGACTCGACCCTGGAAAAGTGGAAGAAAAATGGATGGACAAAATAATTGTTTACATAAATAATAAATCTTAATCAGCCAAAACTAACTTCAAATCCTGAATTTAAGCCAATTATCTTATTTGGATGTTACTTATTTTTGACAGTGTAGCATTTTTAAATACGTCTCGGTAACAATGGTTGGTCTACATTTATGTCTGGGGCCTAAAGTGTTGCAGGCATTAAAAGGCTATGCAGTATTTTTCATTCCTGAATAATCTTTTGTACTGTTTTTAAATGAAAATATGAACTGTTTATGCTGTTCAAATGAATATGGCGTTTGTTCAAAATCAAAAATATGTTTGAATAAAATTTGTATTGAGAATGAAAGGCCTTTTGTTTTCAGAGTGACCCACTGAGGAAGTGTTATTTTTGAATTTAGAAGGTACATAGTAACACATCTCAAACCTGATCATTTACATTTACTGTATGTATGAAGCTAAAACTTTAAACTTGATTTCGATACTAAACAGTAGACTTGATACTCTAATTCCAATACAACAATAATAATAAAAAACACTCTTTCTTTAGACAACAGAATGTGATTTTCAACATTAAATGGTAGTACTGTCTTCTATATTCTCATGTGTCTTATATCTGTGTAATCCCTCAGTGTCCAGTAGGTTCATAGTGGTCCATGGGTGTATACTAGTCTATGTGTCTTAAACTTGTTCTGATGCAGCTCAAGATCATTAAAGATGTTCAGGAAAGGTTCATTTCTGTCCTGTGAATGTGACTTTTTCAGTATTGATACGTGTTCAAAAGAGTATCTAATTTTGGTACTTGTTTTAGTATCAATTAGTATCTGATTTTCAATACTTTTAAAACTCTTATATTAATTAAAGGAGTGGCTCATGATATAAAAGGTCTCAAGCAGAAGCCGTCTAGACCCTTTTGTACAGATGACTACCCCTGAAACCTTTTCTGCTGGAGATAATGTGGTAAATGGTCCAGCCACTAGATAGATATATAAATAAATACAATAAAAATGAAAATAGGTGGTTGTGATCAATCACAGTTGTTGTTTTTTTCTCTCTTTTTTCTCTCTTTTGAAGGTAATAATACTGACTTCAATATTGGGAGACAGAGCAAGTCCACATTTTTGGTAAGAGTTGTACAAAATGAAGACCAAATTTACATTCACTTGAGTAACTTTTGTGTTGAACGGCTCCTTCATATAAGATTCTGTTTTTCTCATTTTTGTCATGTATCCAATTTGTATTTCATCAGGTCTGTTTAAATATTGTGTAACATTGACTCTTGTGATCTTTAAGTCATCATGTTGTTACCTCCTCAAACACAGACCTGGAGTTGTGTTTTGTTTCATTCACACATAATTGAGTAAGTATTTTTTTATTAGTCTGTTTACATCTCCAAAGCTCAAAATGCTCTGTTCCACCTTGTGATGTCATTAAGTGGTAGTTCTCAAGTTAACAACTGGATTTTACATTTAGTTAAGTAGAGATTGGCAGTTCTGGCAAAATTGAAATCATCCAAATGATTCTAGTGAAAGTGTATGGAGTTTACAAACACAGTGGAGCACTTCCTGTATTACCACATGATGACATCACAAGGTGGAACAGAGAACCCTTTAATATTCAGTTCTTCCTATCACATTAATTTATAAATCAACTACCCCCAAATACACCACTTTTTATCTCTTACAAATTGCTTGTACCACCATTTACGCTACTACCTCCTCCTTTAAAGTAATTGTACTCTTACTTGAGCTCTATATCTAACTATCAGCTGCTCTCCCCACCTCTGATCTTACCTGAGCATTATATTACCCACAATAGTCCAGCGATCGAGCGCGTGTGTGGGCCCCCTGCTGCGTCACGTGTACCGGCGCAGGACCGGGCTCCGGAGGTTTACCAGAACGTCCCGGAAGTGTCGGAGAGTGCGCGCACCCACCTGCCCCTCTCTCTGTCCCTCCCTCTCTCCCCTCTGTCTATCTCTTCACCTGTAAACGTGTAAACAATGCGCAAAAACACACCACAACAGCGGAGACACGGAGGATTGCGTTTCACCGACACCGATCTGCCCTCACCTCTCCCCGGACACAAGGTAAGGACTCGTGCCTGCTCCGCGCTCACGCTTTTCTGCTTTCTGAGTTTTCAATGCAACTTCTATAGCTGCTAAAACTCCCCCAGTGCTTTGTTTTTGGGTGAAAATGCCTCATATCTACGCGCAGATTTAAAACAGCCTCAGTATAAATGAGTGTTGAGTGGATGTGCGCGCTGTGAGCGGGTCCTATGGAGGATCGTGCTGTTTACTCAGGCTGTCACAGGCTGTTTCAAAGTTTCTTATCTCATTTTAGTTTTCCTGGTTCATATTTAGGGATGAAATGTTGTCTAGTTGTGCTCAGTGGTGGAAGAAATACTCAGTTTTGTTACTTAAGTACAAATACAGGTACCAGAGCAAAAAAATACCCAAGTAAAAGTAAAAGTATCATATGAAACTTACTACTTAAGTAAAGGTATTAATGAACTTTTTTAAGAGATGTACGTAAAGAGTAAAAAAGTATTTCTCACAGATTTTGAGATCTAATGAAGCTTCAATTCGTTTTTTTTTTCTTTATATATTCTTGTTTGCTCAAACTATGACCTTCATAAAATAAACTCTCAGACTTTCAGCAGGACTCAGACAAGAATAAAAAATACTTTTACTCTTCAGTCCTGTTCAAAAATGTGGTGGAGTAAAAGTTTAAAGTATCCACTTAAAAATGTACTTGAGTAAAGTACAGATACCTAGGTTTTTACTTACTACACTTTACTACATTTACTTTGTTATGTTCCACTACACGTTGCTATCCAGGTCTATTGAAACATACAGTACAAAGTTTGAAATGCGATATGTTGCTATAGAAATAAATGATAGTGTGTTATTGAAACTAGGTTAGACTGTGTTATCCCACTGACACAGTCACCCTGAAGTTGGAGAGTCCCATTGAACTCATTCCCAAATGTAAAATAACCTGTTATAAAAATATATACATGAGCAATCAGTGCTGGATGAAGTACTAAGGTTTGTTAATTAAGTAAAAGTACAGATACAGAGGTCAAAAGTTACTCAAGTAAAAGTATCACATGAAAAAATCTACTTAAGTAAAAGTATTAAAGTTGTTTAAAAATGTACTTTAAGAGTGAAAAGTAAAAGTATTTCACACAAGTGTTGTCCATTTGTTAAAGTGGACATGCAGTGATATTGATTAAAATGGTACAGATTTTGGTCAATTATAGCAATACAAATCAATTTCTTATGAATTTTGTTTATTTATTTTGTTTGATCAAAGCTGAAGCTTGAACTCAAAAACTTCAGTCAGGATGTACCTGGTAAAATAACTCCTCAAATCAGATGAAAAGTACTTTTTACTTTTCAGTCCAGTTCAATAATGTAGTGGAGTAGAAAGTACAGATACTGCTCTCAAGTGTAATGAAGTAAAAGTAAAAAGTATCCACTGTAAAATGTACTTCAGGAAAGTACAGATGCCTAAAACTTCTACTTAAGTCCAGCACTTTGCTACTTGTACTTTGTCACCTTCCACCACAACAGCACAATGAAATACTTAAGTTCTGTATAAAAACTGCTAACTGTGTAGTAGATCTGCACAAATATATTCTGAAATGTAATTTTTGTGTTAGTTATTAAATCATAAATCACAAATCTAATCACAGTCGTAATACTTGTAAGATATTTTTCCTTAATTGTATGACCTCCAAATCTCCAAAAAACCTTTTTTTATCCCTAAAATGCCTAAAAATAAACTAACAATATATTCTTTCCATCATATACTGAACAATAAGCTGATATAGTAATTATACTGTGAAATTGAACCGTACTCTATATTTAAGTATATACCTGCCCAAACACCTTTGCCTCCAGCACAGGCACGTGTTGCCAGGTTGTGACTCAAACTCTTAGTCATCTTTGTATTTCTCGTCACAGTGTATTTATAGGGACTGTTCACGTGTGTTCGGTGTTTCTCCAGCTGTGGGGACGGCCCTGGTGCCTCTGCTGCCTCGGTGCTTTTGAGTGTGTCCTCAGATGAGTTTGTCCTGGTTTAGGTGTTACACCTGTGTAGTCCTTATTACACTATTTTCTGGTCTATATCATAATGTTTTCTTATCATAAAAATACTTGAAGTTATGTTTTGCTTCATTCATATGTTTAACATACCAATCCTGCATATTTAGGCTGCGTTCTTCTCTCAAACAGAAAAAACCTCTGTTCCACCTTGTGATGTCATGTGATATTACAGGAAGTGCTCCACTGTGTTTTTAAACTCCACACACCTTCACTAGAATCATTTGGATAAATTCAGCTTTGAAAAGGCCTATTTCTACTGAACAAAAAGTAAAAAGTAGCTATTAACCTTAAAACTATCACTTCATGACATCACAATGTGTAACAGAGCATTTTCAGCTTTGGAGATGTAACAGACTAATAACGCAGGATTACTCAAACATTTGTGAATGAAACAAAACACAGCTCCAGGTCTGTTTTTGAGGAGGTGACATGACTTAAAGCTCATAAGAGTAAATTTTGTATAATAAAGGAAGTGGAACTAAACACTAAAGCCACTTTTTTCGCTACTAAATATGTATGTGGTATTTTAATAGCTATGGCTACTGTTCCTAGTCTTTTTTTTTTGGCAATTTTAGGCCAAACTATATGTAGATTTGCATCTTTGTGTGTGTGCTGCCTGCAGTGGCCACTGCAGTGTCCAGTACTATGTGACATCACACAGGACTGCCCTGATTACAGACAGGTGTAGATTATAAACACCCCTCACTCTTTTCTTTAGTCCTCCAGACACTGCCCAGTTTAGCAGCTCTATTTGAAATGTGGCTGTGGGCAAAGTTTATGTGATTAGTCCCAGTTTTAGTCCTGGTTTAGTCCATAGTTTGGTCCTGTTTTAGGAAGTTACTCTTACTTCTGTGATTGACTTGGCTCAATTTGCATTTTGTGCAATATTTGATCAACAAAGACGAACAAGCACATTTTAGCACTCACTATCTGACAGCGGCTCAGTTGGTAGAGTATTTGTCCACTGATCCAGAGGTTGGCGATTCGAATCCCACTCTTGACATAAACATCATGGGTAGAGTGGCCCGATCCACTGACCCACAGGTTGATGGCACGATTCCAGCTCCCACAGATGATGCTGTTGTTGTGTCCTTGGACAAAACCTTAGTCACCTCTCTCTCTTTTATTTTTGTTTGCTCAAAGCCAAAGCTTGAACTCGAAAATGTTTAGTCAGGATGTTACAGTGTGTTATCATGTACATTTCAAATACATATGAATGGATCCATATTTTTACATTATATTTTTATGAATTCTATTGTTTTCTGTGTCTGTTTAAGTTGGGCTGTGACCACGACGACCCGTCTCTCTGCCTCTCTCTTTCATTCCTTCCTCTCATTCAACAGAACAACGTGAACAGGATGAGTTTAAATGTCACTAGAAACCTGTTCAGTCAGATAAACTCTCTCTCTCCATCTCTCCAAAGTATTCTCTCAGAAGACTCGTGACTTTAGTTTTGCTTTAAATGGCACTCCTCTCCCCCCCATCTCTTTCTCTTGTTCCTCATCTTCTATTACTCTCACCTATCTATTTCTTTCTTTTTCTCCCTCCTCTTCTCTCTCTCCCTGTCTCTCTGTTTCTGTCTCTGTGTGTCTGTCTCGCGCTCTCTGTCCCCTCTTTGTGTGTCTCTCTCTGGCTCTCTTCCTCCTTCCCTCCTTTCTCTTTCACTCTCCCCCTCTTTTTCTTCTTCCCTCTTTTCTCTCTCTCTTTGTCCCTCTTCTTCCCTCTCTTCTCTGTGTGTCTCTCTCTCCCTCTCTCCTTTTTCTTGTTTTCTCTCTTCTCTCTATGTGTCTCTATCTCTCTCTCCCTCTCTCCTTTCTCTTCTTCCCTCTCTTCTCTCTGTGTGTATCTCTCTGTGTCTTTCTCTACTGTCTCTTCTTCCCTCTCTTCCCTCTGTGTGTGCGTGCCTCCCTATCTCTCCCTCTCTCCTTTTCCCTCTCTTCTCTCTATGTGTCTCTATCTCTCTCTCCCTCTCTCCTTTCTCTTCTTCCCTCTCTTCCCTCTGTGTGTATCTCTCCCTGTGTCTTTCTCTACTGTCTCTTCTTCCCTCTCTTTCCTCTGTGTGTGCGTGCCTCCCTATCTCTCCCTCTCTCCTTTTCCCTCTCTTCTCTCTGTGTCTCTCTGTGTCTCTCTTCCTGTCTTCTTTCTCTTCTTCTTCTTTCTGTTCTGTCATTGCTGTTCTGTCGTTGCTGTTCTTGTCTAACCTGTACACAGACTTTATGAGACAGTTTAAAGGCGAGTGCAGATAATCTCGTTAATTGGCTCTGGAACAATCAGGTCACTTTCCCTTTAAATCCTGTTTACTTCTTTCAGCTAATGCCCATATCTACAACTGCATCCACCTGGAGATGTGTTTTGTTTCATTCACACAGGTTTGAGTAACACTTTATTATTAGTCTGTCACATCTCCAAAGCTCAAAATGCTCTGTTCCACCTTGTGATGTCATGAAGTGGTAGTTTTCAAGTTAACAGCTCCTTTTAGCTTTTGCTCAATAAAGATTGAAAAAGGGCTAAAATGATCCAAATGATTCTAGTGACGGTGTATGGAGTTTAAAAACACAGTGCAGCACTTCCTGTACTACCACATGATGACATCACAACGTGGAACAGTATGTTTTTTTATTTCTTGTTTCTGTTTCATGAAATATAAACTTGATAATAATTGACAATGAAAAAATGAAGGGCCACATTCCGTCACGTTCACGCTTCAACTTGACTTTACACAGAATTTGTTCATTCCAAACCAGTTTTAACATCTCCAGTGGTACTTTGTAAATATTTGACTATTGCTTAACTCAGACATATTGTGCTTATGTCTGCTCTATAGTTACAATATACAACACCTTTGGATCGTATATTAATATAATTTGCACATTTTAAATTGCAGTATTCACCTAAACAATATGATAGAATAAAACAATTGCCGCAAACATCATCACAACAAAGAGCCGTGTAGCTGTCGGCGCCCCCTATGGACAGTTGCACATCACACTAGCGAGCCGCGGGTTTTTTTCATTTGTACCAAAATGAGTATGCGACACTGTTGAATCCTATGAGTATCACCGGTTAAGAAAATAAAATTGAAGAACAAAGTGCGTTGTCACAGTGGGCGTGTGCTGATAGTGGTGAAAACGGGGATTGATCAGTAAAATGGAGTCTTGAAAATAAGTGATTAAAGATTGCAGCATGCAGGAATCACTCCACAAATAACTTCAACAAAGTACATGAGAAGGAAACAAATATAACACGGTTAACAGCTCTGAAAAGTCAATTTAGCAGAATTTGCCTGATTTAAGATATTTTACTAAAAGATTTTTCTCATTTCTATTGTTTTATAGAGAATATGCCTGACTACTTCAGAACATAAGAGATGCTAAATACTTCAGTAGTATCTTCACTGTGCTAATTATTATGGTCATGGTTTTACTTGTACTAGAGCAGCGGTGGAGGAAGTCCTCAATTTTGTCACTTCAGTAAAAGTACAGATACAGAGAGAGAGTTACTCAAGTAAAAATATCACATGAAAAAATCGACTGAAGTAAAAGTGTTAAAGCGCTCATTTAAATGTACTTTAAGAGTAAAAAGTAAAAGTATTTCACACAAGTGTTGTTCATTGATTAAAAAAAGAGACATATTTTGGTCAAAAGTAACAATACAAATTAATTTTTTAGTTTTTCTTATGAATTTTGTGCTTGTATTTTCGCTCAAAGCCGAAGCTTGAACTCGAAAACTTTAGTCAAGATGTTACTGCAAACATGGCAAAAATAAACACACAAATCATATGAAAAGTACTTTTTATTTTTACTTCACTACATTTTTGAACAGAACTGAAAAGTAAAAAGTATCCACTGTGAATAGTAAGTAAAATACAGAAATACCTACTTAAGTACAGTACTTTACTCCTTGTACTTCATTACGTTCCACCACTGTACTTGAGTAGTATCATTCGGAAGTTGTTGTGTTTTGTTTTTCTTATTACTGCTTTACTTCTACTTGTGCAGATACCGGAGGCTGTAGTGTGTCGTGTGGTTATGACTTTGCAAACTCCACTTCCTCATTGACGCTTGAAGTGTGTCGGATAATAATAGTGTCTTTAACTGTCAGTGTTTTGTTTTCAGAAAATGGGGCAGGCTAAAAATAGACTAAACCTGTGCTAAAAATCTAATACAAAAACGCCACTTTGTTTGTTCTATTGAGTTATTTTTAGTCCATCTCCTCTGCAGACCGCTTCAACTGCCTGTGCATTCACTTAAAAGCTCCGTACCATGTCTTATAAATGTGAAAGGCAGAACTAGTACATTTTAAACAGTTTGCAGTGGTCCAAAGTTATTCCTCACATACTTTATGCATTCAGAACATCCTAGTTACTCACTGTGATGAATTTATAAGCAAAATACGTCTCGTCCCAGTACAGATATAATGCATAAGCAGCTCTTGAGGTCAAAATAAGACTGCTGTGTACCGTCTGCATCTAATTTATAAAGCGCTTCATTGTCCAGTAATCAGTAAGTGTGTGTTGGCATGCTAGTGGTTGCTTTTACCGTGACGACAGCAGTCTGCTCTGGTCTCTGAAAGTTGTGAAAAGCATCTATAAACTCATCCTGGTGAATAATTAAGATGTTCTGAATGCATAAGGTAAGTGAGGAGTAACTTTGGACGACTGCAAACTGTTTAAAATGCACTAGTTCTGTTTTTCATGTTTTTAAGATGGTAAAAATCAGGTACATCGCTTTTAATCATGGTTCTGAAGTTTTGCGTTTGAGCCCCAGAGCCAAACAGGGAATTCATCCAACTCCTTTCAGTTTAGCACAGGCTGCTAAGTGCTAACCCTGTACAAACATGTTCTGAAATGTGATCCGTGTATTAGTTTGTCAGTTCAGATTTCAGTCGTGTTCTCAATTCTTCTGGACATGTTTAAAATGTGAACTTTGAACAGAATCCTAATATTAAAACATAAATTGCAAATGGAATCAAAACATTATGCTTTATTCAGAAAAATCCTAATTTGATATTTTTCCCAAATCGTTCCGCCCTACTTCCCCGTCATTCCTTGGTGCTATCTTGGTTTTATGGATTATTAGATCAGAGCAAAGGTGGGTTAGGTTCTTGGTAACTTCTAGTTAAGCAACAATAATAAGAGACATTGTACCCAAGATGACGGCTGTTTTGTATTCACCAGTGATTGAGAGTGACCTCATTTTATTGGGCAGTTTAATGCTAAATACCAAGACAACAACGAGGAGAACAAAATATGCATCATCATGGGGTCTTATTCTGCGTAAAAGCTGCTAACCTTGTAGTTTGGAGCTTTACAAACATGTTCTGAAATGTCCCTGTGTGTCAGATGCCCTCCCTGTGTCTCCACAGGAGTCTTACTCTGTGTAAAAGCTGCTAACTTCAGCCTGAACCTTTTCCCAAATTGTCGTTACGTGTTTGCTCATTTAGCCTTATGTGCTTGACATTCTGCAAACGTTAATAAACATCAGCAGACAGTACCAAGATGGCCGCTCTGACATAATTGTTTTCAGAGTGTCTTGTTTTGGGTTTGTATGATTCAGTTTTTCCATGAGCTAAAAGTCTTATGTTTGAAGTTTCCTATTTACAGTTTAACACAAGTGTTTTTCTAATAATAGCTGATGGCTAACTTATTAACTTAACTTTGCTTAAAATAACAACATCAATCTGGCAATATGAGTGCACTTTTCTTTCTTTTTACTGTCTGTAAAACGTGAAAAACAGAACAAGCTCATTAAAAACAGTTTGCAGTTGTCCAAAGTTAGTCTAGATGCAAGTCATTTTGATAATCCACATTTTTTTTGCAGTGTACCTGAAATAATACTTGTGTCATAACTGCATACTTTAAAGTTTGTTGTTTTTGGTGTTTTCAAAGAAGTCCTCCCTCAGTTGGTATGTAGCTGTAAAGGAAGTAATTGACGTGGCCTGGAGGGGCAGAAACAAGCAGGATCCTGCCCTGAGCGAAGGACACAGAGCGATTCACAAGAGCTCAGGGCAGAATATGGAAACATGGATCATATTTGTGTGTTTGGGTTTGAGGTGGAGATGTGTCTTACGTATAAAAGCTCTATTTAAATATCCCTCCATTACACTCCCATATGTACATCATGGAAGGATAATACGACCTGGAAGATGAATCAAAGGGGGCATTGTATTGGTTTCAATGGTTTCAATTTAGACTAAAAGGAGGCTAGGTTAGGCTGTGTAAAAGATGCTAACCCTGACCTCTACAAATATGTTCTAAAATGTCCTGTGTGTCAGATGCCCTCCCCCGCCTCTATGGGGTCTTATTCAATGTATTGTAAGAGGCTAAGAGCAAGGATAGGATTCAAAAAAAAAAAAAAAAAAAAGACATAGATATATCGCTTGGTCAACATATCGGGCCGATATTTGCACTCTTTAGCATTTTGGCTATCGGCTCTTGATATTTAGCCTTAAAATGCCTGATTTCAGTACGAACTATAAAAATCCAACATTTTACAACTTAAGAAAATGTAATACCCATTTAATCTAAAGTTTCTCGTGTCACCTGAGATTATAACAGCGCTAAACAATCTGGGGAAATATATAAATTGTTTTCTGACATTGGGATTAGAGTTGTTATTTATGTTTTGATAATAGGATTCTGCTCAAAGTTTACATTTTAAACACATCCAGATGAATTGACAAGAAGCCTGAAATATGAAATGGCAAACTAATACATGAATTCACAGGAAATGCTCTCAGCCACATCGGTAACAGCTGTGGTTTTTCTGTGTATGCATCACTTTTAGAGTGTTATACACGCTGTTAGCTGTGCTCTGCAAACAATCATATTTACTTTGCAATGTTAATGTTAATGGAGTATGCTCATTATTCAAGGACAAGCAGAAATGACTGTGGTCAGTTTTAAAGAAGAACTCAGCCTAAATCTGCAGGGTTTGTGCGTTAAACATGTGTGAATGAAACAAAACACAACTCCAGGTCTGTTTGTGATGAGGAAACAACATTGTAACGTAGAAAAGGACGTAATATGGGAGCTTTAATTTAAGTGAAATATATACATGGCACCTCTATTTCATATAAAATAGAGCCTTGTTCCTTGTTCCTTGTTGTCGTTGGGTTTCAGTGCAGTTTCTATCTCCTCGAGGCTCATGTTGACACCGTCTTGTTTCCATTATCTTTGTCCTAGAGCGGTGACGAATGCAGCGTGTGTGATTGAGGAAGAGCCGTCATAAAAATAAAGATCACAGCAAGGAAACATGAGTCAACAGAGCAGGTGACTAGAACGGGACTAAATCAGGAGTACACCAGGAGTAAGCCAGGACTAAAGAAGAAGACTAAACCAGATGCCCACAGCAGGCCTCTGGGTAAAGTTCTCTGTAATTACTAAGGTAGATAAGGAGGTGGGAAATCCCCTTTACATCACAGGACTTCAGACTCACTCCAGAAAAAATCCACTCCAGTTTTTCCAGTTTGACCCATGACGTCACATTAGCAGACTAAACGAGGACTGCACTAGAACTAAATCAGGACTAAACCAAGACTAATAGCAGGGTACTACAGCAGAACTAAACCAGGATTAAACCATCGCTACAATGGGACTAAACCACAGCAATACCAATACTAAACCAAGATTAGACGAGAACTAAACCAGGACTAAACTAGGACTAAATCAGGAGTAAACCAGGGTACTACAGCAGAACTAAGCCATGATGAATCCAGGACAACAGTGGGACTAAACCAGGACTAAACCAGGACTAAACGGGCACTAAACCAGGTGACTACAGTAGCACTGAACCAAGATTATTCCAGGACTACAGCGGGACTAAACCAGAACTAAACCACAGCTAAACCAGGACCAAACAGCAACTAAACCAGGTGACTAGAACTGAACCAGGTCTAAACAAGGATTAATCCAGAACTAAACCAGAACTAAACCAGAACTAGGCCTATTACATTAAAGGCTTGAGTGAATGATCTCACTTAATCTCAAAGTCTTGTCTATCTATCCGGTTTGACCCATGACGTCATATTAACAGCTCTATAAAGGTAAAAAGCAGGAAGTGTTTATGTGACTGCACAGTGTGAAGTGTCTCAGTGATGCTAAGATCCAACCCTATAATAAACCACAACAACCAACTCAGAGTGGGCCCATAAACGTCCATTATCAGCATGTAGCCGCCATGGTTCACTTTACTGGAAGCACATTTTATCACTCGTCTTAGGTGGCTAGTATATTGTCTTCAGGATAAAGAATTAAAGGTGCACTATGTAACATTTCTAGTATTGGGCCCTCCACCTGCACTGAGGTCTTATTGCTTTGACTGGAATCTTCCACAGTATCTCATTAAACATAACTATATCCATGGAGACAAGCCAGGTTGCAGTTCTGATCTGTGAAGAGGTGACACTAAAAAGCTTGTTTTTCGATATAATAACACTTTTTTTTTTTTTTTTGAATATTTACGAGGAAGATCAATTTAATGCCTACTGTGGAACATTCTAGGTACAACAATCAAATCTTCATGGAGACAACATGAAAACAGAGGGTACTGAGTGTTTTTCATCATTTTTCAACTCCAGGATCAAGAATCTTCCACTGTTACCATGGTGACACAATGCACACATTAGCAAATACATTTTTTAATTTTTTTTTTTAGATCGTCTGAAAGCTAAAAACAAAACAAAAAATCCAAAATGTTTTAAAGACATTTTCAGGAGCTTGGGATCGAGTATTGACGCCAAAAAATGAGTGCGACTAACTGAGAAACTGTTGGCTAATGCTAGCTAGTGACTGTAATGCTATTTGACATTTTTCTTTATTATTATTGAGAGGGACTTGTTTAACTGCATAAATCTGCTAACCTGTTGTAACTGAAAGGCATCAATAGAGACTAAAGCTGCATTCGACAAAAGAAATTCATGGTTGCCTTAAGACATTTCCTATCAATTGTTTAGCTAGTCAACTAAAAAGGAGGTGTGGAAAAAGCTCTCAGAACTTGGCCTGTCATGATAACAAATTTAGAAGTGTGATATATTGCGGAATCGATAATATTGAAACAAAACTCTATCTCAAAAAGTATTCTAAATGTACAATATAACAGAATAAATAACAGAATGCAAGAGTTAAGTTGTTATCTTGCATTTATATTGCGTCAGAGACATTCATAATTCAACTTTTTACAACTCAAATCTTATCAAAGTACAGAAAAATAACCAAACTTTTCCCAGTTGTGCAAAGAAAAACTCCCTGTGATAAAAATTGACCGCCAAAAAATAGTGTTCCATCTGTCATGTAGTGAACGAGAAGTCGATTTAGAAATTATTGAGACCGGCCTACTCAAAACTATTACATATTTGATTTGATATCTATGTATCTGACCCAAACTGCACTCACAAGACGACACCTGCAGGGAAAGTTCATGCAAAAACTACTAGGAGACAATGTATTTATGAAAAGACAGATTAAACTTGTGAATCGTGAGTTTAATCTGCCTTTTTACATATAAATAGCTACCAAATAATACCATATCTTGATCTAACTCACTCATTGACTTCTCCTTTCTGCTGTTGTCCCACATAAATCCTTATATTTAACTAATACAAAGCCTACAGCCCCATTAGAGATTATTTTTATATTCCCCGCCATCCCTTATTTGGCTGTATCCTCCTTGTTCCACAGATTTCTGACTGAGTGATTGAACCTTGACAACCTCCACTATGGACGAATCGGAGAGTAACCCGTCCCACGCCGCGTTTGAGCTCTTCACCCAGGCTCAGACCTTTAAAGAAGTCCAACATCACTTCTCTGAGCTGTGCAAACATCTGGAGATCAACCCCAAAGACTACAAGACCTTCTACAGGACGTTGAAGGACAAACTCAACTCATGGAAGGCCAAGGCCATGTGGACCAAGTTTGACAAGAGAGCCTCACATCCAGACTACCAGCAGGGAAAAGTCTGTGCGAAGAATAAGGTAATGCTGACTTTCACTGTGTTTTAATCATAGACTGTATGTAAATGGACATAGCTAATCTGCTAGCCGCTGCTTTGCAAACAGGAATTGAGCATGGGCACACTTCGGGCTCCATCGACTCCTCTCTCTGTCGCCCCTCTCTCCATAAATCTTGCTGTCAGGCTCATCATTTTGGTCTTAAACTGTTCGTATTGACCCATTCTACATGATCCTGGTATTTTCTTGTGTCCATAACTCAAGATATAAACATTAACAAGAGACAAATCAGTTTTCCTGTGAGGTCGCTTCCGCTAGTGTTATCGATAGGTTTGATTTTAATGCTAAATACTTAAAAAAAATTATTTCTTGGGCGATTTATTTATTTTTCCTATTGCAGTTTCCAGATCAACGTCCGTTAAGTGTTTGCAGACCCATCTCAGCACACGTGTTGTGGGTGTTCAGGTGATTTTGTAACTGTGAAGTACGAACCCGCTCATTTGGCGTTTGGCTGTGGGTTTCGGGTTGCTACCCTATTGAGCCACCCTTCTTAGACTATTTACAATTAGTTAGTTAGTTAATGGAATAATAAAGCATTTTTATTGGCTGTGAACCAGGAAATAAGGCTGTTGTCGGGGTCATCCTTAAGTACGCCAGTAGTTACGGTAAGTTCAGTACGTCTCAGGGGAACATGCCTTCAGATGATGGATGTATGTATGTTTTCTACTTTCTGTTTAATTATGTTTTGATGTTTTTTTAACAGTAGTTTATGTATTAAGGTTAAGCAGAGGTAGAACGGTTAGGAGTAGCGCTATGGGTTAGGATTAGGAATAGTGTCAGGTTTAAGAACAGGGTGGAAACTTGCATGGATGGGGAATACGGGGATTTTATGCGCGCACAGGTCTCTATGTTTAGGCGTTTCACAATAATTACCGGTACTATATATTTGTAAAAAAAAAAATTGAGATTGTTGAGACGTATTTTTATTGTTAAACGATAAGATTTGAACTGTGGAGGGTTGTTACTGCCTATTTAAAAATGGTTTACTGAGATTATCTTGTATTATTGTTATTGTGTCAGTGGGCAAATTTTGTTATCGTGACAGCCCTACCTATGTTCCCCATTTCCTGGACTTTGGGAGAAGCAGGACTGAGGAGCATGGTTAGATTTTTGAACGTGAGATACCTATGTTCCCCTGTCTATAGATCATGAAGAACTGTGGTGGCAAAACTCTTGCCTCTTAAAGCTGTGAAAAGTGCTTTTAAACTCATCATGGTGAATAATTAGGATGCTAGGAATGCATTAGGACAGTGGGGAATAGCCATATTTTGCTTATATCTGTTATATTTGGACATTTTAACTTACAATATTAATGCAAAACGACTTAATAAAAGGAATAAGTCCACTGACTTCCAGGTCAGTAAATTGCGGTGCCCAATGAGACATTCCTTCTTTCCATTTATGATACATCACCATGAACACCATCACAAGTGCCACAAGTCTACACATCATACCAGTGAGAAGGTGAATTTTTAGCCAAAATCCTGTATATATCTTTGTTTAAAATAAAATGGGAGAAAGAAGTAGAATAGTGTGTACTTGTGGCGTGTATCAATGCCAGCAACATCTTAAATACAGTACAATACAGTCAAGCCAAAATGTTCTCAATCTGTGAAGTTAAAGACTCACTGATGAATCTCCTTGCTTTATAGACACAAACATTTAAATCAATATTACAACTTCACTGCTCCTCCTTGTTTCAGTGCCTGGTTTTGGGAGCTGGACCCTGTGGGCTGAGGACGGCCATAGAGCTGTCTCTACTTGGAGCTCAGGTTGTGGTGATCGAAAAGAGAGAAACTTTCTCCAGAAACAACGTCCTCCATCTTTGGCCCTACACGATCATCGACCTGCGCAATTTATGTGCCAAAAAGTTCTACGGGAAATTCTGTACTGGAGCTCTGGACCACGTCAGTGAGTGGAGTCTATACTGTAATACTGTTCTGTTAATAAGGTTTTTTAGAGATGTAGGTAACTTTGTAATGGAAATTTGTAACTGTAACTATTCAGCAGGGATTCAAGGACTAAACCAGGACTGAACCAGGTCTATGCCAAGACTGAACCAGGAGCAAACCAGGGACAAACCAAGACTAAACTAGGACTAAGTCAGGGCTAAACCAGAACTAAACCAGGACTGAGCCAGAGACGTACACCAAGCAACTACACCAAGAGACTAAACCAGGGATTAAACCAGGGATTAAAACAGGGATGTAAACCAGGGTCATAAATCAGGACTAAACCAGGGATGTAAACCTGAGACGTAAACCAGGACTAAACCAGGATTAAATCAAGGACTAAATCAAAGTACTAAACCAAAGGACTAAACCAAGGATTTAACCAGGCATTAATCCCTGTGTGTGCTTTTAGGCATCCGTCAGCTGCAGCTCATCCTGCTGAAAGTGGCTCTGCTCCTGGGGGTGGAGGTGCACAGTGGGGTGGAGTACCAGGGTCTGGTGGAGCCCACGGGAGAAAACGGTACTGTCTCCAATGCACTCATTTAAAGGTCCTATATTACACAAAAATAGACTCTTGTGAGCTTTAAGTCATGTTAGAGTGTTCCTCAAAAACAGACCTGGAGTTGGGTATTGTTTCATTCACACGTTTGAGTAACACTTTATTATTAGTCTGTACATCTCCAAAGCTCACAATGCTCTGTTCCACCTTGCGATGTCACGGAGAGGTAGTTTTTAAGTTAACAGCTCCTTTTACCTTTAGTTCAGTAGAGATTGGTAATTCCAGGGCTGAAATTATGCAGATGATTCTAGTGAAGGTGTGTGGAGTTTTCAGTTTGAGAGAAGAACTCTGCCAAAATATTCAGGGTTTGTGTGTTAAACATGTCTGAATGAAACAAAACACAAGTCTGGGTATGTTTTTTGATGAAGAAACAACATTATATCATAGATCAAAAAATTGCGTAACATGAGCCATTTAACTGTGTAAATACAGAAGGGAGTTATGTAATTATGATTTTGTTCAACAAGCCCTGGAGCATTAATATTTGAGAGAACTAATACAAGAATCTCATGCATTTCAGAACATGTTTGTAGAAGTCTAAACTACACAGTTAGCAGCTTTTCTACTCGTGAAAATATTATTCTAGTATTAAACTATAACTTATTTCTGGCCAAAACTATATAACTGATAAACCTCACCTTTTCACAGTGGCATTTTCCCGTAAATTTCCATTTACGTTGTGTTTTTATGGTTGAAAAATGATAATAAGACATTTATAACCTGGTGGTAGAATTTTTCGAATAATCACAGTAAGTACAGAGCAGTGGGTGGAGATAGGTGATAGGTGAAAACAGTCATTTTCTGATCACTCAAATCTCAAATGGATTTCTCAAACATGCATGAATCAATTGAAATACAACTCTGAGTAAGCTAATAACAAGGGAACACTGTTATAATGTGGTCAAAAGCGTTTGTTTACATAATATGTCGCTTTCAATGTCCCTGTGTTAGGTTGGATGGCCCAGATAAAGCCTGCGTCTCATCCCGTCTCCTCGTACCAGTTCGACGTGTTCATCTCTGCAGCAGGAGGCAGCTTACGCCCTGAAGGTGAGACTTACCAAAGGGCAAGGGTCAACGTAACTCTGTGTATTTCTAATATAAATAATGCTCCAAAAGTTCAATTTCAATGTTGATACTAACAAACATTTTAGATAGAATGTCATTTTCAGCACAAAATAATTGTAGTTTCAGTGTTATTACCATGTCGTCTTATGCCTGATATAGAATGAGGTCATTACCAAAACTGTTAAGAAAAGTTTGTCCAATTTTGTCCTGTTTATCTGACTTCTTTCAGTACTAATACTTGTTCAAACGAGTGTCTAGTTTTGAAAGAACTGGATCCTATAGGTCACTTTAAATTAATGTTAAAATGTTTGGAAATTAGATCTATGGTTTGCAGCTGTTTTTAATTCAATTCAATTCAATTCAAGTTTATTTCTAAAACACATTTAAAACAACTTGAGCTGACCAAAGTGCTTCACATAAAACTCAACAAAAACAAATATGCAGATAACACAATACATAGAAAAACAACAATAAAACACCAAAATATCCTGTTTAGCTAGTATTAAATGCCAGGGAGATACGGTGGGTTTTCAGTCAAGTGTTAAACTGCGTTAAAGACTGAGAGGATCTGAAAGCCTGAGTTTGGACACACCTAGCTAAAAAAATGTTGTGATTGTCTAAATGTTGACTTGTGCCTTTGTCATGGCTGAAAAAGGGAGTAGTAATCTCAACAAGATAGTCCTGGTTGATACTTTTGTCAACAATAGCTCGGAATGATGATTGCTCACGTATTTCTTTATTTGGCAGGATTTAAGAGTAAGGAGCTGAGAGGGAAACTGGCCATCGGGATCACAGCTAACTTTGTGAACAGACACACAGCTGCAGAGGCTCAGGTGGCAGAGATCAGCGGAGTCGCACGCATCTACAACCAGAAGTTCTTCCAAGACCTGCACACACAAACTGGTGAGATGTCTATATGAAATTTAAAGGTTTAGAAATTAAATCAGTAAGCATGGTGAAGTAAATGTGGAACTTTTTTTATTGGTTTTGGAGATTGGAGATAGGGCTGTATATTGACCGATATTTGAACTTTTGGGAACCTGCTATCTGCCTTAAATCTCCAGCAAAGGATGATATTTGTTTGGCCCAACCACCTGTCTAAATATGCACAAAGATTTATTTGAACACTTTGGTCCAAAAAGGGTACTGCAGAAATGTGACTACTTTACTCTTGGCCTAGTAAAACAAGGTAATGGCAAATGCTAATGTTAGAATTTGGGGAAAGTAATAAAAATCTGTCAGAGCTTAATGGCCTTTGGTTTCTCTGGATTTGAAACAATCGTATCAGGATCAGGATCAACATTTTTGTCAATTTCTCTCAAAGACCCAACTACCTGGAGTCATTCATGCACTAAACCAGGTCCTTTTAGAGATGGGCACTGGCACAGAGTTTGCCAAAAAAAGTTTTGGAGGAAAAAATTAAACATTTGGAGCAAAACTTCCAAGTATTTACTCAAAACGAACATAATTTAAGTCGGCATGGTGAGACCAGTAGAAACACTTAGGTCTGTTTAGCTTAAATATTTGTTTTTGAAAAAAGAGCAGAGGAAAGCGTTTCTTTTCTAGATTTAGCCAAAGTTCAGAGAGTGTTCCCGAGAGTAGATCCATGTTGTGTTCAGAGCTGCACATGTCTGTTTTGTGCAGGTTCCTGTGCATTGATTTGCAGACTGCAGAGCCCTCCCCGTCTCTGTGGTTTTTGTAAAATGTGTGAACGAGCAGAAAGGCTGTTGAGTCTGTCACACGAAATGCACTCCAAACTAAACAAAAAGTACAGTTAACAGTTTCAACAAAAAGGTTTAGACTTAATATGCCCAGTAGAGTCTTTTGTTAGTTTTAAGCAGGTGTTAGTTTTAGGCAAGATCCAGGGTAAGGTACATTATATTGTCCCTGTATATAGTGCATTTGTCTCACTGACTGGGAAAACAAACATGAAAACTCAACACTCAGCCACGTGTCACCAAACAGATATGTAGCAAAGAAAAAAAGTTAAATGACTCTACAAAATGGGTGCAAAGGGTGAACTGACGATTTGAACATAAAACATAGTATAATAATAGTCTACAATAATCTACATAAAGTTATTAAATATTCAAGTCATTTTCAGTTATGGTAGAATTTTGTTTTTAGAACTTGCATTTGGACATTCAGACTTCTGGTTGAATCACAGGAAGGAAATGAGAAAGAGATGACAAGTAAATGTGATGTAATTTGTAAAGTCACAACATGTGAACTATAGACGGTTTGAAGAAGTGGATAAAGGAAGTGTGATGTCACTCATAGCGTTCAGCTCCAGTCAGATGAAGCTCATCCAGGCTAGAGCCGTTATAGGGGGAATTTGGAGCCAAATTCAATTTTAAGAATTCCTACCACTGGTATCATAGCAATAGCCAATCCGGAGCGAGGCTTTTGAAATTAACGTCCCTTCCCACCCGTATCGCTGCTTTAGCATGGGGCAGGCACTTAGCAACTCTGTCAATTAAACCTGTTGCTAACGCTAGCGGTAGCAACCTTGGGGAAAGAAACGCCCTGATTTGTTTGTTATTGATGTTCATATTGATTTACGGACACAATAGTGAAATAAAAACACCAGGATCATGTAGAGTGGGTTAATATGAACATTTTAAGACCAAAATAACGAGCCTGACAGTGGCATTTGCGGAGAGCAGGGCAATAGTTGTCCTGTGTAGACTGATTGGAGTTGATGTAGCTAGAAGCATGCTCATGATCACTTCCTATTTGGAACGTGAGGGCTAGCAGGTTAGCTATGTCCATTTATCTCTACAGTCTATGTTGGGGACTAAAACCCTATTTCGTCTTCAAGTAATTCTGAATGTAAAATGTTAAACTCAAATATCCCTTCTCCTTTTTCTCCTCCAGGTATTGATTTGGAGAACATCGTGTACTACAAAGACGACACGCACTACTTTGTGATGACGGCCAAGAAGAAGAGTCTGCTGAAGAAGGGGGTCATTAAACAGGTGGGAGCTTATTATAAAGAGTGACCTATATCAACACTCGCTCCATATGAGGCAAATATAAAGCTCAATATAAATGTCATTGGTTTGAGTGAACAGATCCACTGACCCACAGGTTGGCAGTGTGATTCTAGCTCCCACAGATGAAGACTGTATAGTGCCTTGAAGGTGGAAAACTTAAAATAAACTTATCGTGGTGAATAATGAATAATCAGGAAAGTCAGAAATAACTTTGAACCACTGCAATCTGTTTAAAATGGACTAGTTCTGTTTTCATGTTTCTAAGACAGTACAAATCAGGTACAGCGCCTTTTAATTGTAACTTTTATAAACTCCCTCTCTGCTCAGGACTGTGCCGATGCAGAGGACCTCCTGGCTCGGTCGAACGTGGACTATGATGCTCTGTGTCGGTACGCTCACGATGCCGCTGACTTCTCCACCGGAGGAAAGCTGCCCGATCTGGAGTTCGCTCAGAATCACCAAGGGAAGAAGGACGTGGCCATGTTTGACTTCACCTGTATGCACCGAGCAGAGAACGCCTCTATGGTGAGGGAGAGGAAGGGCAAGAAGCTGCTCATCGCTCTGGTTGGGGACTGTCTCATGGAGGTAAGGACAAATATAAGCGTTTAACAGTGGTTCTGAACTGGTTTAGTATAAAAGTGTGCAAAAAGTAATGTCTATGAAAGTTTAGATTACTTACATTAAAGTGTCAGAGTCAGTTCTATCCGTTTCAGTGCAATAAACACATCCATAATAAAAAACATTATTTTAGTCATAAAGTTACATACTGGGGCTTTAAGAATAATTGATCTTGATTTGAGCAGATTTGACTTGATAAATAAAATAATCTGCCAGTGGAACAAGATTTTTTTTGTATGTAAAGTAAGAATAATTGGAAGTATTGTTCATTTCTTTCTCCAGCCTTTCTGGCCTCTGGGGACGGGGATCGCTCGTGGCTTCCTGGCTGCGTTTGACACGGCCTGGATGGTGAGGAGCTGGGGCCTGGGGACTCCTCACCTCAAGATCCTGGCTGAGAGGTGAGACTTTTATAACAGCTGTTTTTCAAGTGCATGGCCTTTCTTCATTTGCAGTTGTGTTAAAGTGCATTTGACAGATTAATGCAATTTTCTAATTATTACTTGGTTTGGTGGGATAGGACCTGTGCTAAATACGTATCATAGTTTTACAGAGTTTTACAACCAAGCAACAGTTTGTGAAGTAAAGTAGAAAAGAGTTTTGATACTTCACGACTTCTAGCTTGTGGTGTGCAGTCTCTTCACTGCAGTGTTTGCGCTCAGGGGACAATAAGAAGTAAAATCTCACACAATTCTCCTGTCTGTGGTTTGTGTTTTTTGGTGTACATTTAAAAATCATTTAAGACTGACAAATCCTGTAGTCTGTGGCGGACTTTATTCTTCATAACCCTTTAGATTAGATTTGCACGAACATGTTCTGTAATGTCCCTGTGTGTCAGATGCCCTCCCTGTGTCTCTGAGGGGTCTTATTCTGTATATAAACTGCTGACCCTGTAGTTTAGACCTGTACAAACATGTTCTGAAATGTGATTCTTGTATTACTTTGTCATATTTCAGTCTTGTATCGTTTCTTCTGGACGTCTTTAAAATATGAACTTTGAACAGAATCCTATTGTTAAAACATAAATCTCAACTTTAATTGCCATCCTTAGACAAATGACAATGAGATCCTTTCGTTCAGCCCTGTTGCACACTCTGAAAGTGTTTATTGCTTCCTCTCAGCCAGATGGTCCTTGGTTCTATTCCTGATAAAGTAAAGGTTAAGTAGATAAGAAATGTACAAATATCATTCATCTTACACTCAAGACTATCTAGTTAAACACCATGTAGGACTTAATTTCAGTTCTTTGTTCTATTGTAGTGTTGTCGTCAGCCTGTATTCCTGGCCGATATTCTAATGTATTGTCATATATGGAGCTCAACCGTGACCACCCACCCCCTGGTTCTGGAAGTAAAATTCTCATTCACTTTTTCCACCGACTTTCCCAAAAAAAAATACAATAAAAGTTTGAAGGCTCAGGACTAATCAGCTATATGATAACTAACGACCACAAGAGCTATATTTTTATTCAAAATCTGTTTCTGATACTTTATAAAACAAAGTTATTAAAACATTTCGCCTAATCTTGTGTTTTAAATGTGCTTTTTTGGACTTAAAACAACTGTGTTATGGATATTAGTTAGTACGTAGCTGGTTAGCTTCCTTCGTGCCTTCAAACTCTTATTATTTGAATTTTTCTAAAACTTCATGGGAAAAATGAATGGAAATTTTACTTCCAGAACCAGAGCAGACTTCGAAGTGGGCGAGACTGTTTAGCTCCATTCGATGACATAACACAGTCACACGTCGTATGATTGTTTCAGGAAAGTCCTATGAGTAATTTTACATTTACTGTTTAACGTACACAGTTAATGACTTACTTACTTGATGGTAAAGATCTATATCACCTAGTAAAGATAACACTGCTCACTTTTAGTTTCACTTTTCAGAAATCTGTTTACATATGAATCCATCACATTTTCAACAACTTTTAAAAATGTACAAGATATACCGGTACTTTATATTGTGTTGTATTTTATTTTAAAACGTGACATAAATAGAGAAAAGTTTTCAAAGCCAACATCATAATATTAAAGAAACTGCTATTATTTTGTGTTTTAAAAATATATACTCCATTGTATAAATAAATGAGTTGTTATTATCATTGTGCAAGCCTTTTCTTTAGCATTGAAATTGAGAGTGGAAAAAGTCTTGCTGAAATTAACCCTATCCACATCATTAAGTTTTGTTTTTTTGTTTGTTCTTTTTATACAATTTTGGAAGTATTTCTCCCAGGTCAACATTTTAATATTGATTTGTTCTAAAGATTGTACCTGATAAAAATATACATACATTTTGTCACTTTCTATGTATTGATTTTGTTTATATTCATCTGTTATTTTTCATGTTTTTTGTTTACAGGGAAAGTGTGTACCAGCTCCTGTCTCAGACCACGCCAGAAAACACCAGTAAAAACTACGCCACCTACAGCATCAACCCGAAAACGCGATACCAAAGAGTCAACCTGACCATCCAGGCTCACCAGGTCAGCTCCGGTGTATACTGCAGTACTTTAATATAATATGAGGTCTCATTCTGTGTAAAAGCAGCTAACCCTGTAGTTCAGTTGTCATTTAAAGTGTCCATATTATGCTCATTTCTGATCTATGTTATAGTGTTGTTTCCTCATCACAAACAGACCTGGAGTTGTGTTTTGTTTCATTCACACATGTTTAACACACAAACCCTACATATTTAGGCTGAGCTCCACTGTGTTTTAAACTCCATACACCTTCACTAATATCACTTGAAACTTGAAAACTACCACTTCATGACATCACAAGGTGGAACAGAGCATTGGAGATGTAGACAGACTAATAATGCAGTCTTACTCAAACGTGTGAATGAAACAAAACACAACTCCAGGTATACGTGTTATATAGGACCTTTTAAAGTAACTACAGATCAACTTTAAAAAATATTACATGTTTTGGCCCAACACTGTCCAGTAAATTGTCTTCACTAATTTATAGACGAAAGTGGGATATTAGCAGAACTGACAACTTGGAACAGATATTTAAACCTCCAAAAGTTTCAGTATTGAATCCCTTTCAGATTTACTGCTTGAGTGCTGGAGTTTGGTAATTCTGTCAAAACCCAGTCCATGTGTTTCTCTGGTTAATTTGCCTATTGAGTGTTGGGCTGTGAAGTGCAAGTACATGTAAAGTGCATACAATGGATCACTTAAATGAGCTTTTGCTCCCTCTACTGGCTTCTTCTTGTATATACAATGTCATCATCACTGAATTATTTTGTTCACTAGTTTTACAGTGTACAGCACATACACAGCTGAGCGTTGTATTGACATAGTTTTAGTGCTTTGAATTCTCTGTCTAGTGCTTAAGTCGTCCCTATAGAAACTACAGCAGCACAAACTGGTTTCTTGTGTACTTTCAGGTTCAGAACCTCTACGACACGGACAAAGGCGGCTCTTTGAACAATAAAGTGAAAAACAAACACAATCCTATGAGACAAGGTCGGTTCCTCCCAACTGCTAATCTCCATTGTGTTTTAATCTTATTGTTTGGATTTTTTGTTGAATTAAAAAAAGTAGAGAAGTTTAGAAGAAGGATACAAGGGAATCAAAGTAACTCAGGACATTATCGCACTCACATCTGAAAACAACAGTGGTGGAATGTATCCGGTATCTGTACTTTACTTAAGTACATTTTAAATTGGTTACTTTTTACTTTTACTTCATAGAGAGCAGTATTTGTACTTTCTGCTCCACTACATTTTTGAACAGGACTGCAAAGTAAAAGTATGTTTTATTTTTGTTTGAGACCTGCTGAAAAGGCTGAGGGGTTTATTTTTAACACATTTATAATCTGAGTAAACAAAAACATACAAATAAAAACATAGAAAAAAAACGATAGATTCAATTGTTTCGGTTGAACAAAATTCAATACATACATAAAATTTTTATCAAAATCACTACATTTGAAGCTTTATAGCTTTAGATCTGAAAATCTGCACAAAATATTTTTACTGTTTAATTACGTTTTAAAGGGGTACTTTAATACTTTTGCTGAAGTAGATTTATTTGATATGCATATTTCTTTGCTCTGGTTTGTGTACTTTTACTTCAATAACAGAATTGAGTACTTCTTCCACCCCTGAGTATAAGTGTTAGTAAACAAGTCCTTTATCCCATTATATTACCCATGTTGGATGCAATTACACCAAAAATGATGCAAATTAGCCATTGACCTTTGAACTGTGACCACCTCCATTAAACACAAGTCTATGTCTGTGCTACATCTTGTCCGATCTCCAAAGCTAAGCAAGACCGGACCTGGTTAGTACTTGGATGGGAGACCGCTGGGAAAACCAGGTGCCACAGTGAGGCAGGGGTGGCTCTAGTACAAACCATTGTTGTGTCCTTTGGCAAGACACTTCACTCACATTGTCTAGTATGAATAATACAATGAAAAGCATTTTGGGTGTCTTGAATGGCACTATACAAATCCAGTTTTGTAAGCTTTATAAATAAATAGAAATATATCATTTTGAATACTTTTGTTTTGTTGTAGATTCTATGAGTGGTTTTGAGGAGCTGCTGAGGTGGTGTCAGAAACACACTGCAGGTTATAAGAACGTTCATGTCACAGACTTCACTGAGTCCTGGAGGTCTGGTCTGGCCCTGTGTGCACTCATCCACCATTTTAGACCCAAGCTCATGTGAGTACACACACAGGGATATATACTCCATATTAACTCCATATTATCTTTTAGAGGCTGTCGTGAAAGGTCCTGTATTACACAAACTTGACTCGTGAGCTTTTAGGCATGTTGTTACTTCCTGGAGTTGTGTTTTGTTTCATTGAGGTAACAACATTATAACATGTCTTAAAGCTCACAAGAGTCAATTTTGCGTAATATAAGACCATTAAAGTGTAAATATGGCCTTCTCTGTAGTTTCATTGCTCCTTTATTTCAAGATGAACTCACTACTGATTGATTTTACACGCTCTCTCTTCTTAAATCCATTGACTTGTTTCTTCCCATAGAGACATGTCCAGCCTGAGTGAGTCAGAGCCCGTCTTAAACCACCATTTGGCCTTCAGCCTCTTGGAGAAGGAGCTGGGCGTCCCTCGGGTCATGTCCCCAGAAGACTTCACCAGCAGAGCGCAGGTCGACAAACTCTCCATGGTCCTGTATCTGACCCAGGTGCAGAAGGCCTTCACAGTGCCCCCTAAAGGTGAGAGCAAGTGTAAACCTCCACTGTGGAACATTTGAGGCAGTGGAGATAACTCCACTAAGATCAAGATTCAGTCATTTGTGATGGTCAGTGATCAGCGTGGGTCTTTTTAATGGAGAGACCTACGGCTAATTATCTGTCAGTAAAATCAGGAGGTTTGGAGCAGACGCAAGACTTTGGAAGAAGAAATTTGAATATATTTTGTCTTAATAGCGATGATTACAAGTCTGCATAGTTTACAGCTCCTATATTACACAAAACTGACTCATGTGAGCTTTAAGCCATGTTATAATGTTGTTTCCTCCTCAAAAACATACCTGCAGTTGTGTTTTGTTTCATTCACAACCCTTTATTATTAGTCTGTCTACATCTCTAAAGCTCAAAATGCTCTGTTCCATGTTGTGATCTCATGAAGTGGTAGTTTTCAAGTTAACAGTTACTTTTACCGTTAGTTCAGTAGAGATTTCCATAGCTGAAATCATCCAAATGATTCTAGTGAAGGTGTATGGAGTTTAAAAACACAGTGGAGCACTTCCTGTATTACCACATGACATCACAAGGTGGAACAGAGTGTTTGGTCTTTGAGAGAAAAACTAAATAGCCTAAATATGCAGGGTTTGTGTGTTAAATGTGTGTGAATGAAACAAAGCACAACTCCAGGTCTGTTTTTGATGAGGAAACAACATTAGAACATAGATCAAAAAATAGCTAAATTTTCAGGAAAAAGCTCCCTTTAACAATGAAAGACATTTTTATTAATTTTGTTGGTTGTGCGTGGTCAAAAAAAACCAAAACTGTCATATTGCCAAATCTAGTGACATTTCAGCAAATAATGAGACTCAAATAAAAGCCCTTATTTTATTACATATGGGGTTATCTTTTAAATACTTAGAAAAACATGCATCTTTGCTGTAAGTGGAGTTAACTCCCGCAGATCTGACCTGTAACTTACCACCTGCTTTCAATTCAATTCAATTGAATTGAAAGCTTAACTCCATGGTGATATTTGCCTGGATTTGTCACTATACAACTATCTACAACTAGATCGGTTTGATCCATATATTTGATTATCAATGTCCAGCTCACAGTTTACATTATAAATTCATTCAGGAGCATCAACATTTGAGAGAAAACTGAAACTGAATCTGAACTACTAAAGTAATCCAAGAATCCCATGTATTTCAGAACATGTTTGTAGAGGTCTAAACTACAGGGTTAGCAACTTTTATACAGAATAAGCGCCCAGGGAGACACGGGGAGGGCATCTGACATGCAGGAAGGGCATCTGACACATAGAGACATTAAGGTTTCTGCAGATGATATTATATTAACTAAATATCTGCAGGATTTGCGATTTCACAATTGCTACCAGTCCAATTAGAGTTTTAATCAGATTCCTTTTCATCCTCTGGCCCTGTTTTAGTTGAATACGTTGAGTGATTCTTTTGAAATTAAATGTTCTTTCAAAGTGGAGGAAGTGACAGATCTTACATAAGAGCGTTGCCTAGATACACTCTACATTACCATCTTCTTAAAGGGGCGGTGCACTGTCCTCCCACTGTAATGCTATGACTGTGGATAGGCTCAGAAACCAGCGCTGTCCCTTTAAGAGACTGTTACCTAGACTATTACACTTTCTTGTGTTTCTATTTAAATAAAACTTTAGTGGGTTATATTTCTTTTTTTGAGTAAAAGACACATTTAATATCATTGTTTAGCATAAATTGGTAATTTATGGAATAGAAATGAAGGTAGTTGGTTTGAGAAAATTTTAATATTATGTTGTATACTGCATTTTGACCATATAGTGGTTAAAGGAGCACTATGTAACATTTGTGGTGGAGGGTCTGCCATCTGCTTGTCTCCTTGGTGATATTTTACTAGTATCAAAATTCCAAAGTATGGCATTACACAAATGGATACAAGCAGGTGACACCAGACCAAAAGTTCAGTCTGTGGAGAGGAATGCATGTTTTTCAAAGTATTTTTGCACACAAAAAATTGAAAAATGCAAAGTGGATAAGTTTAATGCAATACTGTGGAAAATTCCAGACATAGAAATAACTCAGTGCAGATAGTCAGGTAGCACACCCCCACAAGAAAAGTTACATTGTGTGCCTTTAAAGATCATTAGCGATCACATTTAGTTGGTCTGGAAGATTCATCACAACTGAATCTAAATAGATTTTACAATAGTCACAATTAGGAAACATATAGATTATTTAGGTAATATATTGTCTTACTCTGTATAAAACTGCTAATGCTATGGTTTAGATTTCTACAAATAAAAATGCAACAACCATATTACTTTACTTCTTCTCTCAAATGCTTGTTCTTCTGGTTTAAAATGTGGTGTAGTCATTTTCCTTTAGGGCTACACAGTTAATTTTAATGAAATCACAAAGGCTGCAGTTACTATGTGCTATAGTTTAGACCTCTACAAACATATTCTGAAATACATGGGATTCTTGTATTACCACAGTGTTGTTTACAATTTGCACTTTTAACAATCCTAAACATAATTATAATTTAAACATATATCTCAAATCTAACCACAATCATCACACTTCAATATCTGTCCAAACACCTTCGTCCTTATATAGCATTGCACTGACAGAAGATGATGCAGAGGTGGAGAGGCACTGCCCCTTTAAGATCCCGTTACCCACAATCCCCTGGTTTTAAGTGGCTGTTGGTGCCTTGCTCACTGCACACAGACAGGAGCAGTGTTGTGTGCATGGAGACTGATTTAGCTGCGTAAAATGGGACTAGCAGCTTGGACTGGCTAATTCTGCTGCTGAGAGGATTCCCCTGCATTGGTTTGTATGTATTTTAAGAGCCGGTAGCATGTAGCATGAGCGTCCAGTGCTGGTGAATGGGGAGAGTGGGTGTGAGAGATGCAATGCTGTTTGGTCTCTCACTGATCTGAACCAGAGGGGAGCTGTCATCCTTCTGTATTTAACCTTATCACGCTCACTCCACTGCAAACACGCAGCTGGAATTTAGGTCAAAAGACTTGGAATCATAATCTTAATAATAATAACTGACTGGTTTAAGTAGATTTTGTTCCATATGTCCAGCTAAAATGTAAAACAGGTAGATGCAGTGCTATTGCTCCACTGAGAGAGAATCTTGTTTGAAAAAAAAATGCATCGAAAATGACTTGAAATTCTTATATTTATCTTGTTTTGTCAGGTTTAAATAACTTGTTTAAGTAGATTTTGTTAGATATGTCCTGTTAAACTGTAAACCAGATAGGCACACAGGTCTGTCTCCACTGGTAGATAAGTTGGCTTGAAAAAAATGATAGAAAATGACTTATTAACTTGAACAGCTTTGATTTATTCAAACATTAAACTGAGATTACATAACTGGTTTTATTAGATTTTGTTAAATGTTTCCAGATGTCTAACAGGTAAGTGGAATAAACTAATCGTCTTATTTCACTAGTGGATAGTTTAGCTTAAAAATGTACTAAGATTCATTGGACGTTACTTGAAATTCTTATATTAATGAATTATATTGTTTTTGATCAGCATTATAATATGGTGTAAAGCTCACGGAGTCATTTTGCCTAATATAGGACCTTTAAATCTTAAATAGCTTTGATTGAATTAAATATGAAAAAGAGATTACTTTACTGGTTTAAGTGGATTTTGTTTCATTTTTCAAGTTAAATTATTTACCAGTGAGGTGCAGTTATCATGCTCCATCAACTCAAAGGTTGTTTTGTATTAAAGATGCACTATGTAACTTTACTGGAGGAGTGTACGCCACCTTCTTGTCTCCATGGAGATGTTATTGTTCTGCCTTTGCGTCTGTCTTTCATTTAGATTAACTCATGGGTTTCTGCTTCTTGTTATATGCGCCATTTTGAGGACTTTTTCACATTCAGAGGATATAGTATTATTAGTATTTATGTTGTTAATCGCTATGAGCAACGGTCCTATTTTTTTATTTTTTTTACAATTTTGAAACCCGTGGATAAAAAAATTTAATGAAAAAAAGTCGTAGCTCGTCAAAACTTCTCAAGTCCAGATTCATATTTTGAATTCAAGACATATTCGCTCATTCAGATGCATTTGCAGAGTAATTTTTTATTTTATTTGATAAACTTAAATGTCACTAATTGTGTTATTTTTGGATCTAATTAATTGGCTGTTTCATTCTTGTTTGTCGTAGCTGCAGATCCTGTGGCCTTACATCCCTCTCCTAAGCTCCTCACGCTCTCACAAACGCAGTCAGCGGTTTTCTTCCTGAGCAAACTGAAACACAACTCACTACAGCGACAAAAGGTACGAAAGGTGGATTAAATATTAACAGCACTAGATAAACATTTATAAAAATATAATGTGCCACTGCCAACACTCCCCACAGTCCCCTGATAAAGTCTGTGGTGATGTGGGGAACTTTGTGCTGTAGTTTTAGAGAATTGTCGAATAAACCAGGGCTAAACCAGGGCTAAACCAGGGCTAAACCAGGGCTAAACCAGGACAGAACCAGGACAGAACCAGGACAGAACCAGGACAGAACCAGGACAGAACCAGGACAGAACCAGGACAGAACCAGGAACAAGACAGGAGACTAGACCAGGCACTGAACCATTTTTAAGAATGACAAACTATATCGATATCTGTTGTAGGCACTGCATATTTAAACAGACCATTCAGGGAGCCTTTAGTTCATATCTGGACTTGTCTTCTCTGTCTCTCATTGGAATCACATGAATCTGAAGAAAACATTACAATATCTGTCACATGAGTGGTTTTTGGTTTTCATCACATCAGGAGACTCCAGTACAGCACTCACAGAGATCAGACTGTGCTCTGCAGAATTATTGTTCTCAGTAAAACTTGTTTTTTCTGCAGGAAAAGTTGGCATCTCAGAAAAAGTCCACTCTGAGAGACAAAAAGATGGGGGATGAGGTAAAAGTAAGTATCTTATTATATTTTTACTGATGATATTTATTGGATTAGATTTTATATTCTTTTATTTATTTATTTTATTCATTTGACAGAGACGTTGTGCATTAATCAATGTAATGTACATCTACCAGAATTTACCAAAAGATTATTTTATCATCTGTTGTCCCTGGACCATAGACTGTGTATATATAAATGGACTTGGCTAACCTGCTAGCTGCTGGGGTTCAAATAGGAAGTGATCATGGGCGCACTTCTGACTCCATCGATTCTGGCTCCAATTCACTTTTTATTGAAAAACTGTCACCCTTCTCTTTGTAACTGCTGCTGTCAGGTTAATCGTTTTGGTCTTAAAATGTTTGTATTAACCCGCTCCACATGATCCTGGTGTTTTTATGTCGCTACTGCGCCTGTAAATTAAGATATGAACATTAATAACAAACAAATCGGACACCTCCGTCCCGAGTTCGCTAGCTTTACCAACAAGTTTCAACAGCCTTGCTCCAAATCGTCTCTTTGGTTGCTATGATACTCACAGTCAGAATTCCAAATATAACTGCTCCAGCCTCGATGAGCTTCATTTGACTGGAGCTGAACGCTGTAGGTGACGTCACACTCACTTAGACCTGTCCAGACCATAGACTGTATATAGAAGTGGACTGTCTACCTAAAACAAAATGGTTAGACAACATAGTAGTGCAGTGAGAGCAGGACGATACCTTAAAGCCTATAGTTAAATAACAGTGTGCAGGAGCAGTACCACACACTTACAGGAAAGGTCAAATTACATCACTATTAAAAGCATATTAAAAACATTCAGACAGACAAGACAAAGACACATTGGACCTTTCTTACCTCATTTTGGATATTTCAGACATGAGAAAAAAGGTAGTAAATGAATTTACTCAAAATTTTGATATATATAATTTTTTTGCAGAGAAGCGAAAAACACAAAAATCCTCTATCTTATATTTTAAACTCGTAGACACACATCAAAATGGGGACTAAACTGTGGTCTAAATCTAGTATAGAACAGGACTATTGCAGGTCTAATCTAAGGCTAAACCAGGTCTAAAAGTGGACTGCATTATTTCTCTTGTAGTTCTCAACAAAAATGATCCAAAGGAGGACAAAAGGATGACTAAAATGAACTCTAAATTAGCCAAACCTAAAACCTGAAGAGCTGTCCAAGTGCCACCTGAAGGAGCTCACGTGCCACAGTTTTTGTTCAATAGATGTTAACAATTAAAGAGCTGAAATGGGCCCTTTAAATATTATTGACCCCACTGATTTTGACTTTTCTTACAGGTGATGTCTGGACCTACGGAGCCCCTGCCTGACCCTGAGCCCTCCCCAGCCTCGCCCTCTCTCCCTGGGCCTGTCCCCAAGTCCATCCCTGCCTCTCCTCCTGGACTTCCCCTGGACCCTGGCTCTCCTGTGGACTCTGGCTCTCTAGCGCCCTCTGGGGAGTGTTATTTCTGTGGGCAGAGAGTGTACGTTCTGGAGAGGATCAGTGCCGAGGGCCTGTTCTTCCATCGCAGCTGCTTTAAGTGCAATCAATGTGGGATCACTCTGAGGCTGGGAGGGTACACCTACGACCAGGCCACAGGTGAGGTACTCCCAGGGTGTCATGAGTTTCAACGCCCTGTTCTAGACGCTATTTTGAGGACTTTTTAGCATTAAAACTATCAAGACACACAGGGAAGTAAAGTTTGCTATGTTTTGAATGGTAACTGAGGAACTGTACTGAACCAGGAAATGACTTTGCATTATTTATTATTATTTATCAATTCAAAACATGGACAGAAATAAGAAATCTGCCATGTATATACTGTATTTTCTTGTTGATCCCATGCAGATGACTGGAGTTACATGGCACCAAACGTTCTATTTCATTTAGATAGAGCTGAGTTCCATATTTGGGATTCTGGTAACACTCCTTCACTCAGTCTATGGCTCAGATTTAATTTTCTACACACTAATAACTTTTAACCGGGGGTCTGAACCGGAGGTCTGGTCTGAACACTCAAAGGTGGTTACTAGACCCGATACAAAACCCTACAAATCCAACTAAAGATACGACCCAAAGCCAGAACAGAACTGTCAGTTAAAGCATTTTCATGTTTTACAGCCTGGGGAACATTACTTTTCTGTGTCTCATATTCGAAGTTCATAAATAATTTGTGAGTCTTTCATTTGAAGTGGGCCGTATACATCTTTCATGATCTTAGAGGTTTTTTGTTTCTTTCGCACACTGCTGTCGTCATGTCTCTGTCTCTTTAAGATTTATCACAGTACAATTGAAATCGCTTTTTATTTTATTTTGCAAACATGAGTATTCACAACATGGAGTGCATATTTACAGGTGAGAAAGGAACATTAAGTGGACATACAAACATGAGGGAAATATGGGATACAACACACAGGTTTGTAGTTGAGAGACGCAGCTCTAAATAATAATAATGATGATGACAATGGAAATGAAAAAAAAACTAAACAAAACAACAAAACTTCATAACCACATACAAAATCTGAAATCGTAATGTGAACGCTGTTATCACAAAGGCTGCAAATTTTGAAGTACTAAAATGTCCTCCTACCAATAAACTCTCTGGTCTTATTCTGCAAAAAAACCCTGCAAACTCTGTAGTTTATATCTGTACAAACATGTTCTGAAATGTGAATCTTGTATTAATTTGTCAGTTCACATTTCAGCCTCTTGGTCAGTTCTTCCAGATGTTTTAAAATTGTGAACACAGGCCTATTATAAAAACATAAATTGCAAATTAAAACGCAATCCAATTAAATATTTTTCCCAAACTGCTCAGCCCTGTCTCATAGTGATGGACCCTTCCTTTGCCTCTGCCCTTGTCTTTGTCTCTGGTCTTGACTCTGTTTGATGTAATGTGATGTAACGGTCCTTGTGTCTGGTTCCTCAGGGAGGTTTTCCTGTGAGCTGCATTCTGAAGACCTGGTGACCTCTGCACTAACGCCGTGTCCGGTAGGTCGTGTACCGTATGAATGGAATGGAACCATAGTGTAGTTTTGTGTAATGGATATTTAAACTCTGTAGGTGATGGAAGGATGAAGGTAAGCCTGTTATAAGAACACATTTTGAAGTGCGAAAATATAGATGATAAATGATAATATTGAAACTAATTTATGCTACTGACACAGTAACCCTAAAGTAGAATTATCCAAAAAGCTATTTTAAATGTACAAAATGAATAAATATCAGAATAAAACATTTAAGTAGTTTGTCTATGAGTCGCAGAAGTTATATTAACCAACCAAAATAACCAAAAACTCCCCACTAGTACAAAGAGGCCCCACAATAAATACTGATCCCCAGATATCATTGTTCCACCTGTCATGTGTTGGGGGGCAGTAGAGTGTTTGTCCACTGATCTGAAGGTTGGCGGTTCGATTCCTGCTCTCTACATACACAGACAACACAGTGTCTGTATGTGTGTGAATGGGTTACTTGATGTAAAGCATTTTGAAGGTGGAAAAAAGGCTATATAAAAATTCTCCGGGGCTCTCCAGGGGTTTGTGTACTATTATATAACAATGCTTAATGTTCTATAAATTTTTTAAATGGTAAATGATCACTTTTTTTTTTTATATATATATAGCACTTTATCCACCTTCAAGGTACTCAAAGCACTTTCAGATCAAGGAACCACTCACCCACTCACCCATTCACTCACACATTCACGCACCAGTGTACACAGACACTGGGGGTGAAGTGTCTTGCCCAAGGACACAATGACAGAATTCATCTGTGGGAGCTGGAGTTGCACCTCCAGCCTGTGAGTCAGTGGATCTGAGCACTCTATCAATGCTCTACCTTCTCATGTTGAGATCGGGATTTGAACTGCAAACGGATCAGAGGATGAATACTCCAATACTCCAATAGACCAACTGAGCTACTGTCGCCCCCACAACACTTGCACATCTCTACAAAACAATTTGATTTTTCCTTACCAGACAGTAGCTTGCCTGGTACATGGGAGTTTTAGGATTGTCTATGTATTCCCTGGTTTAAAACAAAGGTGTAGTGTAGATGCACCACATGCCTGTTAAAATCTAAGGTTGGTAGTTCCAGTCCCAGCTCTGGCACTTTGAAATAGTCTCTATGTGCAGTTACTCACAATGGTACTGCATTTCATTAATATTTCTTGCAAGTTTTAACACTTTTTAAAATGTATTCATGTATGTGTGAGTCTTGGCGCGTTTGTGTTCTAAGGGAGGATCAGTATCCATGTACTGTCGATTTACTGCAGCTTTAGTCCTTATACTTTACTACTTTTACTTTGTTACCTTCTACTACTGTTTTTGAACCAGATGGTAGCTGGTTCATTTCCTGCAACTAGTGTAATATAATAAAAGGCTATATATCTTTAACTTTAACTTTCTGTGCAATTCCTTTTGAGAAAGAAAAGACGAAAATCCAGTTGACCTAGTAATTATGTTTTGATCAAGAATTTCTTTAGTCAAATATAGCCCATAGTTTTATATATTATTATCTACATTTGTGTTGCTGTATTTTCAAGATCGTTTCTCTCATTTCAGGTCATCAACGAGCACAAAGACCCGAAAACTGAGGAAAACCATCTCTCCAGTGACTCCACTCCCTCTCCTTCGGACGAGGAGTACGAGCACACGCTGGACTGTGGCCCTTCGCGACAATCGCTCAAAGATCCGGAAATACTCAAAACTGACGATTTAACCGAACCAACACCAATATTTCGAAACCTCTCGCTCAAAATCAACACAGCTGGACACGTCGAAAGGGAGACGGCTTTTCCTGTCCCAAAACCACGATTATCTAAACAGAACCCTCAAACGCCTGTGGCTAGACCGAGGACAATTCACTTTTGTGGTAGTAGTGGTAACAGTGATCCATCGTCACCTGCCAAAGACGCTAAACAATCTTTGAAAAAACTCCAGTTAACAGACGAGGAGAAGAGCCAGCTGGTCAACCTACAAAACTTTTTCAGTGCCGATTCAGATTCAGAAACTCCATGTGGGTCGTCGTCGTGCTCGTCGTCATCGGCAACGGTAACGAAATCGCAAGAGGAGGAGGGGTACTGGAGCGGGAGTACAGCGAGTAACTTTAGAGAGAAGAGGAACAGGCGTTGTTTTAAAAGGAAAGAGATCCCAGGAGGACAGGCCAAATCCAGGTCCAAGTTTTCACCATGGAATTTGTCGTCTCCGAGAATCAGTCGTGATGGGAAGCTCAGTGTCCTCAGTCATCCCGGGACTGTGGGTGAGTGGGTTTCTGTATTTAAAGCATGTTCAGTGGTGCTAAAGAGTGGGTTAAGTGTTAAGTGTCTATGAGCAGTGATGGAAGAATTACTCAAATAAAAATACAGATACTGGAGCCAAACAAATAGTCAAGTAAAAGTATCATATGAAAAGGTCAATTTGAGTAGAAGTATTGATGATTTTGATTAAAACTTGATTAATTGCGCAGTTGCATTTCTTGCTTTTGTGAAAAATATTAAGCAGTGACTAATAAAAACATCAGCTCAGTTTCAGAATGCAAGAAAAAATTATGTAAAACGAATACCTAGCTAGCAAAATGTGGATTCTGCTAACTGTGCAGTTTAGACCTCTACAAACATGTTATGAACTGCTAAAATAATACAAGAATCCCACGCGTATTTGTCTTTTTTCAAATGTTATCAGAAAAATCACTATTAGATATTTTACCTAAATTGTTCAGCACTAATGGATTATAGTGGAAATTTTCAGCTTCAGTTTGAGCAGAGGCCTCATTACATGTGCTCTTAATACTCCCACAGAGACCACGTTTAGACACACCCACTGCGCCTCTGAGAATGACGCTGATGACGACGAAGACGAAGATGAGATGTACCAGCGTGACGACCTCGACCTCTTCAATGAGAAAGTAAGAGCTATAATTTGATCGTTTATCCCAAAACATCAAGAAACAAGAGGCTGTTCGATACCTTTCCCAGCTGGTTTTACATCTAGGTGAAAGTTTAGGTTTAGCTTTGCCGGGCGAGCAAAAAAAACCCACACGCTTTGACAAAACTTTACAAAGACCCTCCTGCTTTTGAACAGAACATAGCAGGGACTGGCTGGTCAGGTTAGTTTAACTGCTCTGGAGTAGATAGACAGAAGTGAGGCTGCTAAAAAGAAAAAAACACACACGTACACACTTACACTCCTGTATAAGACGAACAGATGACATTCTCATTGTCTCATCAGCTCCTTCAAACCTGGATGTATGTCCCTATTCCCTCAAGTCAAAATGTGTAATGTCCTTTATTGTTTGTATAGTAAAAGAACAATTCAAAATCTGTCAGCTGGACAAAAAGTTGTAGGAGTGAAGATGTTTAGCTGCTCATCCAAGCCACTTCTTCGGTTCCGGTCAGATTACTGCTGGACACTGCCTTATATGTGTCTGAAGGGAGGAGCTAAATACACTGAAACTATCACACCTATTGTTTACAGCTTCTGTTTGTTAGTGCAGTTCAGTAGATGTAGCTAAGTGTGAACTGTGAGTCATACTTGGCCCCAAATGGCTGCACTCACACCTATTATCATCCTGGCTGGCCCTATTGTTTTTTTTTTTCTTTTTTATTTGTGTCTGAGGATGAAGTTGTGGATAGGAGATAGATAATGTCTAAACCCCTCATTCCTGTTCAAAGATGGATTCTCTTTCCTAACAAAAAATGCTTCTTTAACTCCCCTCTCAAACATTTAATTTTAAGATCTGAACCTCACTATGTTCAAAGGAGTGGTTAGTGGCTTTGAGATGGAGATGTACAGCAGACTGAGGTCCAGAAGAGCTGTCGCGATGGTGTTGGTACATCCTTTTATAGAGTGGCTGTTTAATTTCTCCAATATAAGGCTCACTGCAGAAGACATCATCTCTCTCCTATTTATAACTCTATCCTCAGGCCTAAAGCAAAACAGGGAAAACCAGAGGGCAAGCCAGGATAATAGGTGTGAGTGCAGCCATTAGGGGCCTGAATGATTATGCCAAGTATGACTCACAGTTCACACTTCGTGCAGCTCAGTAGACCTAGCTAACAAAGAGAAGTTGGAAGTTTCAATGGAGTTAGTTCCTTCCTTCAGATAGATACCAGTAATCTGACCAGAACTGAAGAAGCAGCTTGGATGAACAGTGAAACGTCTTTACTCGATTTGTCCAGTTGACAGATAGAATAGAATAGTTGATAGATAGAATTTTTCTTTTCGTATGAACCACACCTGGATGACTGAGGGATTACACAGACATTTATTGTTTGTATTGGGGACTACAGACGGAAACTAGCTTTGGCTATAATCTGGTGAAAAGCATCTATTCATGTTTTTTACACACTGTCCCTTCAAATAAACTAATAAACTAAACTAAACTATTGTCTCTAATATCACAATAAAAATAATACAATTTAAAAATAAAAATAAAAACAGGAAATTGTTGTGATCCGTTTGTGTGAACTCAAACTCCTCCTTTTCCCTCCAGTTTCAGTGTTTGCCCTCAGACCCTGTGGAGGCTCAGAAGCTAGAGCTGATGAAGATGAGGACTCTGGAGCGAAGAGCCAAAATGAGCGAACTACAACGACTGAGAAAGGCCCAGGTCTGTAATACATACAGTGATATACAGTAAAACAAGTTTACAATGCACTACACACATGAAACAAGAACATGCTATTTCAGTACTGTCCTCTGAGGGCATTTACAATTCACCAAACTAGAGTTATTTTATTGGCTTGCTTCCCTATTTCAAAAATGTACATTACCAGTGAAAAGTTTGGACACACCCTCTTATTCAGTGTTTTTTTTTTTTAGTTTTTTTTTTTTACTATTTTCTACATTTTGGATACATACAGAAGACATCACATATATGAAGCTAGATATATGGAATTATGTAGTAAAGAAAAATGGGTATAATAACTAAATATTTTCGACAAAACAAATGGTGGCTATTTTACTATGGGTAGTAAAATCTATTTCAACATTTTCACAAAAGCAGCAGGTGGAGGCAAGTGACTTAATTTATTCTTGACTCTGCTTTATGTGTTGAACTCAGTCGATCCAGAGGAGACTGGAGGAAATCGAAGTTACATATAAAGATCTGGAAGAAAAAGGCGTTGAGCTCGAGAGGACTCTGCGTCGGGAAGATGGTAATGACAAACTCAGGATTATGTATTTCTTTAGCTTTTGTTTTTTTTTTTTATGTCTGAAGATTTAAAGTTGAGCATATTGTGCCCAAAGTTTGTGAGGTTCCAGATACAAATCTCAATATATTTGACTTAAAAACTGTAATATTTCTCATTTTCCTCCTTCAGACAGTTCTTCAGACACGATAGAGCACTGGATCCAGTTGGTGCATGAGAAGAACGCACTGGTGTCAGAGGAGTCTGAACTCATGGTGGCGTAAGTGAGCACAGTACAAGGCTGTCACATTAGGACTGATGCAACTGAGCTTTGTTTACACAAGGGAACTTTTACATGTGGTACTACAGTCTTTAGGCAAATCACAACTGGTGTTGGGAAGTTACTAAATACATGTACCAAAAATATTCAAATGGTTAGTTTTGAATAACTGGAACAGTTACTCTTTCATTTAGTTACTTTTCTAAGAACAAAGGAATAGATTGCAGTATTGATACATGGCCATACTGGCCTGTCAAAGCCTGATCTCGACAGACCTCAGAAGAAAAGCGTGAGCTAAGCCTGGTTATTATATGGATGAGAGACTACTGGGAAAATCAGGGGCCAGTGGCAAAACATGTGTCATTGTGTCTTTAGGCAAGGCACTCAACCCACATAATACAGCACAATGTTAAAGTTTTCAAAACACAGTACTCTGACTGCACCATGCAACAATTACATCACAGAATGCATTTTAAAGTCCAAACCCTGGCTGGAACACTCCAACATTTCTAAACAATAATCAGTGTGACTTGTTTCAGTCCCTTTGTTGAAATGGTGTAACAGTTGGTTGTGTCCACACAGGTCTCGTCAGCTGGAGCTGGAGGACAAACAGAGCATGTTAGAATTGGAGCTGCGCAAATACTTTGAGATCACAGGTGAGTGATGTCGTCTCTGAGATATTAGGTTTTATTGCTTTAATTTCAACAATTCACAAAACTGGAATGTCAAAGACACTAAACTATTTGAACATTTTTGAATTTTTAAAAATGTTTAACAAAATAACTGCAACAACAACACTTTGAGGCTAAAGGTAAAATCCACATGGCAGGGCTATAGTAGTAACTGAAAGGCTGCACACATCCACAGCTCCTTTTGTCAGATAGGTCTAGAGTCACTTTGCTTCATGAAGGACACTAGAACCCTTAGTTTGGATCAAAAACTCTTGGTAGCAAACGCCTGCATTTCATGTAAACTCCAACTGTAACTGCCTCCTTTTCACAGACAAGAGCCCGGAGCAGGCAGCGGAGGAGGAGCGTATCCTGCAGCAGATGTTGGAGGTGGTGGACATGAGGGACTCTCTGGTGTCTTTCTTGGAGGAGAAGAGACTGAAGGAGCTGAGCGAGGAGCAGGAAGCCTTCACCATCATGGAGGCAAAACGCCACTCCAAAATCAGTGCTCAAGTCAACTGGGAATAAAATCGACAGAACCATTCACGTATAAGAACATATTTTCTTTAAAGTTCTTTGGACATTTCTGTGTGCCAGTGGATTTCAAACTTCTAATACTAAATATGCTCTAAATATTATTAAAAAAAATAAAAAAATTAACTTATCAGGACTAGACCAAGACTATCACATAACTAACTAAAACCAGAAAACTCTTTGAAAGCTCTAAGCATATATATGACTAGTATAAGTAAAACTGTGTAATTATAATTAGATCGGATTGAAAAAAAACACTGGGAACAACTCATTTAAATGAAACTAGGACAAACAACGATAGAACTACTCAAAACCTGTGCTCAAGTCAACTGGGACTAAGAAGTACACCCATCTCAACAGGCCTCTGAGCTGCATTTCAACGCTCCTGTTAACGCCAAAGATGAAACTGAATGTGACTAATATATCACGGAAAATAAAAAATAATGCTTAAAGTCAGCCTCTAGATGGCGACAGAAACTTGGTTGAGAAGATTACGCAGGAGAATTGTTTTTTTTCTGTTGTGGAGGTAGCAACAATAGTCCATATGTCTCCTGTTTTATAATGAACAAGGTTGACTACTATGGGACTGCAGTCTCTTCTTTTGGGGAAAAAGTGTTTGAATTCAGCCTCTAGGGGGCGACATAAACATGGAGAACACTAGTAGCAACAACGGAGCAAAAAATATCTCCAGTTTTACAATGGATCACTGGGGACGACTGTGGGATTGGGGTCTTCAATCCAGACTTGGAAAATATGAAAACAAGTTTGCATCCGTCCTCTAGGGGGCGCTACAAACTTGGAGAAGATGACATAGCTTTTTTCTATTGTGGAAAACTGGGATAGTCTACCTTCTATGTGATTGTTATGGGATTGCAGTGTTCTGTCCAGACTTGAAAATATAAACCATTAATTCAATTTATCCTCCAGGGGGCGACAAAAACTTGAAGATTTCACATTGGACAAAGACCTTTTCTATTTTAGAGGTAGCTACAGCAGAGGCAATATATCCACAGCTTTACAGTGGATCAAAAGTGACAACTACAGGATTGCAGCCTTCAGTCCTGACTTGAAAAAACATGAAAACAAGTTTGAATCCAACCTCTAGGAGGCGCTACAAACCTGGAGAACATTATGCTTTGGAAAATAGCCTTTTTCTATTGTGGAGGTAGCTACAGCGGAACTAATACAGCGGAGCTTTATAATGGAAAACTGGGACAACTACGGGATTGCAGTTGTCTTATTGTGGGAAAAACTGTTTGAATCCAGCCTCTAGGGGGTGCTACAAACCTGGAGAAGACACCTTGGGGAATAGTGTTTTCTATTGTATTGTATTGTACAGCAGAGCCAATAAGTCTGCAGCTTTATATGGGACAATATGGAATATGACAGGACTGCAGTCTCCAGTCCAGACTTGAAAAACATGAAAATAAGTTTGAATTCAGCCTCTAGGGGGCGCAGCAACCTGATAAAAGCTTGATAATTGCAGATTTAGACTTTGCTTGTTTAAAAGATGAAGTTGAAGAGAATGTTTTTAAGACAGAAACTTGGAAAATGGATGAATTGTTTCACTGTGGTCAATTTAAACATTTCATTAGAGCCTGATATTGGTTCACTTTGCTTTTGTTTACTTGTGCCTATTCAAATGAAGTGTTACTCATTAATACAGAAAACTATGGTGGTCACTCCAGACTAAATTACTCCCAACAAATAAAAAGATTGTTTTTGCTTGTTTAAAGTTTAATATGGCTTACAGATATATTGTCCAAACAAATTTATCAGCCAATATATGCACTTAAAAAAAAGCTCTACACAATATTGTAAAATACTGTTGTTAAAGTATTGTGCTATCGATATTATTGCACTGTTTTTATGTATTTTTGACCCAATAATTTCAATTATAGTGAAACAAAAAGTACATGCTGATGTTTACCAGGGAAACAGACTAAAACCAGGCTAATTTTGTTCTTAGGAAAATCATTCATAAAAATCTGCCTTATAGTATTTTGATTAGGGCTGAAAGTTACATATCTGTCTTTGAAGTATTGGGAATGTGCACTCTTACAAATGTATACTAGTGTATTTTAAACTTCTACCACTAAATATTATATAAATATTTGAACTTCCGAGTACCACCAATTATAGACAAAAGACTAGTACGAACTTGTTGGGAGGAGTATTCTGTAGTGACACCATAGACTCCTAATGTGGGAACGCTGTTTAAATTTATATGTTCAAAATTTATGTTGGAAAAAATGTGTTTTAGAAATAAGAGAGGGAATTAATTTAAAAAGATGTGTTATTATGAAAGATGTTATTATAAGATCCCATATTTTGCATTATAGATATTTGAACTACTTTTGGTTCTCACATAGTTGGACTTCTGGATTACCACTGAAGATGGACTAAAAGGGTCTGGTCTGAAGATGTTGAAACACAGAGAAACGACTGTGTGATGATTATGGGTCGTTGTTTCCACATGGTTTTCATCTAACTTTGTCCCGGGTATGAGTTACTTCCTTGTGGTTCTCGTCCAAAAAAATGCCTGGAAAATATATAGTCAATATTCAGTCTGATTTTGAAGGCGCGTCTATGTAACTTGTCTGGTGGGTCTGCCTCCCGCTCGTCTCCATGGAGATGTTATTGCTTTTGCCTGGAATGTTCAACAGTGTGGCATTAAACTCACCCATGTCCACATAGACAAGCAGGTGACATTACCAGGCCGAATTATTGGTTAGATCTGTGGAGAAGCAACTCTGCTGAAAGAAAGAATGCTTTTTTTTTTTTAATGGGATACCTGCACTTGAAGAGATGCAAAATAGATGAGGTTAATGCCATACTGTGGAACATTATTAGCAAATCAACAACATGAGGCAATGAGACAAGCAAGTGGCAGACAGTCCACTAGGAAAGTTGCGTAGTGCATCTGTAATTTCACAAATGTCTTCATCTCCAAAGCTCAAAATGCTCTGTTCCACCTTGTGATGTCGTGTTGTGGTACTTTTCAAGTTAACAGCTACTTTTACCTTTTGTTCAGTACAGATTACCAATTCCAGGGCTGAAATCATCCAAATGATTCTAGTGAAGCTGCATAGAGTTTAAAAACACAGTGGAGCACTTCCTCGATTACTACATGACATCACAAAGTGGAACAGAGTGTTTTCTGTTTGAGAAGAACTCGGCCTAAATCTGCAGGTTTGTGTGTTAAACATGTGAATGAAACAAAACACAACTCCAGGTCTGTTTGTGATGAGGAAACAACATTATAACATAGATCAGAACAGCATAATATCGACCCTTTAAACATGCCAGATTCTTCACAACATGGGGAAGAAACATTTTGCATAGTATGGGATCTGATGTATAGTTTTTGTATGACTTGATGAACGCTTTGAACCCTTGTAAGTCTCAGGGCTGACACAGACGATGGGTGAATGAAAAAGAGTATTCTATTTATAATGCCAACATGTTTTGTTTTTTTTGTTTTTTTTTGCAATGGTTCTTTTTCAGAGCAGCCAAAAACGTGACGCTTTGTAATACCCACTGTTCCAAAATCACTCCATGGATTTAAATAAACGTACTGCACTTTGTTTGGAGTTTACCAGGTGCTCTTCATGTTGTCATAGCATAAGGGCAAAGTGTTGAACTACTTTACAACAGCTACATGAAATAATAAAATAACTATTCTAATATTTAAAGGTGCACTGTGTAGCTTTTCTGGTTGAGGGTCTGTCATCTGTCCGTCTCCATGGAGATATTGTGTTGCCTTTAATGTGCCGCAGTATAACAGTGTTTCTGTTGCTGGAAATGTCAGCTGCTCGTCCCCAAGGATAATGGATAAGTTGCTTAATGCCATCCTTTGGAACATTCCAGGCAAAGCAATAACTTCTCCATGGAGACAAGCAGGTGGCAGATCCTCCACCTGAAAAGTTACACAGTACAACTTTAATCAGAGTAGTGTTAATGAGATTCTACTCAACATGACAGATATGTTTCATTTCCGTGGAAACAAGCATGAGGAAAGGCCAGATACACATTAGATTTGTGGAGATGCAAGCCCGACACATGTTTTTCTTCATATTTCAGTGTACTAAAAACATTCAGCGTGAAATAAACATGCTTTTGTTTTAGTCTAGTTCTTAACAAAACAAAAGTTCCATAATGAGGCTTTAAGTGCACTAATTGTTCCACATTATGTTTTTTGTGTTTATTATGTGTTTTATTTCTGCTGTCTAATGTTCTCTCCAGGTCACAGTAAAATTAAGAGTAATTTAGTTTTAATGCCATGTTTTTCTCACAATAATCAGAACTAAAGGATGAATTAAAGCGGCCCAGCGCTCACACAAAGCTTTAGTCCAACACTGTGATTATGTCAAGTGGAGAGCGCCCTGTTCTTTTCTCTAATATGATTTTTATTGGTGTGTTTTTTCAGTGATTGGGCTCATTTTACACCAATTTAATATTTTGTTTCAACATCAACACAAAGCAATTATCCACAGTTATTTTCACAAATGCAGAAACACAGCAGCTTGTAAATATTGGATCTGGTTTAGACCTGGTTTAGACCTGGTTTAGACCTGGTTTAGACCTGGTTAAGACCTGGTTTAGACCTGGTTTAGACCTGGTTAAGACCTGGTTTAGACCTGGTTTAGACCTGGTTTAGACCTGGTTTAGACCTGGTTTAGACCTGGTTTAGACCTGGTTTAGACTTGGTTTAGACCTGGTTTGAACCTGGTTTGAACCTGGTTTAGTCCTTGCTCAGACCTGGCTGATACTTGGTTTTGTTCTACATTCAGTTTAGCCTTGTTTTTAGTCCTGCTTTGATCCTGGTTTATATCTGGTTTGGACCTGATTTTGGCCTGGTCTGGCCCTGGTTTAGACCTGGTTAAGTCCTGGATAAGTCCTGGATAAGTCCTGGTTAAGTCCTGGTTAAGTCCTGGTTATGTCCTGGTTAAGTCCTGGTTAAGTCCTGGTTAAGTCCTGGTTAAGTCCTGGTTAAGTCCTGGTTAAGTCCTGTCTAGTTTAAACCTGTTTAAGTCAATATTGGTTTCCATAGTTGGGTGGCTCTTTAAAGGTGTACTATGTAACTTTTCAGTAGGGAGAACGCCACAGGCTTGTCTCCATAGATACTGTATTTCTTTGCTTGGAATGTTCCACAGTAAGGCATTAAACAAACCTATCTAGCATGTGGGCTTTATAGACCAAAAATATATTTAAAAAACATACATTCTTACTGTGAGCATGGACACCTCTCCACAGATCTGACTTGTAACTTCCCCTGGCTGACTCACCTGCTTGACACTATGTATGGAGATTTAGGTTTAGAGCCATAGTGTGGAACATTCAAAGCAATAACATCTCCATAGAGACAAGCAGGTGGTGGACTCTACTCCAGAAATGTTCCATAGAGCAGCTTTAAACATGCTTCTTACCGAGAGCATAGTTACATAAGGCGTTAAACAGCCCCTGATCCTTTTAGAGCACAGGCCTAATCCCATTCAAACTAACATGCTCATAATACAGTCGTAAGCCTTTGTTTTCACACAGAGACATTTGAACTTTGATCATGTTTCAAATCGTTTAAACTTGAATAAAAAAGTTGTTGAAACATAATTATTTTCACTTTATCCACTGGTAGTTCACTTAATTAAGATCTTGAAACCATGAAATGAAATAAATTCCTTAAATCAGACCCAGTAAGATCGACTTTTCAGAGCTTTTAACCATTTTATAGTATTTTATAATCGCTTATTTTCAAGACTCCACTCCACTCTTCTATACTTACTTTGTTCTCCAATTTTATTTTCTTAATCGGTGATACACATAAGATTTGGCAGTGTCATGTAGTCATTTTGGTTCAAAAGGAAAAAATCTGCTACTTGCTAGTGTGATATGCAGCTGTCCGTAGGGGGCGCCGGCAGCTCTGTGGCTCTTTGTTGTGATGACGTTTATGGCGACGTCTGCTCCCATTGGACACCACAGTTTTCTAACACAGAAGTGAGTGAACTTGTTTCTTCTATTAAGTCGTTTAGATGAATATTATGATATAAAATGTGTAAATTATAACATAATGATTCACGGGTGTCAGAGATTCTAACTACAGAGCAGACAAAAGCACAATATGTCTTGTGTAAATAATGAATGTTTAAAGGTGCACTATGTAACTTTTCTGGTATAAGGCTCACGACCCATGCTGGTATCTATGGAGATGTTATTGCTTTGACTAGAATGTTCCACAGCATTAAACTTATCTATCTTTGTGGAGATAAAAAGGTAACTCCTCCACACAAAGTGACTGGTCAGATCAGTGGAGAGGCGACCACACTAGTAAGAGTGGATTGTTTAGTCCAGACATTTTTGATCAATAGAAACATCTAAAGAAGTGGTAAAGAAGGAGCTGAGCCGGAAGGCGAAGCTCTCGATTTACCGGTCAATCTACGTTCCTACCCTCACCTATGGTCATGAGCTCTGGGTAATGACCGAAAGGACAAGATCGCGGATACAAGCGGCTGAAATGGGCTTCCTCCGCAGAGTGGCCGGGCGCACCCTTAGGGATAGGGCGAGGAGCTCGGTCACACGGGAGGAGCTCGGAGTAGAGCCGCTGCTCCTACACGTTGAGAGGAACCAGCTGAGGTGGCTCGGGCATCTGCTCAGGATGCCTCCTGGACGCCTCCCTAGGGAGGTGTTCTGGGCATGTCCCACCGGGAGGAGGCCCCGGGGAAGACCCAGGACACGCTGGAGGGACTATGTCTCTCGGCTGGCCTGGGAACGCCTTGGGGTCCCACCGGAGGAGCTGGAGGACGTGTCCGGGGTGAGGGAAGTCTGGGAGTCCCTGCTTAGACTGCTGCCCCCGCGACCCGGCCTCGGATAAGCGGAAGAAAATGGATGGATGGATGGAGAAACATCTAAATGCAATTAGGCAAATTCTTTTAATTCCTATTGCGGAACATTCCTGGCATCCAATATCATGGCAAGGTAAGTTTATTTGTACAGCACTTACACAAAATATTTCAAAGTGCTTTACAGAATAAGAACGACTTGCATAGTTAACCTTTAATCATCATTGTGGTTTCAAAATCAGTATTTGAAATGTCATTATCGACACACTAAAACATTTACTCAGTTGTACTTCCGACAGGGCTGTTGTCTTGAGTCCTGCATGTGCTGGAGTGAGAGTGGTCCATTATTTCCCCGTATAATCCTCTTATGCCCCTGTGCGTCAGTCTGATTGGTTAATTGGAGTCAAGGGTTTGGTTTGAGGCAGGTGCACAACAAGATGCACTTCTTATACTGATTTTTTTAAAATAAATTAATGTAATTGCACCTTGTTAGGAGCATGGGTCATAATTTTATTTAGGTCAATCTACTGCCTAAAAAATACACAAAAGTTCATATTAACATAACATGATACAACATAATACAATGCACAAAACATGACTACACAGCTCTCTTATTGGTTTGTGGTAACAAAAGCCCCCCCAAAAAAACCCAAAACGCTTAAGTAATTTTAAATGAAATAATTTGGGTAAAATAATCAAAATCAGCCCAACATATTAGCCTAAAAATACTGTCAGAGGTTATTAGACACTGGTTATTCTGTATTCTAAACAATCAGTATCGGCATTGGCCATTTAAAAAAAACAAAAACGATATCGGTCGATCTGTAGTTATGTCCCTCTATAATGAGCACAAGACACTATTGTCTAATCTCTCAGTCGCCATGTCTGATCCATAGTAAACGCCAAAAGTAAAATTTGTCAACTGGACAAAAATTGTAGGACCGAAGATGTTTCAATGCTCATCCAAGTCGCTTCTTCAGTTGGACTAAACAAGAACTAAATCAGGACTGAACCAGGACTGAACCAGGACTAAACCAGGACTAAACCAGGACTAAACCAGGACTAAACCAAGACTGAACCAGGACTGAACCAGGACTGAACCAGGACTGAACCAGGACTGAACCAGGACTGAACCAGGACTGAACCAGGACTGAACCATGACTAAACAAACATCACATCACTATTAGCTATCATCAAGATCATGGCTCCAAGTAGACCTGACATGATGAGTATGATATTTATCATGGGGTCTTTTTCTTTCTCCAATTAGTACTACTAAAGTGGTTCATTAATTTACTGCAGCTCATGTTTTTAGTTTTTAAGTTTATATATATATATATATATATATATATATATATATATATATATATATATATATATATATATATATATATATATATATATATATAGGGATCAAATCGTTTCATATCGTAACAGGCCTAGCTTCATCCACTAGCACTTATCCACTGCTCCAGGCTTGACCCAGAGACACTGAGCGATGGGTCAAATGCAGAGGACACATTTGACAGGACTAAACCAGGTCAGGTGACTTCACGTTCTGTCTGTATAAGTGCTTAGACATGTCTCACGTGGACATCAGACTCATAAACAGATTATGGCTCTGGATTTAGATCAACACAATGATGAGTGTGCGGAATTAAAGAGATGCACTAGAACAGAGAAAGATGAGGACTAACCTGGGACTAAACCAGGACTAACATGGGACTAAACCAGGACTAACATGGAACTAAACCACAACTAACCTGGGACTAAACCAGGACTAACATGGAACTAAACCAAAACTAACCTGGGACTAAACCAGGACTAACATGGGACTAAACCACAACTAACCTGGGACTAAACCAGGACTAAGCCAGGACTAAACCAAAACTAAACCAGGACTAAACCAGAACTAAACCAGGAGTCTGTCAGGTCTAAACCAGGGCTATGGGATTTCAAGAAAGTATAAAAAGTCTTATTATTGGAGTGGAATGAGACGAGACACGATATTAGGTCCACAAAAACAAGACAATATGAGATTTTTACTGGATCTGCAATAAATAAATTGTGTTTTTTTCTGGTGGCTTGATCTTGTCCGATCTCTACTGAGTCTCTAATACAGAAAACCCACCTCTTGTCCCTGGCATTTAACACTAGCTAGACAGAATATATTGGTGTTTTATTGTTTTTTTTCCTATGTATCATCATGTCATCTGTATATTTGTTTTTTGCTGACTTTTATGTGAAGCATTTTGGTCAGTTGAAGTTGTTTTTAATGTCTTATTTTATAGAAAGAAAAAAATGTCTGATGAAAGGCTTTTTGCTAAAACATAATCTCAAAATAAAACATTTTGGACATGGGCCATCTGAGTGGGCTGTGCAGTTTGTTTTTCATGTTTGAAGTTGCTGCTCCTTACATTTGCACCTCTGATATTGGTGTGTGTTTTCTTATCAAGATATATTTGCTAATAATTTGCCATACAGCGCCTTTTCATCAGCAACATCATCTGTTTCGTTATGATCATGGTCCCTCTGATTCCTCACATCAAATTTTGAGTTTATGCAGAAATCAAGTAATAATCTGATTTAGAGTGCGCATGTGACCACAGCCAAGCACACAACAAACACAAAGCACTTCTGTCCATAGAACGTCATAATAAACGGGATTAGACCAGTCATTTGAACGAGGTATAACCCAGGACTAACTCAAGAATTAACCAGAACTAATGAAGGACCTAGGCCAACAGAAACCAGGTCCAAACCAGGTAAAAAAAGCCAACCAAAAACATTATAACCCCGTCTAAGTCTGAGTGAATGTGCCTGTATGTCTCATGTAAATATAACACTCAGATAATGTTTTCAGATCAATAGTCTGATGAGTCAACACAGCGCTGGTCTAATCTGGTCCTTGGACAATGACACAGATTATGAGCACGTGAGACATACTTTCCCACACCTGTTTAGCCTTTTGCTCATACTCACTGTCACTTATATTTACTCTAAAGACACACTATGTAACTTTCCGGATGAGCGGTTTGCCAATCGACACCGTGGAGATTGTTGGTTTCTGTTCTGCTGTTAAAAGCATCTATCATACACTACAAACCAATGTCTTTTTAAGAATATGTGTCACACAGTACCTTTAAAAGCCTCTAGCACACAAACTGCAAACTAATGTAGCTTTAAGAATGTGTATCATACACCTCCAAAAGCATTCAACACACACTGCAAACTACTGTTGCTTTAAAAATATGTCACACAGCATGTATTTCATACTCAACAATTAGTTAAGAATAAAACGCACACACCGTGGGTTTTGCTTGGCCCTCACTTAGTTACCTCAGTATTTATTCTGTATAAATACTTGTTGCCTTGGCACTCGGTGCCTTTAAGAATATGTAACACACAGCATGTATTCTAGACTCAATAATCAATCAAGAATAATACACACACACTGTGGGCTTTGCTTGGCCCTCTCTTAGTTACCTCAGTATTTATTCTCTGTAAATACTCGTTACCTTGGCACCCGGTGCCTTTATATTCTGGTACCTTTAGCACTTTTATTTCTCAAAACGTCTTTACTTTGTGAACATACATATTAAAATCATTCACACATTGGCATAAAGTCTGGCACACTCACAAAGTTAAATTTAGCAAAAAAGAATCCAATATGCAGAGTTCCGTATTTCAATACAAGAGGTTTCTGCTCACCTTTTATTTGGGTCGACCACTACTTTGGAGAATGTCAGTCAGTATGGAGACTACGGGGTCGTCACTTCAGGCCGTTGATGGGCACATACCTGACACCTTCAGTGAAAACCCTGTAAGAAAGAAAAAAATAAGAATCAGTCAGTTGTTGATAATGCCCGCATCCTCCACCAAGTTTCTCTGTCGGTTTCTGTTCTGTTGTAGAAGAACAGGCGCAGAGGCTCGGGAATCGTTCTGTAAATGTTTATTTTACAGTCGGGTTAAAGGCAGTGGACAGCAAAATTCAAAGCAGAATCAAATGCAAAGTCCATGTAGAATCAAATGCAGAGTCCAACAATTTGAAATTACACCAGTGTTTTAAATCATCCCAGAGTGGGTGTTACGCACCCTGTATGAAAAAACTATTGTGAAGAATGTAACGTTATGTCTGAGAGTAAGAAATGACACTGTCTTGTGGGAAACAGAACATTTTGTAAACACTGTAATATATTTGTATATTGTTCACAAGATCTTATTGTTTGACCAATACATTACAGAGTGTGGCATTAAACTCATCTAAGATATATTCAGTTGCTGGTGTTTTGTGGCTTAGTATATTGAAACCATGGATTCCTTCTGTGTGGGGTCGCCTCTCCATAGATCTGACTTCTAGGAGGCAAAGTGACTTGAGGGGCTCGTGTTCTCACATCACAACAAGAAGATCCCGGGTTCCTAGTTTGTACCTTTCAGTGCAGAGATTTGCATGTTCTTGCTGTGCCTGGGTGGGTTTCCTGGTTGTTTCTATGTCTTTTTAAGATGCCAACTGCTCCAGACACATATAACCCGAGTGACACTGAAATACGGGTCAAATGCAGAACATACATTTCCATTTCCCTAATCCCTGTGGGTTCAATAAAGCTCGATCTAACACTTTAACTTGCAGTGTCTTGCCCTAGGATCGAACAACAGTAGCTAAGGTGCGACAGGAGGTCAGTTTTTGTCCAGTGAATCGAAGGCTGATGGTTCAAATACCTCTCTCGACATAAAAACATCATTAGTTGAGCAGTTGGCGGTGCGATTCCAGCTCCCACGGATGAATGCTGTTGTTGTGTCCTTGGGCAAGACCCCCCCCGCTGATGTAAAACAGTTTGAGTGTGAACAATATACAGATATAATACGCTGCTTACTTCAAAAGGTACAAAACCTTCTGTTTCACACATAACAGTTGTCATTTCTCATAATCATAGAAAACTCAGACCTAACCGTTACAGTTTGGTCAAGGCCACATTTCTCATTTCTTCACAGTAGCCTGCCCGTAACCCGACTGTACAAGAAGAATCTACAGAACGATTCTTGAGCCTCTGCGCCTGCTCTTCATACAACAGAACAGAAACCGACAAGCGCCTTCAAGGTGGAAAAATGTTAATAATATAAAAAAATTTGACCATGTGACCAGCAATCTAGACCTCACTTTCAAGAATTCTTTTAACAATCCGTGTGTTGGTCATTGGGGGTTTTCATATGCAGAATGAGATGATGTCGTTATCCCAGATAGAGGGGAAGAGTCAGATTTACTTATTAATTACATTGTACTTTCCTTTAATATCCAAAAGCTGTATTTACAAGTTGAACCTCATCATTTTTGTTAGTGTCTAGACCCTTGAGTTTTCTATATTACCACAAAAATCTGCATTTTAACAATATTTATTTGACCTGCCCACATCTGTCTTAAAGGGCTCATATTACGTTTTTTTCTAAGCTATGTTATTTATAATGTTGTTTCCTCATCACAAACAGACCTGAAGTTGTATTTTGTTTCATTCACATGTTTAACACACAAACCCTGTATATTTAGGCTGAGTTCTCCTCTCAAACAGAAAACACTTTGTTCCACCTTCTGATGACATGTGGTAATACAGGAAGTGCTCCACTGTGTTTTTAAGCTCCACACACCTTCACTAGAATCATTTGGATGATTTCAGCCCTGGAATTGCCATTTATCTCTACTGAACTAAAGGTAAAAGGAGCTGTTAACTTAAAAACTACTACTCCATGACATCACAAGGTGGAACAGAGCATTTTGAGCTTTAGTGATGTAGACAGACTAATAATAAAGTGTTACTCAAACATGTGTGAATGAAATAAAACTCAACTCTACGTATGTTTTTGAGGAGGGAGCAACATTATAACATGACTTAAAGCTCACCAGAGTTAATTTTGTGAAATACAGAGCCTTTAAATGTTACTGTCCTGTCCTGTGTCCTGTCATGATATCATCTGAAACTCTGTAGTACTAAATGTACAAATCTTTTATCAGATTCAACAGAAATGACCTTGTCACCCACTCACCCCCTCACCGCCTCTGTGAGCACCTGCGCGCGCCTCAGCCCCTCCCCCTAGTGCCTCGTGTCTCCTGGGTGCCACATGCGTCCTCCCAGCTCCAGTCTCTCCACACACAGTCTCTCCACAGCCTCCAGACCTCTGCAGTCTCCGGTCCTCTCCAGCGCTGCACCGGGCTCCCACAGGCGAGTCAGAGCACAGCCGAGCGCGCATCGCCCTCGCTCTCTCGGTAAGAAATCACGGTTCTTTCTATGTATTGAACTGTTTATATGTACCGGGCAATTCAAACCAATATATAACCAAAACCAAACCAAATATAGTATGTGAATTTCAGGTTTTAAAGTAGTTTTTAATTCACTGTCTGGTTGTGTTGGAGTGCGTAAACGTAAATCCATCCTTCGCTCATCTTTGCTACCTTTTATTCAACATTTGATTCGCCACGCGGACTGCAGCGTTTGAACAGCCTACTTCTGCACTCAAGTCATGTACAGTTGTTATTGCGTGCAGCAGGTTTGTAAGTGACAAACCAGGATTAAAACCAGGACTAAACCAGGTCTAAACCAGGACTAAACCAGGTCTAAACCAGGAATAAACCAGGTCTAAACCAGGACTAAACCAGATCTAAACCAGGTCTAAACCAGTACTAAACCAGGACTAAACTAGAACAAAACCAGGACTTGACCAGAACAAAACCACGTCTACACTAAGAACAAAACTAAGACCAAACCAGGACGAAAAAGCGGGCGTTTGGAGAGTGCGTAACCATGGCTCAGTTTACTAATTTATGTTATGCAGTTTTCTATTCAGCCCACGTTTTTTCCAATAGAGGCTGTATGCGGGTTTGAGAATGATCAAAACAAGTAGGACTGGTGCCACAGACACAGTTTTACCACAACATGTTATATCTTTTCAACGAAAAAGTCCTTTAAGTGTTGCTGAAACCAATAGGCTAAATGCGCGCAGTATATACCTTTGCGCACAAGATTTTTTACTAAATATATATATTTTTTTCTAGATTTCCTAATCAGATATTTTAGCCATTCTTTACGCAGCATTACGCAGGAGTAGCTTCATTTTACAGTGGTTAAGTGTTGCGTTTTGGTGCTTATTTCCCTCCAGGTTTGAAGTCTGTATAATTGCGTTGCTCTGTCAGTCTCGTGTATACTGCAGCACTAACGATGGTGATGCAGCGGAGGATGCTGGGAACTTGTAGCTGTTAGGGCATCCCCAAAGCAAAGCAGCTATTTAAGTTTGAAAGAAGACAAGAAGGCTCAATGCATGAAATATCAGAGAATGTAAGATACTGTTTATATACAATAATATATTTCATCATCCATCCAAAAAGTTCTTAATGGATAACTGCGCCACTGACAGTGCTGCCCCCTGGCGTTGCCTTTAGACACTGCCCCGAAAGGAAATTATAAAAGCACCAGACACCTCTGCAGCAAACTCCACAGTATTTGTTCATGATTGCATTTCTACAGGTAGACTAGGATATGTAATGCAGAGACGGATACACAGGTTTTCAGTCGTTATTAACAGCTGCAAAATTGTATGTACTGTATACATCTGATTTGGCTGAGGTGCAAATTGGTATGTTGTAAACAGTGTTGGGGGTAGTGTGTACAAATCCCTCCATAACCTGACCCCCACCTTCCTCTCTGAACTCCTCCTCCTCCACCACACACCCACCCGTGTTCTTTGATCAGCTGATTACAACCTGCTGTGTACCTCCATCAGGACTAAACCTAAGACCTGGGGGGACAGGGCCTTTTCTGGTGCTGCCCTCACCCTCTGGAACTTCCGGCCCAAACACATCAGAGACTCATCCACACTCACCATATTCCAGAAAAATTATCTCGTGAGATGTTTTTACGTTTGGATTGTACAATAAAGGGTTAATCATCACAAGTTACATTTCTTGAGAAGTTGCGGTTCCAAAAAACACAGCAAAAATAATATGTAACATAAATCAGAAATGGTGAGACCAAAATTCTGAATTATATTATGAATTATGTTAAAATCTCATCTTGTGGAAATTGAGTGTCGTCCCATCCCTTATTATTATTACTATTATTCTTATCAAGGAACTTATAGTGCAACGCATTAGTGTGAAAGTACTTGTAAATAAATTGTAGTTACAAAATACTTAGTAACTTACAATGCCAACGTCAATATATAGGGCGTACTGTATATTTTTGACTGGTAATGTGACGTAATGTAATGTTATAAAGCAACTTCCCCACCACTGGTATATTATAGTTTTGCATATTATCAACGTGAAAGTGTCTATAACACAGAGGTCCTTGGGGATGTAATGTGCTTCACCTAAACTGGTCCTATGGTATTAAACTTATCTTATTCTTCTAATTATTTAAATATGGCTGTTTTCATTGCTCAAAAATCTTTCTGTGAGTGTGGTCGTCACTCCATAGATGAGACCTGTAACTTGGCCTGGCGGTGGTATTTGCATGTATCTATGTAGATTAGTGTTGTCATGATACTAAAATTTCAAACTTTATATTGATACTGAGGAGTAGACTTGATACTCAACACCAATTCTGATTCCACAATGATAATTATTAAGAAAAACTCTTTCTTTAGACAATAGAATGTAATTTTGAACATTAAATGGTAGCACTTTCTGTTATCACTATGTGTCCTTATATCTGTGTAATCCCTCAGTGTCCAGTAGGTTCATAGTGGTCCATGGGTGTATACTCGTCTATGTGTCTTATACTTGTGAAAGATACAGCTCAAGATCATTCTAAAGATATTCAGGAAAGGTTCACTTCTGTCCTGTGAATGTGACCTTTTTAGTATCGATACCTGCTCGATATTTTTTACAACCTCCATGTAAATAAGTAAGATTAATGCCATACTGTAGGACACCACCAACTCCACCAACTGGCAACACTTTAACACAGCGGCTCTTATGGGGCAGATGTCCTCGTGAACATAAGGACCTTAAGGTAATTGTTATAACTCGTGAGCAGGAGAGTTGCATCAGACCATACCCACATGTTCCTCACTTTAGTTCTGTGAGTGGTCAGATCAACAGTCAGGCTGTAATCTCTTATATAAGACCAGCTCCATCGCCGCGGTAACTCTTTTCCTCAGGTGCAGCTAATCCTCAGCACGGCCCTGCGTTAGCTAACTCCTGATTTATTCTGAATTTATACTTATTCATTTTTTCACAACATTATTCAGTCACTCATGCATCTATCTCTTTTATTTATTTCTATTTATGTGCATTTATTCAGATGCAAACCATGATTATATATATTGCATATTGTATTTGTATACTATGCCTCTCTACTACTGAGTGAGTATGTACAAAGGTAGATGAAACCTGTAAATCATGAGTTTAATTGTATTCCACATACAAATACATTATTTCCTAGTAGTTTTTGCATAAACCCCCCCTGCAGGTGTAGTCTTGTGAGTGCAGTTTGGGTCAGATACATAGAGATGGTAATAGTTATGAGCGCTTTTGCCACGCCCCATTTTTAGTCGACCAATTAATACGTCTTTAGTTCTTATTTTGATTATATGTCTACTAAGACGCAAACGCAGCTATTGCTTTTAGCCTCATTTATACTGCTTCTCTCTTCAGTGCACCTTCAGAGTGAAAGTTCTTGTGACCTCTGCTGAACATTATTTCATTATTTATGCTTAGAAATCAGACCCCTATGTGCATAAGAATCATCGATGTCTACTTTTGTGTTTCAGTTATTATGAGACAAAACAAAAAAGTATGTTGCCGTCTATATGGGACGAGGAGCCTATTTGAATATATTGGCTCTACCTGAGTGTGAGCTCAGCTTGGCACTTGTCCTGTCCTGTGTGCTAGTTAGAGGGATTAACACTAACCTTTTGTGTAGCGTTAGCTTTAGCACAGACAGTCTAAGCATCACAGCAGACAGGTACACAGCTCTTCAGTCTCGACAATGACCAGCGCTATAATCCACATTGACTTTTTGGAGATGAACATTCCAATATGGTTGACTCTATCTGATCTGACGCAGGATTAACGGATAGCATCTTTTGTTTTGAATTTTTTTTCCCTGTTAGAAATCCCTGTTGAGGCACTGCAGACATGGGCAGACAGGAGGCTGACTACGTGTGGAAGAAGACCACCGAAAACATACAAGAGGTCTTTGAATTCATGGAGGAGCTCGGATCGTAAGTACAACTCGAAATATTTAAGTCAATTCTACTTAATATGAAAAAGTCACTTTCATTCACAAAAACATGCTTCCATTTGTTACTAGACAACACTATTTGTTATGTTGAATACTACTGTACATTTCCAAAGTTTAACATCTTTTTGACACATTCTGCTGTTTAAAGCTGCACTATCTAACTTTTCTGGTGGGAGAATTATGTTACCTGCCATGAAGCTGTTATTGCTTTGACTGGAATGTTCCACAGTATGGCATTAAGCTGATCTATATCGCAATTAGTTAATTCCAGATGTTTGAATTGCTCAAAAACACATTCTTATTGTGAGTGGGCTCGCCTCTCCGCAGATCTGACCCGTAGATAAGTCTAATCCCATATTGTGCAACATTCCTGGCAAAGCTATAACATCTCTATGGAGACAAGCAGGTAACATACCTTCCACTTTACATACATTGCATAGTATGTAATGTTTTAGTCAAAAAGCCTAAAATAAAAGCTTTTTTTTTTTTTTTTTCATTTTATTTGTCTACTGTTTTTTGCACTGACAAACATCGGAAAACATAAGTCCTTACTAGGAGCGGGCTTGCATCTCCACAAACCTGACTGCTATTTGCCTGAGGGAGGGCCTCGTCCAGTTTCCTATCTCCATGGTTTTAACTGTCTATTTCCATGGAAACTCTTTGTTTAAGCTTTATTTAGGCTAATTAAAGTGTAGGTATTAGGAAGTGATACCTGATTGGCTTCTGGAGTTATTTCTCCTTGGCACCAGTACTATTCCTAAATTCTGAAATCCCCTTTTGGTTCTTGGTAGTGTAGTACTTGTATTAGACCCTGGTGGTGTACCGGTAGTACTTGTATAAGACCCTGGTGGTGTAGTACTTGTATTAGACTCTGGTGGTGTAGTACTTGTATTAGACTCTGGTGGTGTAGTACTTTTATTAGACCCTGGTGGTGTAGTACTTGTATTAGACTCTGGTGGTGTAGTACTTTTATTAGACCCTGGTGGTGTAGTACTTCTATTACACCCTGGCTGTGTGGTACTTGCATTAGATTCTAGTTTCGTAGTACTTGTACTGGACCCCTGGTTGTGTAATTCTTGCATTAGATCCTAGTTGTGTAGTACTTGTATAAAACCCTTGTTGTGTAGTACTTGCATTAGATCCTAGTTGTTTAGTACTTGTATTGGACTCCTGGTTGTGTAGTGCTTGTACTGGACCCCTAGTTGTGCAGTACTGGCTGTGTGGTACTCGTGTTAGACCGTGGTGTCCGGTGCTGGTGCAGATTACTTGTTTGATTGGATTGACAGGAGCAGACGCACTTTACCTGGGCTTAGACCAGAGCACAGTGTGGCCTGTTCCCTCAGTGACTGCAGCAGCTTAACGACCATTCACAAAAACACACACCAGGACTCAGACTGGAGGAGTCAAAACACACACACAAAACAAAGAAGACAAAATATATATAGTTATGTTTATTTTGATTGCATGTGCTTCTTTTTATTCATTTATTTTGATTGCACCTGATCATTTATATTAGTGACAAGATCAATAAGGCTACATATTTTTTCCACATTTTCAAGGTAAAGTTCACATTTCATGTAGGGTAAAAAAAAAAATATTGTGAAACCAACACACCACAATCTGATCAGGCAGTTGTTGTCATCCTTTAAATATTTCCATTGTAAATCCTTGGATGCTTCTGTTGCTATAGTATTCCCCTTTGTGTTTCCTTATTTGTTCACACTTTAGTCAGACAGATCCCAAAGGCCTAACGAAACACGTACGCACAGAGGAGTCCCCATAGACTTCAATGTAAACACCTCAGAACTAGGCCATGTAGACGAGAAACAATAACACTGAAATGGCCTGACAGTGTGATTGGTCGTCTGTCCTCTTTATGTCGCCCTGCAGTGAGGAATCTTGGGATGATTGTGGACTCAAACTAGACAAGTACTTTAGCTCTGTCATAAAGTCCAGCGTCTTTCAGTTGAGGCTCCTCGTTAAAGTAAAGCCCGACCTTCCATAGGCGGATTTTGAGAAAGTAATCCACTCTTTGTAATGTGGCGTCTGGATTATTGTAATTCTCCCTGCAGTGCTAACATCAGGCCTGTGCTGTGACACCTGCTCTGGCTCCTATTTCATATCAGCGCAATTCAAAATGTTCTTTTCTGTGGTACAACCCAGACTATGAAACAGCGCCCTCTGCCTGTCAGATCCTCTCAGTCTTTAACACTTCTCCCTGGCATTTAATACCAGCACAACAGGATATATTGGGATTTTATTGTTCTTTCCCTGTGTATCCTGTTACCTGTATATTTTAATAATATTTTACAAGTAATATATCATTAAAAATTATGAGCTGCAATAAATAAACAGCAGAATGAAACAGTTTAGCAGATAGTTTGTATTTATAATGAGTCATAGAAGTTATTTATCAACCCTCTATAGCTCAGTCAGTCATTGTACATGCAGGAAAATAACAAAACATGTCTCTAGTACAAAAAAAAAGTACACACAGTAAATACTGACCCTCAGATATCATTGTTCCATCTGTCTTGTATTGAGTGATAAGTCGATATAGTTATTATTCTAACAGGCCTAATCAGGACTGCCCCAGACGATAGTAATCAAGACGCAGCCTCTTCACAACACTAGACACAGTTATGACGTTCTTTCATCAAGAAAATGTGATTGTTTAAGATGGAGTTTGGAGAGAATTATGTGAGGAGTGTGCGGACATCTGCTGCCTGAGCCTGATTGAAAACTTAAGACATAAAGAGGCGTTTATTTCAATTGGTGCTTGTCTGAAATATGCAAATACACCAGTTTAGTTTTTTTTACAATACTAATATTTCAAACGTGATTTTCAATACTAAGGAATAGACTTGATACTCAATACTCAATACTGATTCCGATACCACAATGATAATGAAAGCACTTTTTATATTGATTGGATGATACATGAAAAGCCTGAATTTGGTTCTGCACATGCTCATTTGCCCCTTGATTTTATTATGTCTATGGATGCACCCATTTTGATTTATAAATGTAAATCAATAATAATAATAATAATAATAATATGATTTACTGGTCAATGTTCACACAAAAATGTAAAAGGTGTATTTTTAGCTGTTCTGTGCTTACTTTAAATGATAAATAACAGTCACAAAACACATTTGGTTTGTGTTTAAAGGAAATAAGTATCGGTTGATATCGACAGCCAAAGTATCGGCATCGAAAACAGAAAAAGCTGGATCGGTGCATCCCTAATCACATCAGAGATTATCCTCCATAGCTATTCACAGACTCAGCTCAGACTCAAAACAAGGATCGAGAGGAGATATCTCTTTAATGAGCTGTGAGTCTTAAGCTTAAAGATTCACTCTGTAACTTCTGATGGAGTGTCTGTGATATGCTTGTTTCCATGGACCTGAAATGCTCCACAGTATCTATAAATCATACATTCTTACTGTGAGTGGGCTGTCCTCTCCACAGATCTGACCTGTAATTTGGCCTGGTGTTGTGCAAAATTTACTGCGCTTGTCAGATAACTCCCAATTTGATATTTTTCCCCAATTGTGTAGCCGTAGTCACAGGAATAAGATGACAATTTGATTTTATTGCCATGTAGCCAAGTCCTATAGTAACAGTAATGAAGCTAAAGTGAAGTAGTGAAGTATCTTTACCTTTACCAAGTGTGAAGACTGAAAAAAATAATGCAATATAAACATGAGATAGTTTTAGTTTGAAATCAAGTTACTTTCAAGTTAAATATCGACTTTGCAGCTCTGTCCCCTATTGTACCTGTCGATCACGCTATTTTAGTGCCCTGTTTATTTTAATTAGAGGCTTAAGCAGTTCCCAGGATTCAAATCTCACTTGTGTCTTATATAAACACATGGGCAAGTGCCAAAGGAAGCCGTCTAATTCGAAAACAATAGTCTAATAATACAAGAACGGATTTCAGCAGGTGAAGCTTAAAGGGCCCATATTACACTATTTTCAGATCTATGTTATAATGTTTCCTTGTTAAAAACAGACCTGGAGTTGTGTTTTGTTTCATTCACACATATTTAACACACAAACCCTGCATATTTAGTTCTGCTCTCAAACAAAAAAAGCGAATTAAAGCTCACTGGAGTCAATTTTGTGTAAGCTTAGTTGTTTTGTGGTAGTAAACATGTTAGCAGAGGTAACTTTAATAGCCAAATTTGCCACCTACGGCCTTATCTTAACTTACACCATAAAATAAAACAATAAAGAGTCAAAAATACCACATTTTAAGCCTGTTCATAGCAACAGAAACTAACATATTACCATAGCAACCACAGGTACATGATCACTTTCATCCCTCCTGACCCATCTACCTAGGAGTAACTTAAGGTCAACAGCTGTGATGAAGAATATTTCACTTGTTTTTAGTATTTATTTTGCCTTTATAACTCAGTACCCTGTGTAACTTCACAGAGGGGCTTTCTCCGAGGTGTACATGGTGAAGGAAAAGAAGACGGGGAAGACTTTTGCCATGAAATGTGTCAAGAAAAAACAGAAGAGAGACCTGAACCTGGAGAACGAGATTGCTGTTCTCAGGAGGTAAAGTCTGGAGAGAGTTAATTTGTACGATGTGTAGATGGAGGGAGAGAGATCGAAAAAGTGTTGTCCCAAGTGTTGTTGCAAAATTAGAATATCAACAACACTCTGTCTAATCATAAAGTGATCATTTTGCCTCGATACTTGAACCTCCACCAACATATTTACAAGCATATTTGAGCACATTCCTGATGCATTGTGGAGATTTTGTCAGAACATCGACATCAAGATAATGCAAAAAAATATCGAGATATTAGTTTTTGTCATGGTCGTCCACGCTTTGCGTCATAGCGTAATTACCCAAGTCAATGGGACAGTCAAAATCTGTCCAAAGTCAGAGCTAATCACATCTACAGATTGAGCAGGGTCTATAAAGTGGGCCAAAAAAATACTTAGCCTTTTGTCCTTTGAGGCTGGCGATGTCCATGATTTGGCAAGATGTTTTTTGTGCAATATTACGGTAATGATCCACATTTATGGACATATTGGTGTGATCACTTTGGACAGTTTGGTTTGATACAGTGCTTCTTAACCATTGGGCTGGGGCCTAAAGTCAGGCCATTTAATATCCCAGGCCTCAGAACACTTAGAGATTAAAAAAGTTGGGACCTGAGATAAAAAAAACGTAGGAATTCCTGGTTTGATCCATAGTCCAGACCTTTGAACCAAACCTTTCTCTTTCTGTCCTCCAGGATACAACATGAGAACGTCGTCGGGATGGAGGATCTTTACGAGAGTCACACTCATTATTACCTCATCATGCAGCTGTGAGTGTAATAATAAAAACATTATAAATTAACACACATGTATAAATATATAGAGTCTAAGTGCAGACAGCAGAGTGACTTTTCCCTTGTGTTCCCAGAGTATCCGGAGGAGAGTTGTTCGACCGGATCTTGGACCGTGGAGTTTACTCTGAAAAAGACGCCAGTAAAGTGATCCAGCAGGTGCTCCAGGCTGTGGGATATCTGCACCAGAGCGGAGTCGTCCACCGAGACCTCAAGGTTAGAACAGTTTTATACACATGGGCAAGAGGCGAGGAAGAACGCATAAACTATACTTCCTCCTGCTGTTTATGAGCACGGCAACATATGATTTTTAGATTAGGTTTAGATTAAAGATACTTTACAATGCTATTTTACTAATATATGTAAAATTATCATGCTTAAAGGTGGACTGTGTAACTTTTCTAGTAAGAGGTTTGCTGTCTGCTTTTGTTCAAGTTTTGTTGTTGCTTCGTCAGGAAAGTTCCACAATATGGCATTAATGCGATTTTGCATTTATTCAAAATTTGTTTAAAAAATACCTCGAAAAAACATGCATTCGTACTGTAAGTGGGGTCACCTCTTCACAGATATGACGTGTTACTTTTCCTGGTGGCGTCATCTTCTTGTTTCCATGGAGATGTACAAATTTATGTTATATTGTCAGCTCTGAGGAGGTAACCAGGGGAGCTCCATTAGCCGAAAAGTTACATAGCGCACCATGAAATAAACAGAACTTAAATAAAAGTGAAATTGTCATAAAACACAATTAGAAAGTACCCAAAAGAGGCAGTTGTTCAGTCATGAAATTCTCAAAACTCAATTTAAGTATATGGAAAAACATGTTTAGTAATAGTCTTTGCATTGTCATCATCTTATGTCTAATTTACAAGAAAATTAAATCAAATGCTCCTCATCGACACGTATAAACCCATAGAGTGTCCCTGTGTGTTCCAGCCGGAGAACATCCTGTACTACAGCCAGGACGAGGACTCGAAGATCATGATCAGTGACTTTGGTCTTTCCAAGATGGTGGACAACGGCATCATGTCCACGGCCTGCGGCACTCCGGGATATGTGGGTGAGTCAAAGCAGAAGAGAGAGAGATAGTTTATATAGTTCATTGATAATGGCTTTGGATATCAGGTGGGATCTACAAAAATGGATCGAGTCAACTAAACTTAAGTAAACTAAAGGTAAAAGGTAGCTCTTAACTTAAAAACTACCCCTTCATGACATCACAAGGTGGAACAGAGAATTTTGACCAATGGAGATGTAGACAGACTAATAATAAGTCAGTTTTGTGTAATATAGGACCTTTAAAATTAAAATCTTAAATTGTTCCTCCTCTTTCAGCTCCGGAGGTGTTGGCTCAGAAACCCTACAGTAAAGCAGTGGACTGTTGGTCGATCGGCGTCATCACCTACATCCTGTGAGTCATTACTCTGTTTGTTTATTATGTGGGGATTGAATAAAACAACACAAAGATGACAATGCCATCTAAATTCAATTCAGGTTTATTTCTATAGCACATTTCAAACAACTTCAACTGACCAAAGTGCTTCACATAAAAGCCAACAAAAACAAATATGCAGATAACACGATACATAGGGAAAAAACAAACAATGAAACACCAAGATATCCTGTCTAGCTGCTCTGTGTAATCCCTTAGTTGTCCAGGTATGATCCATAGTAAAAGAAATTTCCAATCTCTCAACTGGACAAAAAGTTGTTGAAATGAAGGCGTTTCGCTGCTCATCCAAGCTGCTTCTTCAATTCTGGTCAGATTGTCTAGCTAGTATTAAATGCCAGGGAGAAGAGGTGGGTTTTCAGTTTGGTCTTAAACTGCATTGCAAGACTGAGAGGATCTGACAGGCAGAGGGTGCTGTTCTTTAGTCTGGACCTCCACAGCAAAGGTTCTGTCACCTCTTTTCTTGAGCCTGGCGTTGGGCACAGCAGGAGCACCCCAGACACTTCCTCCAGCTCCTCCGGTGGGACCCTAAGGCATTCCCACTTTTCACTATTTATTAATTTATTTATTCTCAGATTGGCGTACATGCCATCATATTTAAGAAGATAATGTTCTAATTTCAGAATGTATTTAGACTCGTAAACTGGTTAAATTGGCATTTAGGTCGTTTTTAAATCCCACATTGTTCCTTTTATTCATTTAAAATTCTCACATTTATAAAAATTTCTCAAGTTGAAATAACATGTTTCTGTTTGTAGACTGTGTGGATACCCTCCATTTTATGAAGAAACTGAGAGCCGACTGTTCTCCAAAATCATGAAGGCTCAGTACGAGTTTGACTCCCCGTTTTGGGACGACATCTCTGAATCTGGTTTGTATTTCATCTGCTTATACATGACTGACACGGGCAAAATGTTAGTTATATTTGTGTTAATGACATTTATTGTTTTATTTTAGCTAAAGACTTTATCCGAAACATGATGCAGAAAAATCCAAGCATGAGATTCACCACAGAGCAGGCGCTCAGACATCCCTGGTGAGACTCACATACTTATACATACTTACACATATATACACACATACACACACATAAACATACACTTACACATATACATATACTAAACATATACATATACATACACACACATATACACAATTAAACATACACATACACACATACTTCTAATGGAACCCAGAACAGTCTGGCATTAAACATGGAGACAAATAGGTGATTCTACCAGGCCACGGTACAGGTCAGATCTGGAGATGTGACTCTACTCCCAGTAATGGTATTTTTGAGAAATAAAAACACAAATCAATTTAAGACTAAAGTTTAATGCCTTACTGTGGAACATTCCAGACAAATAAATAACAAAAGTAGACCTTACACTGAACACAAATGATGATAAACAGTTTTAAACAACATATTTTGTCCAATAGATACTGGCATATTTCAAATATACTTTGAAGAAATTAAGTGAGAGGACCTTTTAACACCAATAATGAATTTGAAGTGAACTGAATGTGTTCTATGTGTTGGTTAGTCCTGGTTTAATCATAGTTGGGTCTTAGTTTAGCCCTGGTTCTTCTTGGTTTTTAGACCTCGATTGTTTTAGGGAAATAAGTTCCCTTTTTGTCCCTACACTGGTATTGGTTAATATTGGATATCGGCAGAAGTCACAGTATCTATATCGATATTGGAACTGAAAAAGATGGATTGGTGCATCCCTCTCTTAAATATATGTCTGTCCATACTGTTAAAGTATAAATGTGGTATATTTGTGTGACAATTCTGAACCGAAAACTGCAACTACAACACAAAGTTACCCACATCGCCATAGACGTTATCCTGATTCCCACACCTGAGGTTACAGTAGTAAACATGAACTAATAATTCAAACAGAAAGCGATGTAGGCCTACCTGCTTTGCCTCATAGTGTCATTTACCAGATTAAGGATTAACCAAATGCCTGCTCTCCCATTTCCAGGATAATCGGAAAGACGGCACGGAGCCAGGACATCTACTACTCTGTTAGTGTTCAAATCCAGAAGAACTTTGCCAAGTCCAAGTGGAAGGTGAGAAGGTTCATTCGGGTTGAAAGCACAGCGCAGTGCAGAGTACTGTCCACCGAGGGGCCCCATAGAGCGATTTGCGCTCTGTAATCAGGAGGTTACTGCAGAGCTATTAAAAGGTTAATCAAATATAGACAGTAGGATTAGGATTCCTGGTAAATAGGCCTGAAATAGTTTGTTAACACACAGACTGAAATTTTATTAAATACGTTACATAAACAGCCAAGCAGAATTAAAAGAACAACCAACTGAAAGTGTCCCCACTGACCTGCAGAAGTGTAAAATCACAGAACTCAGTGAGCTCCCAGACGAATGTGCAAAGAGGACTGTTGTTTTCACTGCAGAACTTTTAAACATTGGAATAATTAATTTGGATGTCTGTTTAGTCAGTGGTGAAACGTAACAAGGTAAAATTAGTGATGCACTGTACTTAAGTAAAAAGGTTAGGTATCTGTACTTTACTTGAGTACATTTTACTGTGAATACTTTTTACTTTTACTTCACTAAATCTGGGAGCAGGTATCTGTACTTTCTACTCCACTACATTTTTGAACAGGATTGAAAAGTAAAAATAAATATTATTTTTAACAAGTTTGTGGTCTGAGCAAATAAAAATATATAAATTAAAAACAAAAGCTTGATTTAATTGTTTCAGTTGAACAAAATTCAGCACAGATCTTTATTAAAAGATTTGAAGCTTTATTAGATGTCAAAATCTATGTGAAATACTTTTACTTTTTACTCTTTAAATACATTTTTAAACAAGTACTTTAATACTTTTACTTAAGTAAATTTTTTTTCATGTGATACTTTTACTTGAGTATTTATTGCTCCAGTATTTGTACTTTTACTTAAGTAACAAAATTGAGTACTTCCTCTACCACAGCTGTTTAGCGACACATGTTTACAAAGAAAATATTAAAAGAATGAAAGAAACATGGATCTATTAAAGGAGCTGTGCCTGATTTTTACTGTCTTACACATTATATCTGTACTGAGGCAAGACACATGGGGAAAAAGTCAGATACAGGCCCTATTCTTTTTGAGAAAACACTTTGTATCAGTTGTCATAAATTAGGTTTTTCACTGTGTTTGCATTTGTCTGGCAAATAACCTCACTCGTATAAATACTCTGACTCTTCTTACTCTCTTCCAGCAAGCCTTCAACGCAGCAGTGGCCATCAACCACATGAAGAAGCTGCAGCTCGCCCACATGGGGGCGACACCGAGACCGACCAGTGTCCCCAACATCAAGGTGACCGAGGTGCCCTCTCCGACCCACCAACGCAAACGACAGGTGCAACAGGAGCGACAGGAGCAACAGGAGCCCACACGTGCCGAGACTAATGGGACCTGCAGTCACATGACCCTGCCGTCCTTCCCTCACTTGTCCCAGAGCGAGTCCAAAAGCCCCGCCCCCTTCCTGAAGACCACCCAGAGCCACCACACTCCAACCATTGCAGAGCAGGGCAAGACGGTTTTCTTCTCCGAGCCAGCGAATCTCAACGGGTTTGTTCACTTGTGTTTAAGACTGTGGACTTGATAGATACAAATGAATAAATTGCTATTGTGTGTGTATATATATATATATATATATATATATATATATATATATATATATATATATATATATATATAAATAAATCAGTATATTTCTGTGTTAGTTTATTTATTTAAAGAGACATGGACAGTACACAGTATACACTCACCTGAAGGATTATTAGGAACACCATACTAATACGGTGTTTGAGCCCCTTTTGCCTTCAGAACTGCCTTAATTCTACGTGGCATTGATTCAACAAGGTGCTGATTCATTCTTTAGAAATGTTGGCCCATATTGATGGAGATTTGTGGGATGCACATCCAGGGCACGAAGCTCCCATTCCACCACATCCCAAAGATGCTCTATTGGGTTGAGATCTGGTGACTGTGGGGGCCATTGTAGTTCAGTGAACTCATTGTCATGTTCAAGAAACCAATTTGAAATGATTGGAGCTTTATGACATGGTGCATTATCCTGCTGGAAGTAGCATCAGAGGATGGGTACATGGTGGTCATGAAGGGATGGACATGGTCAGAAACAATGTTCAGGTAGCCCGTGGCATTTAAACGATGCCCCATTGGCACTAAGGGACCTAAAGTGTGCCAAGAAAACATCCCCCACACCATTACACCACCACCACCAGCCTGCACAGTGGTAACAAGGCATGATGGATCCATGTTCTCATTCTGTTTACGCCAAATTCTGACTTTACCATTTGAATGTCTCAACAGAAATCGAGACTCATCAGACCAGGCAACATTTTTCCAGTCTTCAACTGTCCAGTTTTGGTGAGCTTGTGTAAATTGTAGCCTCTTTTTCCTATTTGTAGTGGAGATGAGTGGTACCCGGTGGGGTCGTCTGCTGTTGTAGCCCATCCGCCTCAAGGTTGTGCGTGTTGTGGCTTCACAAATGCTTTGCTGCATTCCTCGGTTGTAACGAGTGGTTATTTCAGTCAACGTTGCTCTTCTATCAGCTTGAATCACTCAGCCCATTCTCCTCTGACCTCTAGCATCAACAAGGCATTTTCGCCCACAGGACTGCCACATACTGGATGTTTTTCCCTTTTCACACCATTCTTTGTAAACCCTAGAAATGGTTGTGCGTGAAAATCCCAGTAACTGAGCAGATTGTGAAATACCAACAACCATGCCACGCTCAAAATTGCTTAAATCACCTTTCTTTCCCATTCTGACATTCAGTTTGGAGTTCAGGAGATTGTCTTGACCAGGACCACACCCCTAAATGCATTGAAGCAACTGCCATGTGATTGGTTCAGTAGATAACTGCATTAAGGAGAAATTGAACAGATGTTCCTAATAATCCTTTAGGTGAGTGTATATTAACCTGAACAAGCGAGAGGCATTGTGCCAGGTTGCAGCACTTGTGCAAAGTGCTACCTGTACCAGATTTCTTGTTATTATTTCTCTCGTGTAATGTGGACCTCTCTATTTCAGATATGCTAAAACTCGCAGTGGTAAAACGGTGCAGACTGGAGTTTGCTCTGTCATGTGAAGAGTCAAAGAGGTGGACATGGACTCACACTTTTACCTGGTATGTTTTTATTTGAGCATCAACAAAACAAATACAGAACTGCAGTAGTTTTAATTAGGGATGCACTGATACTGGTATCAAATATCAGCACCGATCCTGAAGAATGAACTGGATCGAGTATCAGCCCCATGGTATCGGTTAAGCCGATATCCTGGTTGGACCTTTAATTGGATGTAATACGGTGAATAAGAATCTCCCATAGTGTTATACGGGCTCCTCCCTTCCGTCTGAAATTATCTGCATGATTCCATGGAAATTGAAAGCTAAAACCATAATGAGGATAGATACATTTAATGCCACACTGTGGAATATTAACCAGATTGATATGTGTAGCCCCCTGAACTGAGTTCTACACATCAGTTTGGGGCGGCTTTCACTGAAAGTGTTCGGGACCAATGATTGGAGCATTTAAACAAATACTTCACTCTGATTGGTGGAACCATCACCACAGCAGAACAAGTCGAAAAATCAAACTTTAGTTAAATCAGTTGAGAGAAAAGCACAGACATCTTTTCTGTCGCATGCAAACGCTTCAGCTGGAGCTGAACAAGACGGATTCTTACATTTATGAACTCACAAATTCATCTGGTGGCAAGACTAGTGGAATATGGCCCAAGGAGCAACACTTGTCCTTCTCAGGCCAAATAAGAGTCAGGTTTGTGGAGATGCAAGCCCACTCACAGTAAGGACTCGGAGGCACGACTTTTAGTTTTTTGGTTCAATAAAAACCTTGAAATGAGTATTTATTTTCTTCATCAATGTTGTGATATAAGGTTACACAGTAGGTCTTTTTTAGAAGTCATTCCAGGATAATGTTGAGCGATGTTAGTCGGTTTAAAGGCTCCAGGCTGGAGCTCCCCTTTGCTCCAGTTAAAGTCCAGACAAGTGCAGATAGATGGTGTTAAATCTAATGCCAGAGCTGATAAAAAAAACTGTGGCAATCCACAAGACAATGCCAAAATCAATGTTTGAAATGAAGAAACGCTTTTACAAATACAGTACATGTGCCACAGGTGTGGAAATAGTTCAGGTAGGTCCAGGGGAAAAGACTGAATTCTAAACCTTAAAAAAACGTAAAACTTGGGCTGGGCGATTATGGCAGATCATCATCATATTGACTGATCTCGATTTCTAATTCAGTTTATTTTCAAAAACGTCATAAAATGGCTTTCAATATTGATTGAATGAACAAAAAACTGACTTTTAAAGAGAGACACAAACCAGGCAGGCCCGGGTCTATAGGGCATTTCAACCATATTTAATAATGACACTTAAAGGCCCTTATCACGCTATTTTCTGATCTATGTTATAGTGTTTCCTCAGCACATATATAATTGGAGTTTTGTTTAATTCACACATGTTTAACACACAAACCCTGCATATTTAGGCTGAGTTCTTCTCTCAAACAGAAAACACTCTTTTCCACCTTGTGATGTCATGTGGTAATACAGGAAGTGCTCCACTGTGTTTTAAACTCCATACACCTTCACTAGAATCATTTGGATCATTTCAGCCCTGGAATAGGAAGCTAAAATGTAGCTGTTAACTTGAAAACTACCACTTGATGACATCACAAGGTGGAACAGAGCATTTTGAGCTTTGGAGATGTGGACAGACGAATAGTAAAGGGTTACACAAACGTGTGTGAATGAAACAAAGCACAACCCCAGGCCTGTTTTTGCGGTATTGTTATAGCATGGCTTAGAACTCACAAGAGTCAATTTAGCATAAAATAGGACCTTTAAAGAAGAGTGTTTTCTTTGCACCCCTTTAAAACACAGATGCACCCAGTTTGGTCTGGACACAGGTCTGGACACAGGTCTGGACACAGGTCTGGACACAGGCCTCAGTCTCTTCCTCCAGAGTTTTGCATCTGCTCCAAACCCCATATTTTTCCGGACAGAGGAGTGGCTGTGGAACTCTCAGTTAAAAAGACCCAAGATGATCATTGACCAATAGAAATGACTGAATCTTGATCTTGATTAATAATTGAGAACTTTAATATCATACAGCAGAACTTTCCAGACAAAGCAATAACCTCTCCATGGAGACAAGCAGAAAAGTCACTTTGTCAAGTACCTCACTTTTTAGCGAAAAATAGACAAAAGCACCTTTCTTTTTTTTTCTTTTGATTATTTTTACTGCACTGAAAAACATGTCCTTACAGTGAGTGGGCTTGCATCTCCACAAACCTGACTCTTATTTGGCCTGGAGGAGGGCCTCTTCCTGCTTGTTTTCTTATTCCTTTGGCTATAATATTCCACAGTATGGCATGAACTTATCCCCATGGAGAATGTTCTGAAGTATGGGTTTAACTTTGTTTCCATGGAATCATGCAGATGACGTGCCACTTCCTGAAAATTACATACTGGATCTTTAATCTAAATTACAACTAAAAGTCAAGAGCTTCTAAACTATGTAAAAAAAAAATTAAATAAATAAAAATAAAATAAATAAGTAAATAATAATAATAATTGTAGAGGTTCCCATTAGTGTTGTCACAATACTAAAATTTCAAACTCGATACCACAATAATAAAAACCACTCTTTATTTAGACAATAGAATGTGATTTTCAACATTAAATGGTAGTATTTTCCTGTATATTTCCACGTGTCTTATATCTGTGTACTCCCTCAGTGTCCAGTAGGTTCATATTGGTCCATGGGTGTAAACTAGTCTATGTGTCTTATACTTGTGAAAGATACAGCTCAGGATCAGTCTAAAGATATTCAGGAAAGGTTCATTTCTGTCCTGTGAATGTGACTTTCTTAATATCGATACCTGCTCAAATGACTATCTAGTTTCGACAGAGGTTTTAGTGTCAATTAGTATCAGATTTTGATCTTAATCCCCGTAATACCACCAGTAACACGTTCACTCCACTAACTGCCCTACTTCCGTGGCTTAACCTACTTTTGCACAATGGAAATTCCTGTCTGTGTATAATGCATGCAACTAACCTGAGTGCGTTTGCGCCCTCTGCAGGTCATATTTGGCTTTGTCAGCTGTCCCGGGATGGAGACAGGAGCATGGATCTGAAGCCAAAGGACTTCTATAGGCTGTTCATGCAGTGTCATCATGTTATTAAGAACCTGTAGCATAACACTGAAGTGGAGGACAGCTAAGAGTTTAAATGCAGATATTTGACCTGGTTTATGGTGAATATCTCTGTAATTACTGGGCCTATCCAAATGAAACAAAAACTGGCATGAAGCTCAACGTCTTCTCTGTCAGTATAAATAAAAAAAGTAAAATTATTATTATATGTTTTGTTTTATAGCATCAAAAACTGGCTCATATGGACTGACTTGTTATCACTAGATGGAGCAAAGCCCATGATTCATATGTAAATTAGAGGACCCTATTCCTTCCAAACATGATTTCAACATTTTTAAATAATTTGTTGATTTGTTGTTTCTTGAACGGACCAAGTTGTATATATTGTGTTTTAGACTGAGTGCCTAAGTACAAAGCAGCCAATAATTTAATGAAGGGGTATTATGCTAAATTTTTGGAGCATTCTACCATGTTATAATGTTGTTTCCCTATCAAAAACATGAGGTTTTATATGTCATCCATGCATGTTTGAGTAATCTAGTGATCTCTCCTGGGCCCTATTTGAACCCTTCTCACGGTTAGCTTTAAGATTCTCTCCAAAGCTCCGCCCACAAGCCTACGTCACCCATGCTCCCACAGTGAAATTCTTCATAAATATCCAAAAGCATGATACAAAACTGTACACTACAACTTCACAAACCTGATGTGATGTGCAGTAGTTTCATTAGTGGGATGCATGTTTTTGTTGTGATAGCGCTCTGAAGGGAGAAACTCCTAAAACTTGTTAATACTCTGTTTTTGGTGAATATAGGATTTTTAAAACATTAAAAGGAAACATGGTGATCTAAATATGTCATGTGTTAGCAGTGAATACCCCATAGGAGTAAAATACCCCCTCTTTAATCACAAATGCATAAACAGCACCTTATATGAGAAACAGGGTAGACCTCATCACAATTGCACAGTATTTAAATCTTTATGTGTTGCTAATGTGTTGCTACGTACCTTTTAAGTGTTTGTCCTACTGTGAAATAACTAAATATTATCTATTTGTCAAACTGGTCAAAATGATTTCATTATTTTGACTTCTTAAAGGTGGAGTAGGTAACTTTGAGATCTGCCATCTACTAGAATGTTCCACGGTATGGCATAAACATCTCCTGGGCCGAGTTACAGATCAGATCTGTTGAGAGGAGAGCCCACTCATAATAGGACTGCATGTTTTTGGAAGTATTTTTTTAGTAACAAAAACACAGCTGGAAAAAAATTCAATATAGTTAAATACTATATTGTAGAACATTCTAGACAATGTAATAACATCTCCATGGAAACAGGCAGAGAAGAAAAGTTTCACAGCGCACCTTTTTGTGTCAAATCAAAATATATTTATTATTGGAAGAGTGTAAAAGGAAGATTTGAATGTACTGACTGAGGTTTTTTTGACTGCCGATTGGTGGTAGAAAAGTGATATAAATGTGTATATATGATTTTTGTATTACGTCTATGAGCATGAATAAAACTGCACTGCTCAAACTTTTTGAACTTTTTTGGGGGTTGGGGGTGGTTTGATTGGTTGGTTGATGATGCTATTTTGAGCATATTGTTTTAACGTAATGCAAGTCAGACATCTGAGAGAAAATTTAACGCTCTATATTATGCATAATTGACTCTTGTGAGCTTTAAGCCATGTTATAAGGTTCTTACCTCTTCAAAAACAGACCTGGAGTTGTGTTTTGTTTCATTCACACATGTTTGAGTAACACTTTACTGCCTCTCCAAAGTTCAAAATGTTCTGTTCCACCTTGTGACATTGTGAAGTGAGTTTTCAACCTTTTGCCTTTTGTTCAGTAGACATCGGCAATTCTAGTGCTGAAATCACCCACATGATTCTAGTGAAGGTGCATGGAGTTTAAAAACATAGTGGTGCACTTCACATATTACTACTTGACATCACAAAGTGGAACAGAGTGTTTTCTGTTTGAAAGAAGAACTCCTAAATATGCTTGGTTTGTGTTTTAAACATGTGTGAATGAAACAAATGTGCGGGCCTTTTAAATATGAACAGAAATCCCTGCATCTCAGAGCAGGTTTGTAAACTAGCTCTTTGAAACACAGTACCTGAATCTCACATTATGCATTTTGAGCATCCTAATTATTTTTCACAGACTTTTGCCATCACAATAATGCTAACAATAGTGTAAATGTATTGTCCACAGCCCAGTTTTCTCACTTTTAAAATATATTTTTATAAGTAAATCCATAACCCCCACCCTCATCATTAGCCTCCAAAATAAATGTTACTTTAATTAAAGTGAAAAAAAAAAACAAAAAACAGCAATTTGAGCAGAATGTGTCTTTCTCCAGTACAGATATATTGTACAGAGGTCAAAATAAGTCTGCAGTGTACTGACTGCATTTAATTATAAAGCATTTTATTATTAATCAAGCAAAAAGCAGGAAGTGCCTGTCAGGATCCTAGTTGTTGTTAGCTGTATCATGACTGCAAAACTCCACTCTGAGAGTCACGGAAAGCTTTTATAAACTCATTATGGGGTATAATTAGGGTTTATGGCATAAGGTAAGTGAGGAATAACTTTGGACCACTGCAAACTGTTTAAATTTAACAAGTTTCATGTTTTAAGACAATAAAAATCAGGTACAGCTCCTTCAAGCCTTGCCTCTCGTTCCCTCTCTCTCCCTCTGTGCTGATGCTCTGACCTGACCTTATGAGATTAGCCACAGCAGCCAACAGGCCTATGGAGGATTAACAGGTATTTAGAACAGTGGAACTGGGGCCTAGCCTGGCAGTGACTCGCAGTGGGTGATGGTTCAAATCCAGCCCCTGCTCTGATCAATGAATGCATACTGTTGTTGTGTGTTTAGGCAAGACAGTTTATCCACCTTTTACCTTTCCCCCACTTCTCAGAGCTCACTCACTGAGCTGCAGAGGCTGCACTGGCGCTGGTTAATGATTGTCGCAGGGGCTGGGGTTTAGGTAGAGACCATTCAGATCATAGAGAGGACTTTTAGGTTTAAAACAACTGGATTTCAGTGCTGAAACTGGCAACCAAAATAATTCTGCTTTCCCATTGGATAATTATCTTGAAACTTAAACAACAAATTATAACATAAACATCATAACCATCATCTCCAGTGTTTTAAATCAACATTGCAATTGTTGCTAGTAAAATCCACATTTGGTTTGAACACATCTGGCACAGGTAGGACATGTTTATCAAAGTTTCGCAGCTTCAGACAGAGCAGTGCCTCCAGTTGGACAGAGAGATTGCACTGCTGTACTGTACTGAGGACTCACTGCCAGCTCAGCTATTGTTATCTTGGCCTACGTCATCAGAGGTCTTCACAACAAAAGCATAGCCAGACTGGACCACAATAGACGGGAATGGACGACACTATCACAGTGTCAATGTCAAAGGTCAACTCTCACCATGTGTTCTGCAGCACACTTCTCATAACACAAGAAATCTCCATAGCACCATTTAAAACATAGAGATGTACTTCATGCATGTCTGTAATTAACCAACTGGCTCTGTGCACAACAGCACCCGACAACCTCCCTGTTAGCATCACTACTTCTTGTCCAAATTGTATCTCTATGTCAATGCAGAGTCAAGCTAAAATTAATATTTAATATATGAATATTTAAAGATCAGGCAGTGGACAGGGAGCTGACAACATGCTAAAGGTCCTTTATTACACACAACTGAGTCTTGTGAGGTTTGAGCCATCTTATAATGTTACCTCTTTCTAGTTTATTTTTTTTAATAATTCTGTTGAAGCATGGTTGAAAAACAATGTCTGACTTACATTGGTTAAATTTCATAGAATATTTATTTATTATTACTTTTATTACAGAGTCAAGTTATTTCTGTGACCATTGTGAGTTTTTCTTTCATTAACTGACAATTTTGTCCACGTGTGTAGTGGTACTTTTCAAGTTTACAGCTCCTTTTACCTTTAGTTCAGTGGAGATTGGCAAATCCAGGGCTGAAATTATCCACATGATTCTAGCGAAGGTGTGTGGACTTTAAAAACACAGTGGAGCACTTCTTGTTTTACCACATGATGACATCACAAGGTGGAACAGAGCATTTGGTGTTTGAGAGAAGAACTCAGCATACATGCAGGGTTTGTGTGTTAAACATGTGTAAATGAAACAAAACATAACTCCAGGTCAGTTTTTGATGAGGAAACAACATAATAATATAGATCAGAACATAGAGTGAAATGGGCCCTTTAAACACTACACAAATAAAATGAATCCTTCACCGGAGCACACTTCTGTGCTTAGGAGAGATGTTTGCGTCTCAATGCTAATGCAAATTTTGAGACATCATAAATATAAAAAGAGCATCACAAACACAGTGAGCAAGCTATTGAGCCGCTGTTAAGATTTAATCTGTTTTTCTGCACTTCTGACACAGTAGTTGGCCTGAACAGCCTGTATCTGTCCTCTCCTCTGCAGACACTATGTTCAATGCCTCCTCTCATGTGCACACCCAGTTCTGCAAAACCCTCTGACCCAAAACCACACCTCGACCTGGGCTGCAGAGAACACAGGGACCACGAAGGGACACATGGAGCATTCAGAGAGAGCAAGACGTAATCTAGGCCAAAGATTCACAAACATGCAAGCTTTCACCAGAGGAGCAGACGTGGAAGTGCAGTAAACACAACACAGGTACCAAAATAATAACCTCTGAGGCCATGTTTGGAGTTACTGGAAATGTGTGAACCTATAAACTGGGGGAAAGGTGAGGATCTTTACAGCAGAGAGGATCAGATGTGTAATCATGACCTATAGTCTGTAAAAGCAGATGGCATCGTTTATACAGAAGTGGAGCTTTCCTAGACATGTTACCTGCTATTTAAAGCTGCAGTATGCAACTTTTAGTCTCAAAAATTGAAGTAAAATGTTGTATGTATGTAGTTTTTTGTTTTGTTTTTTTGGTTATGTTTATTGCACTGAAAATTGTAGAAAAACATTCATCCTTACCGTAAGCAGGCTTGCCTCCTCCTGCTTGTTTCCATGGAAATGTTGCTACTTTGGCTATAATATTCTACAGTGTGGCATGAAACCACAGACTGTATATATAAATGGACATAGATAACCTGCTGGAGAATGTTCCGAAGTATGGTTTTAAATTTATCTATTTCTATTTATATGAAAGTTCTCTGGTGTAGGGTTCACCACCTGCTTGTCTCCAGGAAGATGTCATAGCTTTGCCCGGAATGTTCCACAGTACAACATTAAACTTTTCGTTCTCCGTGGAGACAAGCAGCTGACACCACTAGGCCCAGCTATGGGTTAGATCTGTGGAGAGGAGCCCACTCTCAGTAAGAATGTGTATTTTTCCAATGCATTTTAGAGCAATAAAAACTTGTGTAACTGAATAGATGGGTAAGTTGAATGTCATAGAGTGGAATATATTTTTTACATTATTGCAGTAAGTTCTTGTAGTTTTCTGTTGCAATAGTGAAATGTCCCCATTGTGCAATAAATAAAGGCTCTTTTATCTTATCCTCAGATTATGAAAAAGTAAAAGTGTATTTCATCATAACTTTAACTCAATGCTGAGTTAAGACTGTGTTTGACTGACAGGGGTCAGGGGTCAGCTCCTGTGACCTCCTGTTGGAGATGAACAGTGTGTGGAGGGATGTGCTCGTGTGTGTGACACTCATAAGACTTTACTGTTTATGTGCAAACCTACAGGGAGGAGACATGTCTGTTATAATGAGTTTTAAAATTGTTCTCTGTGTTACCATAGCGACAACAACAGATGGAAATACGCACATGTTTTATTACCAGGTATATTTACATTGTGCTTCATAACCTAGAGTCCAGATCCACATTTGTGTCAGAAACAAATGATCCTGTGCGATTTTAATTATGCCTGTATCTTTATTAAAGGTACAGTATGTAACTTTCTGGAGGTGGCATGTCACCTGCATGATTCCATGGTAATAAAAAGTTTTATGCCAAAGGAACATTATTTCCGTGGCAACAAGCAGAAGGAGGCCCTTCTCCAGGCCAAATAATAGTCAGGTTTGTGGAGATGCGAGCCACAAGAGTAAAGATGCATAAAGGAGCATGTTTTTTGTTGTTGTTGTTGTTTTTTTGTTTTTCAATGCAATTTAAACAAAACAGAATTTTTGACACAAAGTGACAGTGTTAACTGGCTCACTCCAGACTCACATGTGTTTCACTCTGAAGTGAGTTCTGCACATGCATCAGTCTGGAACAGGTCTCACTGAAAGAGTTCAGAAAACATGAAATGTCATGATGATCACTTGAACCTGACTGGTCGCAGCATCATGACAGCAGAACAAGACAAAAATCAAACTTTTATTACATTCACGTGAGAGAAAAGCTCAGACACCTGTCCACAAATGAACAGTGCCTTGTGCACATTTTGGTTAAAATTGGCTGAACTTCGACTGTCTGCGTTCTCATGTTTGCTCTGGTTCGTTTTGGCGCTTCGCCTTTGGCTTCCACACAAACCTCAGTCCTGCTCTGTGATTGGTCCACCCATTTAACCTCACAGCGCGAGTCCTTCAAGATGGATTCTTGTGATTTTGAGAATTCACAATTATCGCGAGAATCCATCCTGCTGTGCAAGTTTAACATACTGTGGCTTTAACCATAAAACAAGAGTCTGAGTTACAACAGTATCTTGTCTGGCAGGAGAAGGCCATGCACACATTTAAAAACACTGTTATTTCATAAATACAGGTGAAATAAGTTTAATACCATCTGTGTGTTTTATGGAGTTGTTCAAACGCACTGGAAAAAACCTGTTCAGTTTATGGTTAAAGTGGATCAATAGAGTCTGTCTGTTCATGTGTCATGTGTCATAATGGTTTTGCCCAGAGTCCCCCTGATGCCACATCGCTCTGAAAAGATCATTTCGCAACACCACACACACACACACACACACACACACACACACACACAGGCACACACACTGTGAAGCAGGGCAGAGGTCAGGGGTCAGAGGTCAAAGCGTGGACATGCCACACAGCACAGTGACCTCTCATGACTGGCTGGACCCTGCGTTTCACTTATCACAAATCAACATGAGACTCTACACAGTAAAAAAGTCTACAGTCTGCACTGTAAAAACAAGTCTACACTGTAAAACAACTTTTATACTTTATTTGAATTTGAAAGTCAATTTTAAGCAAGTTCATTTATATAATTCATTTTGCTTATTTCGTTGACTTTGTTCAAGATATTTAAAACTGCTTCTGTTTTTCTTTCCAAGCAAAATGTCTGTCTGATTTCTTTGAATTTATTAAGTTCAATATTCATGCAGCCATGTACGTTCATGAAATGTATCTGTAATTTTGGTATATTATTATTAGGATATATATTAGATTATAAAAATGTTGAAATGTTTGCCCTTTAACCTTTTTTCCATTTAAATCTTATTTTAAAGGAGCTGTACCTGATTTTCATTTCAAAATGTTAAAAACAGAACTAGTTAATTTTATACAGCAGTGGTCCAAAGTTATTCCTAACTCACCTTATGCATTCAGAACATCCTAATTATTCACCACTATGAGTTTATAAGGGCTTTTCACAACTTTCAGAGACCAAAAGATGCTAACATGGACTTCCTGATTAGCGGACTATAGAACGCTTTATAATTAGATGCAGACAGTACACAGCTGACTTATTTTGACCTCAAGAGCTTTCTACAGATATCTGCACTGGGGCAGGACAAATTTTGCCTAAATATATGTGAAAGATCTTTCTAAATGGGACATTATAACACAAATATCACATTATAGTCCAAATGATTTGCTTTGGATGAATATAAAATAGTTAATGTTAAAAATGTACACATTGTTTAAATAGGGTCAACATTTATATTTGTCTGACTATATATTTATTTTATTCAGCATTTTTCAGAGTGAAATTATGATCTCATTTGCAGAAACCAACAAAAGAGAAAAAAAAAATCATTATAATTTAGTTTGTGGGTTTTACCATGTGCTCATTAGCCTATAGCCTGGATTGGCCCCTGTGTCTCTCCTGATGCGGATCAATGCTATAGTACACTCCATATGACCCCACTGTTGAGTTGTACACTAAAAGTAATTAAAGTGAGTGCATGTTAAGTGTCACGATGACCTTTGACCTCCACAGTCATGAGGCAACCCCGTGCTCATACATATGCATGTGCCCCCTGTGGGAGGGACCAGGAGCAGCGCTTTAAAACACAACAGTACCTGCTCCAGCTAATATCATCACATTATCCCCCTGAGAGGAGACTTGGGCTCAGTCAGGCAAAGTAAGTTGGGATTTCACTAGGTGTTTTTTTTTAATCTCTCTTAATTGTTATCTTCAATCTACGCAAGTCAATTCTTATATTAGTTTTATATGAAATTCAACAATATTTAAGATGACTCTTATCTCAGTATTTTTATAAAGGTACTGACTGTTTGCGAATTTTAAAAATGAAGGCTATGCTAAAGACCTCTGTGCTTAATAACAATGTTAGCTGTAGGAGGTGCACTCAGTTTCTGGTTTGAAATGTTCCAAAAAATAGCATAACATGTAGCTATCTCCATGGAAACAAGTAGGCAACTTCACCAAAAACCAAGCATACTGTGATACTACTTGGCAAATGACTAATGTCATTTTAATATGCATTTATCAATTTTAATAACCTTGCTTTCCCCCACAGATACTCATCCAAATGGACACAAAGGAGGAGCTGCTCCCCTTCATCAGGGAAATGCTGCAGCAGAAGCCCACACGCTCCATGATAAAGATCTATGCCATCGGATCCACTCTGGCTGTGCTGGGAGCCATAGGAGCCGTGATCCAGAGCATCTTTAGTTCAGACGAGTACGAAGACACTGCAGACTCGATACTGAGAGACACAGAGGAGACAAAAGAGGCTTTCACTGCACTGAAGAGTGAAGCAGAGGTCCAGAGATCAGGACTGGAGAAGATCAAGAGAGACCCAACATTATGGGAAGAAAACAGGAGGAGCTCTGCCAACCGACTACATGCTTCATAAAAACACTTTATTTCTCGTTTGAGTTGCCACGTTGACAATGGTTTTATGGTTATATGGCAGATTTTTACGCCAGATGACCCTCCTGTAGCAATCAGAAACATAACTCTGTGACTGAAGTGGGTTGGGGTGAAGTGTCTTGCTCAATGTTTAGGGCAGGCAGAGGCAGGATTGAACCACTGGCTATTACAGCTTACATTCTTCTGAGAAACACTTTGTAGAAACTGTACTTTTTTACATATATAAGTATTGATTGAATTGAATGAATGATCTTTTGAATGTGAGTAAAAGTCTTAAAAAGTTTAGTATGAAAAGATGACTGCAGGTTACAGTTCTGACTGCTGGACAGTAGATGTCATTATAATATTGTATAAATCATAGCCTATACATATAAATGTGGGCCTAAAAATAACCTGTGTTATTTAATGCTATTTACATTTTATAAGCTTGTTTACTTTTTCTAATAAAAGATTATTGATCTAGTTCAACCTGTCCTTATTTTATTGACATAACCTCAGCAAAAGTGGGTAGTAGGTGATTCACTCACATTTTGCCTACTTAGCCTTAGCCTAATTTAACTTAATAAAATTGTACTTATTTGATTCGTTTTCATACCCCATATTTTACTCCTACATGAGTAATATATTGCACAGGGTAATAGTACTCTTACTTGAGTAGAAGTTCTGGTCACTCTTCCACTACAAGTGACAAAAGCTTTATGTAACAATATGAAATGATTTGAACATTTGCGTTTCTTGCAGCTCCTTCAGGTATGATTTAGTGTGTTCTCATTTATGTGGTGTATCAGTAGTTCTCGTATCCACCAAAGAAAAGATTTGGCTCTCTGAGTACCACCAGATCTAAATATAAATGTGAAGGTTTAATCTAGGGCTGAACCAGGTCTAAAAGTGGATAACATCATCTCCACTGTAGTTCTAAACAAGAAATTACCCAAAGGAGGACAAAAAAGAGGATAAAATGAACTCTAAATTAGGCAAACCCACAAAAATTGAAGAGTTCCCGAAGAACCACCTGCAGGAGCTCGCGTGCTGTCTTTCCAGTTACATTCATATTAATATTTATCTGAAGTAATTTACTACTTGGCTCATCTACCCACCTCTGATCCTCCGCTGGAGATGTGGCTGTTAATATTTAACAGATTCAGTTTGACCGGTGCAGCTGAGGACAGGGTCCTCACGGTCAGGTCCAGTGCGCAGTTCCACGTGTGAACACCAAACCGCGCTGTCTGCTGCCATCAATTATCAACATCCGGTCACAGGCGGAAATGACGTATGTTCTTATCCGACAACAAACTACTTCTAAATGAATGCACTGAAAAATATACTTATTTAATCTATAATCGGATTATAAACGGGTTAAACTGAACGTCCAGCGGGAAGGTGATGGCGGACCCTGCGGTGTCCTCGGGAAGCTCCGGGGTAAAGGCTTTATTTACGCTTTATGCACGGGAATATGCTGTTAGCTTTAATGTTAGCATGCTACCACAAGCCAATGCTTTCTCTAAACCAACTATTTTATGAAATAACAAAAGTGCAACCTTATTAACCTTCATCTCAACATAATGTATGAACGATTTTGCTGTATTTTTTTCTGCGTTGAAAGGGGTTAAGTCCATAATTATGTGACCTGTCCTTCATAATTAGTAGGGAACAAGAGACGTGGTTGGAAATAACCGAAATAAATGTTGCAAGTTATTATTGGACAGACGTTGTCAGACCAGCCACAAATAAACGTGCTAAGAATATTAACATAATTCTACAAAAATACAAGTTTCTTCCTTGCATATATTTGGTTGAGTAATATTATGTTAAATTAACAGCATTCTTACTTAAATGTTTTAATAATAACATCACAAACGTTTTACTATGGTTAATAAACAAAATTCCAAACTAAGAATGTGCTTCTGCAATACTATGCAATATTTAAAAGTAATATTATTAGTAAAATATAAATAACAAAAGAAAAAAAACTAATCTGAAGAAATGAAGAAGCTGCTTGGATCAGCGGCGAAGCATCTTCAATCATTAAAAAAAACAAAACAGATTACACAGACAGTCAAAAAGGCATGCATAAAATAAGTTGTTAGGAAATATATATAAAATATATATACAGTGTAATAGTATATTGTAATGTTCTTTATTATATGTTTGTGTATATTTGTAGCGTGGCAGTAGTAAATCAAGCTCTAGTCCTTCAGAGAACTACTGCCTGGCTCGACGTCGCACCCTGCAGGTGGCTGTGAGTGCACTGCTCACAGAAAGTGGCTTTGAGAGTGCGGAAAAGGCAGCAGTCGAGACGCTCACGGAGATGATGCAGAGCTGTATGTATCACAGTTCTTCCACCACGATTTAGTATATTTCTGCAAACATGAGACTCATTTCACAAACCTACAAACCAGTTTCAAATGGAAGGAAAAATGCTAAACCCAAGACACTGAGCTCTGCATGTATTTTATGAGTGTACAAACATAAAATAATGAGACTGTCTTCAAGAAATCATCAGAAAATCTACTTCATTCCAACTCATTAGCTCTATTTCACAAAGCATGTTGAACTAACCCTGAGTTTAATTCCTGACTTAGGGGTTATTCCACTCAAACAGAGAAAACTCAGACATGATCCAGAACAGCCTCATTTTCCTCCACACATGTTTAATCGTCCCTCTTATGCTGTTGCTTCATAAACACACACGGGTCATAGATCAGACGTCTCCTAGACTAAAAGACTTCTACATAACTTGAACCATGCTTCAAACAGGCAGAAGTGAAGGGGAAACGGCATTATTTGTATATATTTTGTAACTATTTAACTATACTTTTGACACAATGATTTTAGATTTTATTGGACAAGCAGCCTTGATAGCTCTGACAGCACGCTACTGATTAACAGTATCCATCTTTCCTCTTGTGTTTCAGACATAACTGAAATTGGGCGGTGTGCTAAAGCTTATTGTGAACATACAGCCAGGAGTGTCCCCACTTTATCAGATGCTGTGGTCACTCTCATAGAAATGGGTAAGTCAATATATACTGTATTAAGTCAATATATACTGTATTGAACTTTAACTGTGTCAGTCATAAATATTGTACTGAAAATGTTCATTATTGTTATTCACAGGTTTGAATGTGGATACTTTACCTGTTTATGCCAAAAGGTCCCAGAGAATGGTGATAACTGCACGTAAGTACAGCCTCAAATAAACAATGTCCAAATGACATAGTATAATAATTGTGTTTTAAGTCAGGGAGCTCAAAGTACAGATAAGGTTTCTATCCAAACTATCAATTTAAAGGTCTTGTACCAGATTTTATCCCATGTATTTGAGCAAAATGTGTCTTGCCCCAGTACAGATATATTGTATAAGCAGCTCTTAAATAAGTCTGCTGTGTACTGTCTGCATCAAAATAGATAAATAACTTTGGACCCCAGCAAACTGTTGTTCGTGTTTTTAAGACAGTAAAATCAGATTCAGCATTTTTTATTTTATCTCAAATTTACAACAAAACCAGCTGCCAAAAGTGCTTCACATACACACAGGAAGAATTTAAAATAAAATGGATATTAATGAAAGCAGTAATAGTAAATACTTGTTAATGTTTTTCAGCTCCTGTGACCAACCCTCCGGTAACACCCAAAGCCCTCACAGCCGGACAGAAGCGCACTCATCCCGCTCACATTCCGAGCCACTTCCCAGACTTCCCCGATCCCCACACCTACATCAAAACTCCTGTAAGAAAAACTACTTGTGTGTAATGCTGTAACAACTGATCTTTAGCCACAGATTGTGTTCACTGTATGAATGATTTATTGTTTATTGTTTTAAGATATCCCCAAATATAATATACACACAATTGAGTCCAAAAGTCATCAAAAGTCAACAGATGTGCTAGTGCAAAATAGAAAGCAACCACTCTTGATACATTTTTTAGAAAATCATTTTACAGTAGTTCTTTTTTGCAGATAACATTGACCTTTGAACTAGTTTTTGTTTCAGTACTTTACAGAGACATTGACCACAAGCCAGGGCAAGGCATTATCCACAAATTCAGATTAAAATTACTGGCAAAATTACTGACACATTATTGGCTACTACATAAATTGCTTTACTCTTTCCAACTTAGACCTTTCGGGAGCCCGTGTCCGATTACCAGGTGGTCCGAGAGAAGGCTGCCACCCAAAGGAGAGACGTGGAACGCGCGCTGACAAGGTTTATGGCCAAAACCGGAGAAACTGAGACTCTGTTCAAAGATGACGTCACCACCTTTCCCTGTGAGTGATTACCATTAGACGTTTGCTGTGCACTGTAGCCCTATACTCCATTCAGAGCCCTGCCTCAAGACCAGAGGCGACAGCCTTTTCTGTGGCAGCTCCCAGGCTATGGAACAGCGCCTTCTATCTGCCAGATCCTCTCAGTCTTTAATGCAGTTTAAAACTAGACCTCTTGGCATTTAATACTAGCTAGACATGATAGAAAATGGTCATTGGCTCAGTTTTTGGGATTGGTTCCCACACTGAACCAAACATTCAGGAATTATTCCTTTCCGTCAGCTAAAACTCTACACAAATATCTCATCTGTGTCATCTTGTTACTACACAGAATTTTAATACGTTTGCTCATATTATTTTTTGATTTTCCAGTAATCGCAGCAAAGCCCAGTGCGATCCCATACCTCAGCGCCCTCTTGCCTTCAGAGCTGGAACTGCAGAGTCTAGAAGAGACGGATTCCTCTGAACAGGATGACCAGACGGACAGCGAGAACGTCACTGGACACAATATCACTGTATGTTATGCTCTACTGGTTTAAGAGTAACCAATAATATAACATTACCCAAATCACAAAAGTACTCAACGAAAACATTGAGTTCCACATAAAGTCTAAAGCAGAGCAAAGCAGACCTAAAACTGATACTGAGCAAGACTAAACATGGTGACCTACATTGGAGCAAAACTAGGACCAACCAAGGCTAAATCAGATTCAGTACAAAGCCAGGTCTAGACTAAAACTAAACCCCCATGACACTGACTCAACAGTGAGTACCCAGTAATGAAAAGAAATAATGAAACTGAAATGCAGCATTTGATACTTTGCAGCTAATGTCATCAACATTCCCTGGGAGTGTGATGCTAACTGTAGGCACTGTTGTGTCTAAAGCTCTGTTACTCAATTAGACTCTAATCTGAGCTTTAATTTAACACAATCAAGTACCACTCAAACAGTATTACAGTCACATGTATTAACCAACAGGCCTAAACCAGGACTTTGAATGCTTGTATGCATCACAGACTCTGGAAAATGTGCTGTTTACATCCATTTTGTGTTTCTTCTTTAGCTAATGTGTGCATTGTGTCTCCATGGAAACTGCTAAACATTCCACCATAGGTATACATGTACGACACCACCAGTGGGATGTCACTGCAAAGTATCAATACATATCTATGTAGTTTACTCTGATTTTCATCACTGCAAGAAAACAATTACTCAATACAAAAAAATGCAATTAGATTTTTTTCCCCAAAATCATTCAGCCCTAACATGATCTTACAATAATATGATGGGACTTACGCAATTGTGTTTTCTGTTTAGGATGATCCCAGTGCGGACAAAGAGAATTCCCTCCTCCCTCCCAGCGGCGTTGTTCCATCCTCAAAATCCAGCGAGGAAAACATGATCGACAATCCATATCTCCGCCCGGTCAAGAAGCCCAAAGTCCGGAGAAAGAAATGAGAAACTATGTACTACTACGATACACGGACTTTAGATGTTTATACAGTGGTACATTTAGCTGACACAAAGCTCAACGGTGCCCCCTACCTGTTTTAGAAGGTAGAATTCCAAATGAAGGTGCATTAAGTAACTTTTCTGGTGGGCTGAAACACCTTCAGTTGAAAATACCTTGTTATTTGTTTAGTAATTTCAACCCTCTCCACTGTTATTTTTTTTTTTCTGTCAAGTATTTTTTGAAGAAAAATCATAGACAGAAAATGGTTTTGTAAATAAAAATATTGTTTTTATTATTACTAAATGTTTGCAAGATTTTTTGAGACATGTAAAAGACAAAATACAAACTTAACTCCCAGAAGTGAAATACTTTGTCCATATAAAGCTTTGTCAGTCTCAATAGTACAGACTCAGATAGGCCAGTCTGCTCCTCTGCTTCAGGAACTCTTTGTCTGTCGGCATCTGGGAAAAAAAAGAACACAAAAAACATTACGAAAAATATATTAACATCCTTAAAATATTACAGATTACTTTAAAAAATGTATATTTAAAATTTACAGGCAGACTTTGCTAGAAATTATAAATACATTGTTTGCAAATTAGTGTTGTTTAGTGAGGAACTAAATCTATTTTTAATCCACCATTTTGACATAGCTGAACCCCTTTTTGTGCAAAACATGGCTGCAAATGTGTTTTATTTATTTGGTTTATTTGAAAGGGACAGATGGAAAAATGTAGACAAGCTATAGCACAGGAAAGAATTTGCACCGTTGTCATAGCAGTTGACAATTCAAAACAAAATATACCTTTTTAAATTGTCAAAAGACCTCGAAATGACGCCTATAAACAGGAACCTGAAACCCATGAATGTGGATATTGCATAAGTAGATTTGCCAGTAAGAATGGTTTGTCATATGGTACAACCTCTTTGTGTTGCTCATTTTGTTTTTCATGTTGTCAAAAGTATAGCAAAACTTGATAACATAAAAATATCGAATCTAGATTGTAACCTTTTCCTGGATAGTTTTGGAACAGTGTTGATCTACATTAGAACTAGTCCAAGACCATGCGGTGATATTAAAGAAACTACTATTATTGTGAATTGAAAATGATATTCTATTGTTTAAAAAAATGTGTTTTGTTTTAAACTATCGCTGTGGTACAGAAATCGGTATTGAGTCTCATGCATTTTCCTTAGTAGCCTCGTTACCCACCTTGACCCTGAGGGACCGTTTGTCGAGCTGAGGCAGTCTGCTCCAGTCTGGATTCCCGAAGCACATGGGCCAGCTCACCCTCCTGTGTGTCTCTGTCTCACACACACTGTAACTACCAGGGCTGAGGAGAGGGGAAAAATACAACAGAATTCAAGAGGTAGAAATATAAAAATATCATGATCATATTTCATCGTTGATCTTGTGATGCGATGCTTACTGTCATATTAAAAGAGGTTTATGGTATTGTAAAAATTCTAGTTGTTTTCTATGAGGCCCAGTGTAATTCCACTTAGAGGCATTTGTTACACTATATACAGTCATATGACGACAACAGGGGCTTACCACTTTACACAGCCAAGTCTAAAATGTCAAGATCACATTATGGGACTGTGAAACTGAATCCCACTCTCCCTCTCTAGCCTTCTGTACGTTCTCCCCTCCGCCCATCTCCAAAAACTGCCATACATCCAAATCTTTGCTGCCCACCTCCTCTGGTGCAGCCGGAACTTATTCCCGCAACCCATAAGGAACTCTGACTTTTCAAATCACTGCTGCTACATCTTTGTCTAAATATTTCCCTGGTCTTATCCTGGTCTCACCCGGGGCTCTGGTTCACCGTGTCAGGTCCCATTTTAAACCTCTGGGCTGTGGAGTTAAATGGAGTTTTTCCAGGAGGGATGATCCTGGACGAGGACTGATCGGGCTGGTACTGCTGAGGGGAGGGAGTCATGCCCTGAGAAAGACAGAGACAGGAATTAAAAAGTGTTTCACAAACTTTTTATAGATTTTTAAAGAGGGAATAAACATAAAGGACCTGTATTACACTATTTACTCATCTATGTTATAATGTTGTTTCCTCATCACAAACAGACCTGGAGCTGGGTTTTGTTTCATTCACACACGTTTAACACACAAATCCCAAATATTTAGGCTGAGTTCTTTCAAATGGAAAACACCCTGCCCCACCTTGTTATGCCATGTGTAATACAGGAAGTGCTTCACTGTGTTTTCCATACATCTTCACTAGAATCATTTGAATAATTTCAGCCTTGGAATTGCTGATCTCTACTGAACTAAAGGTAAAAAGTAGGTGTTAACTTGAAAACTACTGTTTCATGGCGTCACAAGATGGAACAGAGCATTTTGAGGTTTTTAGAGGGCGGAGTTTAGAGGTTTAATCCAAAACTAAAGATCAGTGGAGTATTTAGGTCATTACCTGTACCAGCACCACAGTCTGGGAACCACTGTGAGAATACATAGCCTTCAACTAATACTTCCTGATCAATATGCACTAAGAGGAAATATATCGTTGTAGTTGTTTTAAAAATTTAAAAGCCAGCTCCACAAATGTATATTCCAATAATAGCTTCATTTATCATGATGTTGTTTGGGTGCTTCCGTAGTACTTATGAATACTTTACCTTGCTGACAGTTGGAAAGCGCTTTGCAGTCCTGGCTGAGAGTCCATATCCTTTTCGACTCATGGGAGTTTTTTCTAAGTTGTACACGATGGTACCGAACTGCAGCAGAGGACACATGGTACAAAAGAGTTAGTACTTTTATTATGAGAGAACTGGATCCCCTTGAAAATCAGATGACACAGCCAAACAGTCTACGGACACAACTCAAAGGGAAAAGGTGGAGTCATGGCAGGATCTCAGCACATTTCTATGTTATTTACTGGGGATGTATCAACTAAACCACGACTAACCCAAAGTGGGACTAAAATTTACACCAGGTTCACTCAAGGACTAACCGTAGACACTAAAACAGGGCTAAACAAACTTAATATCCCACCATGTAGCCAAAATATAGACTAAAGTTTAAAAAAAAAATAAAAATAAAAATTATTGCACTGAGAAATATATTTTAAAAACATAAAGTGTGACTGTGGTGTGTGCAGCCTCACCTCTGTCAGTTTTTTTTACACTAAATATTAATAATTCATAATTGATTAATAAAAACGTGCATTCTTACTCTAAGCATGTTTCCATTTCCACAAACCTGACTCGTAACTGGCCTAGAGCAGGAACGCCTCTTATTTAATTCCTTGGAAATGATGATCCTTTATAATATTCCACATTATGACACAAAACATATCTCTATCTCCAGGGAGAATGGAGAGAGGCAAGTGACACTTACGAAAGTTACACATTGTGGCTTTAAGTTTACACCAGATAGGTCCAGTCCAATAGAACTAAACCAGGACTAAACCAGGACTAACCAAGACTAAACCAGGACTGAACCAGGACTGAACCAGGACTAACCAGGACTGAACCAGGACTAAAGAGGACTGAACCCGGCCTGTTTTCCCGCTCCTGCCTCAGTGTTCCTCTGTCCCGTTCCAGACTCTCTGCAGTGGGTTTTACCTGGTGGCTCTCGTAGCTCCCCGGTCCCACGTTGGGCTGGGTGTCTCGCGCGTACTCGTTTCCCATCCGGTCCGGTGGGTAACTAAACGGCACAAACCTCCTCTCCTGCGTGCTCCCGAAGTGAACCTTACGCACGGGAGCAGCGGACGACATTTTGGGGACTTTGCGTAAAAAGGAAAAATGAACACAGAGATAACTTTAGCAGGAGGCCCGAGAGTGAGCTGATCCGGACTGTTGTTTTAAACAGTAACTTAGCAACCAGTTACTAAGCACGTGTCCATTATTTACACTGGACTAAACTGTAATTTTAACATATTTTCATTTGACCATATTGTGGAAGAAGTACTCGATTTTGTAAAAGTAAAAGTACAGATACTGGAGAAAAAAAAATAAATAAATAAAAATAAATAAATAAAAAAAATCTCCAAAGTAAAAGTATTAAAATACCCGTTTAAAAATGTAAGCCTATTTAAAGAATAAAAAGTAAAAGTATTTCGCGTACATTCTGAGGTCGTATAAAGCTTCAATGTAGTGTTTTTGATACAGATTTGTGCTGAATTTTCAACAGAAACAACTAAATCCGTCATTTTGTCCTTTACTGTTTTTATTATTTGTATTTTTTGCTCAAACTACGAACGTGGGGGAAAAAAATCACACCCCTGAGCCTCCTCAGCAGGTCTCAGACAATAAAAAAAATACTTACTTTTCAGTCCTGTTCAAAAAAGAGAGTAGAAAGTACAAATACTGCTCTCAAATGTGGTGAAGTAAAAGTAAAAAGTATCCATCCTAAAATGTACTGAAGTAAAGTACTAGTTGTACTTCATTACTATCCACCTCTGTATTTGACTACCAGAGTGTGTCCTTTAATTCACATTAATATTATTTTTTATGATTCTTTTGACTGGTTTTAATGCTTATTTCATATTATTTTAAGCTAATTGTAAAAACAGTATGTAAGGCCATGCTGGAAATGTTATTACCTATTTAACTTGTAACCTGCATTTTAAAATCTTGTTGAAAACTACCATATTTGATTAATCTTTTTTTTTTTCCATTTGTCAAGTGTTTGAAGATTGTAGTTTTTATTGTTTTAATGTCTACATGTCTTCATGGTCTAGATCGTGTGTCTTATATTATAATAGTATGTCAATAACAGGGTTTGGAACACAGCCTATGGAAACAAAATGATCTAAGCCCCATCAGTAAAGAAATAATAAATAGTAAAGAAACATCGAGTAAAACTGTTATTTTCAAATGCAAATGGACCATTACTTTTTTAACTTTGTTTACATGTTACAGAATAAGTGGAGGATGGACAAAACAGTGCCCACGTTTGTAATAACTTAACTTTTATTGGCATTTGGAAGTTACCGCATCATGACAAAGGCACATGCTTCACCACTGCAATTTGAACACATTCTCAAATTATCAGAACAGAAGTTAAAATGACTTCAATTCAGAATATAGTTTAAAAGGTAGAATTTCTTATATAACAAAAGTTTATGTGCCAATGAAGTAAGATGTTTAAGAACAAAAGGATTAAGAACATTAAGAACAAATTCAAAGACAGTGTAAATATCTGTAATTAAAGATCCACGGTCTACATTTTCTGATGGAGTGTTGCACCTGCTTGTCGTCATCAAGATGTTATTGCTTTACTTGTTAAAGTCATGTTGTTACAGCATAAATCTGTGGAAAGTCAACCCCGCTCACAGTAAGAAAGTAACGAAGGATTATCAAGACATTTTTCAGCAGTAAAACACCAAAGGTAAGTTTAAAGGTCCTATTTTATGTAAAACTCTCGAGCTTTAACCATGTTATAATGCTGTTATCTCATCAAAAACAGACCTGGAGTTGCGTTTTGCTTCATTCACACGTTTGAGTAAGACTGGATTTTTAGTCTACATCTCCAAAGCTCAAAATGCTCTGTTCCACCTTGTGATGTCATGAAATGGTAGTTTTCAAGTTAACAGCTCCGTTTACCTTTAGTTCAGTCCATCCAAATGATTCTAGTGAAGGTGTGTTGAGTTTCAAATCACAGTGGAGCACTTCCTGTACCACATGACATCACAAGGTGGAACAGAGTGTTTTCTATTTGAGAGAAGAACTACTAAATGTGTTATGTTTTGTTTCATTCACACATTTTTAACACACAAAACTCCAGGTCTGTCTGTGATGAGGAAACAACATTATAGCATAGATCAAGAAAGCAGGTAATATGGGGCATTTAATTCCATACAGTGGAACATTCCAGGCAAAGCAATAACATCTCTATAGAGACAAGCAGGTAATGAGCCCTCTGCCACAAAGTTTACACAGTGCTCCTTTAATCTAAACTAGTCTAAATCCAGTTAGGATGATGGTAGTCTGAATTCAAATCATTTTAACACAGTTACACAATATTCTTTTTTTCTTTTTTTTTTTTGCAGTTATGTGACACAGATAAAATATGGCAAACCAAAATATACAGGCACTTCAGTAGTTTTTAAAATTACAATGAAAAAGGGTTGGCAATAGTTGCATACAGCATTCAGCTCACATTCAGTTTAAAGGCGTCTCTGTGTTGAGTGCATATTGCTTCAGGAATATTAAGAGGCACAGACTGATTTTTGAAAACACAACTCAACTTCAGTGAATGAAAAAATGTTTGGCACTTGGTAATGGCACATGCCTTGGCTGGACAAATATTACACAGGGGAAATAAATGACATAGCGCCCTCTACTGATATTGGCCCATTGCAAAGAAGGAAGACATTTGGGATAATTGGATGTTCTTAAAAAAATAAATTTGTCCAAACACATTGCAATGTACATACAAGTTACAAATATTTAATTAAAATTTTAAAATGTGTTTAAGTAGGAGAAATATTAAAATTTTCCAGCATAAAAACAAATGGGTCAAGGGGGAAGGTTAGTTATAGTGGACCAGAAATCTACACAAATAAGGACTAGTCTTGGTTTAGTCCCTGGTATAGACATAGTTTAGACCTGGTTTAGTTCAGGTCTAGTCCCATTCTACATTAGTTTAGTCCTGGTTTTGGTCCCAATTTCAGACCTTGGTTTTAGTCCTGGTCTAGTTCCCTCGCCTAGTTCCTAGAAGGGGTTAGTTGTGGTCTAAAGTTCACCACATCCCCACAGCCTTAACCTAGCTTACCAATATTAGCAGAGGGCACTGTATATTTAAAATCACATATCAACATATAAATACTTCTCTTATTTCTGTGGGGTTCACTCGGTCTGAGGCACAGAAATGGAGGGGCCTTTGGGGTCATCGAAGCGGTCCATTGTGTTCAGCTGCAGGATCATGTGTAAACCGTACACAAATATGAACAGCATGATTAGAGACGTGATCAGACCCATCCAGATCGCACCCGTGAAGAAGCCGGCGCAGTCGCTCGCGTAGGAGAAGTTTGTGCCGTTATTCAGACCAAAGCCTTGGATCTGTGCAATATCAAGGAAAACAACATTATAAAACAGGTCAGAAAATCGTACTTTGATTTTTTTCTCCCAAATGATTTAGCCAACTATAGATTACATTTGTGATTTACGTTTGATCTAAAGTACTTTCTATGCAGAATAAGGCCCCATGGAGACACAGAAAGGGCATCTAACACAAGTCTGTAGAGATCTAAACCACAGGATTGGCAGTTTTTATGCCGAATAAGACAGGACTTTGTTGTTTGTGGAAAAAATTATGATATTTCAAAAATTGGAGCCTTTGTCATTTGCAGATTGTGTTCATTCAAATTGTGATTGAGATTTGATGAGCAGCCGTCCTGTATAAAAAATGCTTTGAACTGGTTACATTCACATTAGAATGTGATGACATCGTAATTTCAGATGGAGGGGATGTGGGAGTCTTTCCAAATTTATAATCCACAAATGTTTAACCTTATAATTAGTTTGGGATTGGCTCCACAAACCTGTCATATTAATCTTATGTTCTTATTTGTATGAGGTACAATTCATTAGTCAAGTCAAAAGTAAAAGCACATTAAAAAAAAAAACACACAGCTGCCCAATGTGCTATACAAAGGTGACACGAAGTGCAATCTTACAAAACAAAACATGCAAAAATAGGATAGAACTATGCACTGGGTTTTAACACAAGCTGAGCGGGACTCTTGTATTGCAAACAAATGAGTTTTCAACAAAGATTTAAAAATATTTAATGACTGGGCTGGACAGAGGAAGACTGTTCCAGAGTCTGGGACCAGCTAAAGCTAAAGTCCATTCCCCTTAATTTTTTAGCCAAGACCTTGAGATCAGCAGACCAGATGATTTTGATGTTCCAACAAAAAAAAAGTTATATCAATAAATCTATCTATGTGAAAATGGTTGTAAGACACAAAAGTGCACAAATATCACCTTATTATACATGTTTGGAACTTTACAACTGGGGCCCAATCGATATATCAGCCGGAGCTCTAGCCGATACGGTCGATGGTCCACGTGGACATGTTACACCGCATTATAAAGCTTAAGACGCTCTAGAATACAACCATTTAATCCAATTTACAGACAGATATATTTTACAACATTTTGAGATTAGCCAAAACCATTAACCCTAAAGTAGTAAAAAACAAAAATTCTCAAAAATCTTTGTTGTACCTGAAAGTCGACAAAGTTGAGCCTCCAGCTGCCGTTGTTGTTGGCTGGGATGAGCAGAGGGTCTCTAAAGCTGCTCACAAACTGACAGTGGTACGAGTACTCGGCAGGAGCATAAATATTTCGACTGGAGAAAGCAGCAGTCACTGCGTTCTGACGTAACTGCACCGAGTCCAGAGAGAACCATCGACGAGCCGACACCGGGAAGAAACGCTGGCTCATGAAGAAACTGAGACACCAAACGAGTCATTTTCATTCATAGTTCTTTGATAAAAAAAAAAAAAACTGTAATTGTGTTTGACTCACCTTAGAGTAATGCCGCCATTATAGGTCAGGACCAGTCTGTGTGAACACAAAACACAAACGTAAGAGTTCTGATAATAGGATTTAGTTCAAGCAAACACGTCCAGAAGAATTGACAAAAGATAAAAATGAACCATGAGTCCGGAATAAAGACAAACTGAATTGAATTGACAAACTAATGTAAGAATTGCATTTCAGAACATGTCTGTGCAGAAGTAAACTACAAGGTTAGTGGTTTATATGCAGAATAAGACCCCATGGAGACATAGGGAGGGCATCTGTCACACATGTACATTTCAGAACATGTTTGTACAGACTACAGGGTGAGCAGTTTTTATGTAGAATAAGACAGGATTTTGTTGTTTGTGGAGAAAACGATGGTACTTCAAAAACTGGAGCCTTTGTGATTTGCTGATTGTGTCCATTCAAATTATTATTATTATTATTATTATTATTATTATTATATAGATTATATCATGCCAGAGTCTAGAGATTTGTAACTTTCGATTCTCTTGCATTTAAGGCCTGAGCGCTGTTCCTCTCCCCGTCCACTTATCTGTACAATACAGAACCTCACTGGCCTCTAAGAACATGTACAAAACAATCATTCATCCCCACTGTAATAACTCGAACTGTAATTACCAAGCAGCACTTTTACTTTGAACATTTGGTTTTACATTGTTAGTTTTATTGTGTGTGATTAGGCCTGTTCAATATATGAAAGCTGGAACTACTGTATATATTTTGGTTGCTATGATTCTTGCGGTCGCAATTCCTAATATGGAACCTGGCTCCAAATTCACCCCTATAACTGTTAGCCTTGACGAGCTAAGTTCACTTTTTTACACAGTCTGTGGGCTCAGTGTTTATCGTGTGTACAGATACTTTGCAAAAGTTGGGATATTCTTGCCATTTTTATGTAAGAAGTTCAGATTTGAGCTGTAAAGTTTAGAATAAATAATTTATATGGCTGATTATGAATTCATCGTGATATTCTTTTATTGCAGCTCAGGCCTTCCAATGATGCAGTGTATTTAAAAATTGGTTAACTGGGACAACTGGGCATATTGTGCTTAGAAATGTGTTATCGTGACAGGTCTACGTGTGACTGTTTGGAATAAGCCTGTTGAAGCAAATTTCTGTTTTATCTTGAAACAGACAAAGTTGGATTTTATTCTAGACAGGCCACAAATGTAGATTCATGTTGCCATTTTTTTCAACAATAAAAACACTTAGATGAAAATCTGACGCTTGCTATGAAATGAAATACTCTTTAACACTGCAGAGGTCCAGTATATCCAGTCCTTACACAGCGTTGGTCTCGTTGCATAAAGACCCGGACAGAGTGGGAGTTAGGGTGTACAGGTCGGTCCAGGCTGCAGTGGGAGAGAAGCTGACGTTGAGGTTCTGAGCCCAGAGCATGATGCAGGGGTTCCCAGACGAATTGAAGATGATCGGGGCCTGCACCGCTGGAGCCGGAGGCGGAGCTTGGAGCAGAGAGCGGCCAACCGGAGCAGAGAAGGAAGACTCTTCAATCACCTGGAGCGAGAGGAGCAGTGTGTGTTAGTCTGATACCAGTATTGGTGTGATATACGCATTGGTGTGATACATAAACTGTAAAAAGAAGTGGACTAAGCAAGTGTGACATCTCTCATAGCATTCGGCTCCAGTCAAATGAAGCTCGTTGAAGCTAGAGCAGTTACAGGGGCATATTTGGAGCCAAGTTCCTATTTGGAATTCCGACCAAGAGTATCAGAGCAACCAAAGAGTCAATTAGGGGCGAAGCTGTTGTTGTCTTACCGCCCACACCACTGGTTTGGCAGGGAGCAGGTGCTAAGCAACACTGTAAAAAACGCTAGCGGGAGCAACCTTGGGGAAAGAATGCAGCTGATTTGTCTGTTATTAATGTTCATATCTTGAGTTATGGACATAATCCCTAAATAAAAACGTCAAGATCATGTAGAGGTTACTACAAACGTTTTAAGACCAAAGTGACGAGTCTGACAGCAGGATTTACAGAGAGAGGGTTGACAGTTTTCTAATGTACAGGGAATTGAAGCAGACGGAGCCAGAAGTGCACCCATGATCACTTCTTATTGGGAATGCAGTGGCAAGCAGGTTAGCTATGCCCATTTATATATACGGTCTATAATGTGATATCAGAGATCATCAGATATTATTGATCCAGTCTTGAACATTTTCCTGATATTTGGCACCAATATTTTCTCTTAGCTGCCCCAGTCTCTGTCAATGTATTGGATTTGTCTTTTTAAACAGACCACTTAGTTACAATGGAAACAGAAGAATAGTTAGACACAAATATGGATGTATATTTTAAATCCCAGAAAAATACATTTTATTTTCTGTACATAATGGAAGTTGTGTGAACTTTACTTTGAACAAATAAACAGAAGTGTTACCGTGTTTACTCTTACCCGTGATGGCTGTAGTCCGGTGAACATGGCTGTGTAAGGAACATTCTTGGCCTCCAGAGTTTTAAGAACACGCCCAATAACATCATCTAAACAAGGAGAAAAAATGCATCCGTGTTTGTTTGAATAACTGCTAGTAAGTACACTGCTGAGGGTAGAGTTAAGGGGTAGGGGAAAACAGCACTTGTTAAAGCACTAAAGGCTCAAAAACAGGACAATACTGGATTGTGCACGAATCTACTCATTTACAGATTTATAATGTCAAGCCAACCGGATATGTGTTGTAGTGTAGTAGTGAGTTCCACACATTTAGCATTCTGGGATGGCTTTTGGCTGGCCAACATTACATTATCACATGGTCAAAAGTCATTGTGCCCCATTAAAACAAAAAAAATGCATTTGTTATTTCTCACTGACTCACCGTTGGTCCTGAGCTCCTCCCTGCAGTGCTTGTTCTGGCTGCAGTAGGGCAAACTGATCAGCAGCAGGTTGTTGACAGAGGCGTCCATTTTGAGATCATCCAAAGCGTCTGGGCTCAGGAGCAGTGGTGACACTCCGAACACCTGCTCCAGAATCGAAGGCACTGAAGAGGAGCTGGACCACTCTAAAGCTGGGAACACTGCCGACTGGGACTGCAGGGCCTCCTGGAGAAAAGTTTGAAGTGAACAAAATGGAAATATCAATAGAAGTGTAAGATAATCCCGGATAACTTTCACTTTTTCTCTATAATTTCATGATTAAATCTGAACTGTAAGGCTGGTGATAGTACTACTGTTTATTTACTTGTCCTCTAATTATTTTATTAGGATTATTATAGGCCACAGGTTTAAAATAAATATTAACTGAACATCAACTATGTTAGAGTATGTAATTTTTGCCAAAAAACCCCGAAAAAAACCCAACATGTTTTTCATTATGGATGTGTTTATTGCACTGAAACACATGCCTCTTTAGTGGGCTTGCAAACCTGACTGTTATTTGATCTGGAGGAGGTTGTACCCATGGAAATGTTGTTCCTTCGGCTATAATCTTCCACATTATGACATGAAACGTTTCTATCTCCATGGAGTTCGGAAGTGTGTTTTTTCTTTCTATTTCCAACCCTGAATCATTATATTTATCTTTAGGCTTAAAGTCTTGACAACTGACGTTTAATCATGAACCATAAACCATAAATATCAGCGTTTTGAGTGTAATATTCTTCCTGACTATAAGATCGTTAGAATGTGAGAACAAACAGATTAACAAAGTGAATATTTACCTCCAGGTTTTTAAAGGCACTGTCCTCTTTGTTTCCATAGACACCACCATAAACTGTGAAGTCATCTTGGCTCAACTGTTAAAAAAACAAATATACATAAAAAAGTCAAGTTAGGAAGTCAAAATGTCACATTTTAGTATTAAAACGAATGATTATAATCTCATCTATAGACAAAGGTTTATACTGTAATCTCGATAGTATACACATTTATCTTAATATCAAAATCATTAAAAATCCACAAAATACAAGTTACTACTACTACTACTACTACTACTACTACTACTACTACTACTACTACTACTGTTAACAGGGTTTTTTTGCAGAGGAACTGTGAAAATAGGGAAGTCGTGCTAACACTTTGTCACACCAGGGTAAGAATAGCTTTACATCACATAGGAATTTTCTTATCAACAGTACTGTACTGGCAATATAATAATGGAGAATTTTTAAGTATCTGAAAATAATTGTGGACTTTTTAAATGTATTTGAGTTTCGCTGCTGCAACAGATAAAAGGGAGAATGAACTGCACAGACCAATGAACACGACAATAATAAATATAAAATAAAATAAATACATACTTTATACCAACTAAAGTTAAATACATGATACTAAGGCTTTCAAAATCAAAAATCAGCTACTAATCAATACTAAAACTAGTATCGAAACTATATACTCATTTGAGCAGGTATCGATGCTAAAACGTCCGATTCACAGGACACATGTACCACTATAGAACCTACCTGGACCACTGAGGGATTACACAGATATAAGGACACATGGGAATAGAAAAGAAAGTACTACTATTTAATGCTGAAAATCACATTCTATTGTCTAAATAAAGTGTTTTTTTTATTATCATTGTAGTATTGGAATCGGTATTGAGTATCGAGTCTATTCCTTAGTATTGAAATAGAGTTTGAAATTTTAGCATCACGACAACACTAGTCAGAATGTAAGTTTTTATTTAGTTTTTTGTTCTGTCTACAGTGTACACCTCAAAATTACAATAAAGTGATTTAAAAGTGGGGAAAATTTACAACACCCTTCTATATAAAACAAATCCAGCATGATTCCATAGACTTACCTTTTCCTGTAGAAAAAGCAGGACTGTGTGGGCCCCAGAGCCTAAAGTAGAGCTGAGGTAAGTCCTGAGCTCACTGAGAGAGGTGATGTGACCAGCAGCAGACGAGGGGACAGGGGCCAAACTGTAAAGAGAATTTAAACACATTAATTATACACAATAGATGTGGTAGTGTTATCGTGATACTAAAATTTGATTTGATTACGACACTAAGGAATTGACTCAATACTCGATACTGGTTACCACAGTGATGATCAAATATGCTCCTTTTTTAGTAATAGAATGTAATTTTTATATAACAATAGTAAAACATTAGTACTTTGTTTAGCTTAGCATGATCTCTTGTATTTGTTCTGACACAGCTCAAAATGGCATTAAAACTATTCAGGGAAGCTCAAATTTTATCCTATGAATGTGACTTTTTAGTATCGATGCCTGCTCAAATGAGGATCTAGTTTCAATACTAGGTTTAGTACCAGTATACTTCTGACAACCCTAAGGTGCAGTGCACCCAGTAACCTTTCTGCTTGTCTCGATGTAAATGTTACTGCATTGCTTGGAATGTTCCATAGCATGGTGTACTTAATTGTCTTGCATTTATGGACTCATACTTAGTGTGTGAGCTGGGTCACTCCTCCACAGGTCTGGCCTATAACTTGACCTGATGAAATCACCTGATTTTCTCATTCCAAATATACATGTTTAATGCCATACTATGGAAAATTGCAGGCAAAAATTGCCTGCAAGATCCTTCCACCAGAAAAGTTACAAAGTTACAAGTGCACCGTTAATATGTAAAAACACAAAATTGATGAAAATAATAGTTTGATTTATTTATCTTGATATGAAGTGTCTTGTCCAAGAACAGAGCAATTTGACCTTTACTGAGCCTTGTTTGTTGACTGACTTCAGAGCAGAGGCAGGGCATTTGATAGAAAACAGCACATAACTTCACATATTTGCTTGCAGTGGTGGAATGTAACGAAGTACAAGTAGTGTACTGTATTTAAGTAGAAATTTAAGTATCTGTACTTACTTTTACTCAGTTTTACTTACTATTACTTCTCTACATTTGAGAGCAGGTATCTGTACTTACTGCTATACCATTTTTACTTTTTGCCTCTGTATCTGCATGTTTTACATAAGTAACAAAAGTGAGTACTTCATCCACCCACTGTGTACTTGATGAACTATAGAAAATACACGTAAAAGTACTAAAACTAAAATAAAAACATATATATGAATATATTTAAGGTTTACAAACAACATTGCTTTTGACTTATTCCCTGTTCCTAAAACAGTTTTCCAAGGCTTTAAAAATCAAACAGTATTTATTACCAGAATAAGGATAACTTTTATTGAATTCTGCAGTGAATCTATCTGGACAGTTGTTAGCATTAGCATGAAGACATCTGTTTAGCATCGACTCCCCCAAATTCCCCTAAATTTTAATCAAACTATGAACATTTCCTAAGTATTACCTGTCGGATGACCAGATCAACAGCGGCACATGCGTCGTCAAAGCTCCCGTAATCCAAAATAAACAAAAATACGATATAAAAGTTGATTTCCCTGACCACCGCGACTCTGCCATTTTCGCTAAACTTTTTCCGCACAGAGCAGAGCGTACGTCACGTGATGCGCATCAGCTGACACTCACGTGCGCATCAGGACACGGCGCTTCCTGTTTCTTTCTTTTCTTTCATTCAGCCCTTTGCCCTGCCCTAAACCCATTGGAAATACAGTAACACCCAGATAATATGTCTCCTCACTGTACGCACAAATTGAGGTCAACGAAAGATTTTTGCTGATAAAATGCAGTTGCTGAAGAGAAAGTTGACCAAAGTGTCATCAACTCAACCCATTGCACATTTACCCCCTGGTTGTAATCAAATATATTATTATTTACTACTTAAAAACATTGCATTTTAACCACAACCTGACGTAAATTGCATCAACAGATTTAGAAAAAAGAAAAGTTAATGTACTTGCGCTACACCTAAATTAAACCCTATATTTACACACGTGTTTGGCCAAATTTTACCTTTTAATTTTAGCTTTGTCTTGCAGAAAACTAAATTATATGAGTTTATAAATGTTATTGTAAATTTATATAGCTAAACGGTGGCATTTTGGTGTATAGAAATGTATATAGTCATAGGTTTTTGGCAATTTCTTTGGTTCATTATGTGCTTTGTCATGAGGGGTTCACCTGGCAGCTGTCCATGGTACTGATGCCCCCCATGTTGGTTCTATTGTCACCTATTATTAACACTATAGGGGCCACTACATCAGTAAAAGTTGAAGCCACGTTCATATTTTTGCTGGAGGATGAATGCAAAATCGCTCCATTGTAATAAAATGGTGCGCTCTCTGTCAGTGAAAGCAACTCCCTGGCTTCCTCACAGCTGTGGTGGCCGCGGAAGGATACCACTCATCTGACTTCACGCTATTCTGCGCCTACAACGCAAAAAAGGCATGGGAATAAAATATAGGCATACATTTTGTCCAAACGCGGGTAACGAGCAGCGAATGCCAATGTTGAGCTGTGCCAAAACAGTCGTGGCGAGCTGGAAGTGCATGTTAACAGATAAATAAACGCAAGGCACAGGGGAGCAGTTTCATATTACAGAAAAGAGGGATGTAGCTGACCTATTGTGTCAACCAGGCAGGCGCAGTAAAACGGGATGCGCACTATATGCCGACGCGCAGGGACATTGTACCCGAGTTGCACGATCAGGGCCATCTTTGCTTGTCCTCGCCGGTGACAGTGTGTGTGTGTGGTCACTTCACATTTTGTCAAATTTCTGGCGAATGATAGTTTACAGTTTTTGATTTTGGGGACAGATTCGGAGTAGTTGGTTGGGTAGAACAGAACCGTGCACCGGTGCGAGGATCCGTCTTGTATCCAGCGGCATCGTATCCTCCCTTCCTTCGGTACCCTTCATTTCATTTTTCTGACACAGGGCGAGACGGAGAGGCGCTGCTTGCACCATGGATGAGGAATATGATGTGATTGTTTTGGGAACCGGGCTCACAGTAAGTAATCAAGCGTTATTCGCGCAACAAGATGCACGTTTGGCGAGTCATTTAATCTCTCCCTATTGAGAATCTATCCACTCCTCCCTTACGCATAACAACATTGTGCAAGATATGTTATTCTGCTTCACGCATTTAGCCTTTAGCTTTCTTCTGAACAGCCCCGTGCAACGTTTCCATTTGTTGGGGACGATACAGCGGCGTGCGTAAAGGCAGTAGCATCTTCAAGGCGTAACCAGTGAGCTATAATAAAGGCTAGAGACTCCATTGATTCTGTTACCGTGGCAATCGCGGCGGCCATCTTGTGATTGTAAGGGCAGTACTGTATAATTCTAATATTTTGTCAAACAGAACCAGAAAATGTATTTATTTAAGGGTTTTAATTCGTATATCTTGCTATATTTGTGCTCCCAATAATGCAGGGAATTCTTCTCGTTTTTAACAGTTATAACACATGTACTGGAGCTAGCGATTGGCTGCTTTAAGTTACCATGGCGATGATCTGTTTCTCCGTTCCTCTAGCCTTTTTAATACCACATTGGGCGTAACCCCTTTGCAGCGTGTGATGGTTGTGCGCGCATAGGCCTCGTTTGGCGTCGGTGCAGGCCGTAACATCACTCCATTCAATGACTGAACACTTTCCATGCTCTGTAGACGCTGACGACGCCACTACAATTTCCTCCTATGCGACAGAAATACGCCTAAAGCTGTGAAACCTCCACGCTATTGCTTACTTGGCTTGTTCCATGGACGTACCCAACGTTTTAATAACCCTCACAGAAACACTAAGCTGTGGCAAAATAGTTGTAATTACAGTTTGGAGAAAGGCGGTGTTTGTTGTCGTTATCACCGTGCTATAAACAATGATAGTACTGTAGCGGGTTATGATTTTACGCATGCGCACTGGGCATCCGTACCTCCCTGGCTGCAGACTTTGCGCACACCCCTCTGATTTAATCATGTCTCAAACTAATCTTTGTCTTTGTTATGTTCGTGATTAATCGGATAAAGGATGAATATGGCCCTAATGGAAAAAAAATAATCGAATTAAAATAAACATATAGAGCTATTTATGGCTATGCTAGTTGATTAAAGAGACAGGACCATAAAGAATCTACAGAACTGAAGTTAGACATACACAAGCTTGTATAAAAAAAGACTATACTTTTAATTCACTTTATTGATTAATTTGTTATGAATATATAGGTGGCAGGGTGACTTGCACAAAAAGAGGCTTCAGGGTTCAATTCCCAGGTCTTACCGGGTGGGGTCTTTATGTTTAGGTTAGAGTCTAAAACCTAAAACACTGGTAAAATCCTTCATTGAGGTAATCATGACCAAAGCTTATGGTGGGTCTGTGGTCTCCTTCTGCTCCAGACACATTTAACCCCAGTGTCATTGAGGGATGGGTCAAACTGCTCTGTAGGTGTAATAAACGATACCTTACCAAACACATGGGACTGTATCTGTGGTAAATCTTTAGTCAGATAGTAGTATCTGTGTATATATTTATTTAAAAAAAATAATTAGTCGAGTCGCAGTTGGTCAAAATAGAAAAAAAACAGGAAGTAGCGCTTCTTCTTACTTCCTACTTATCTATGGCACAATACACAAATTTTCATTGAAGTACATGGAGTATTTATGTGCTTGGTTGGCATGATGAAGAGTATTACCTTTCCAAACAGCTGGTGTATTCAACAGATAATCAATAATAATTAGTTAAGGGTAACATATAGTATTGGATTGGTGTCATTACTATTACTATAACAACTACTACTACTACAACTACTCATATTACTACTAATGCTGCAACCTTCCATTACTACTACTACTACTACTACTACTACTACTACTACTACTACTACTACTGTTACAGCTTCTAGTACTACTACTACTCCTACTACTGCTTCTACTACTACTAGAACTACTATATGAGTACTATATCAGTTTTGGGAAGAATACTTTGAACATGTATTTAATTATTGAATACCTGAATTAAAATGTATTTTGTAACATATTATGTTACATGGTCCAATCAGAGTACTGTATTCTGAATACTTAGAATATTTTTACATCAAGGTGCATTTAAATTATAATGTAAAGCGCAGGACAGGATTAAAAACACCTTTATGTTTGTTTCACTGTTTGTTATCCATTTCCTATCACTGATCAGAGAAGGAAAAATTCACACCTGCTCTCACCGCAAGAGCAGTTTTTTATATTTTTCTCACTATTTCTGTCCAGTTTGAAGACTAAATTGTGTAATCAAGTACTGCCATGTCTTCCTTTGATTGTAGGAAAGTAACTATATTCTGAATACCACCAAATGAAAAAGTAACTGTATCGAAATACATTTATTCAAAATTTGTAGGCTTTTAAATTTGTAAATACATGTTCTCGATAGAGTTACTTTCCAGCACATTCTACTGTTTATTAATTACATTAGAATGTTTTTATGTGATGAGCTAACAGTGATATGCTACTGTATATTGAACTCAAACATGTAATATTGTGCTAGTAATGCTTATTTGTGACTGGCTAACACATTCTCTTGTATTTTAAACATATTTCTGTTAAATTTTTTTCATAGGAATGCATTCTGTCAGGGATCATGTCTGTGAATGGGAAGAAGGTGTTGCATATGGACAGGAACCCGTACTACGGAGGGGAGAGCTCTTCGATCACACCCCTGGAGGAGGTACACTCTGCTCTGGGCAAATCAATATGTTTAACTGCCCCCCTGCTCCCTCTCAGTTTACCCCCACTGCTGTCTGTGCATCTGCTACTCAAAAACTTTGCCTCTCTCCACCTCTCTGCCCCTCTCCACCTCTCTCCACCTCTCTCCTCCTCTCTCCACCTTTCTCCACCTCTCTGCCTCTCTCCTCCTCTCTCCACCTCTCTCCACCTCTCTGCCTCTCTCCACCTCTCTGCCTCTCTCCACCTCTCTCCACTTCTTTCCACCTCTCTGCCCCTCTCCACCTCTCTCCTCCTCTCTCCACCTTTCTCCACCTCTCTGCCTCTCTCCTCCTCTCTCCACCTCTCTCCACCTCTCTGCCTCTCTCCTCCTCTCTGCCTCTCTCCTCCTCTCTTCATCTCTCTGCCTCTCTCCTCCTCTCTTCATCTCTCTGCCTCTCTGCTCCTCTCTTCATCTCTCAGCCTCTCTCTGCCTCTCTCCACATCTCAGCCTCTCTCCATCTCGCTCCACCTCTCTGCCTCTCTCCTCCTCTCTTCATCGCTTTGCCTCTCTCCTCCTCATTTCATCTCTCTGCCTCTCTCCTCCTCTCTTCATCTCTCTGCCTCTCTTCACATCTCAGCCTCTCTCCATCTCTCTCCACCTCTCTGCCTCTCTCTGCCTCTGTCCACCGCTCTACCTCTCTCCACCTCTCTGCCTTTCTCTGCCTCTCTGCCTCTCTCTGCCTCTCTCTGCGTCTCTGCCTCTCTCTCCACCTCTCTGCCCCCTCTGCCTCTCTGCCTTTCTCCACCTCTCTGCCTCTCTCTGCGTCTCTGCCTCTCTCTCCACCTCTCTGCCTCTCTCTGCGTCTCTGCCTTTCTCCACCTCTCTGCCTCTCACTGCCTCTGTCCACCTCTCTACCTCTCTCCACCTCTCTGCCTTTCTCTGCCTCTCTCCACCTCTCTGCGTCTCTGCCTCTCTCTCCACCTCTCTGCCCCCTCTGCCTCTCTCCACCTCTCTGCCTTTCTCTGCCTCTCTCCACCTTTCTTCACCCCTCTGCCTCTCTGCCTCTCTGTCCACCTCTCTGTCTTCTGTCACATTTTAGCTGTGTCAGAAAAGTGCCTAGACATAATTCAAATACCCAAGAGATTCATAATAGTTCCTTAAATTAAATCTCTCAAGTAAAGAGTACTGTGTTTTACTGTTTTAACATCAGATTTATGATTTTGATGTAAATGTAATCTGACAGTTTGAATATTTCATTGTGCACACATTCAGGTCATTTCAAATACTAGACCACGTCAAGACAAAACAAATCGTGTCTGCAGGGAATGTACAAGAAAGACTTTATCAATAAGATTTTGTCAGGTAGGATGTGTCGACACAGATCTGGGAGTAATCCAGAACTAAAGCCGAACTAGAACAGGACCAAACCAGGGCTAGAGGAAGGCCAAACAAAGTCTACATCCAGACCATAGACTGTATATGTAAATGGACATAGCTAACCTGCTTGCCGCCGTGTTCCAAACAGGAAGTGATCATGAGCTGCGCTTCCTGCTCCATTGACTCTGGCTCCAATTCACTTTACATTAGAAAACTGTGGCCTCTCTCTCTGTAACTGCTGCTGTCAGACTCGTCATTTTGGTCTTAAAATCCTCTGCCTTCTTTCCCTGAGGTCGCACTTGCTAGCTTTAATTGACTGCGTTGCTAAGTGCTTGCCCCCTGTCAAACCAGTGGTACGGGCAGGAAGGGGCGTTACCTTCAACAACTTCGGTCGGAATTCCAAATATGGACTTGGCTCCAAATTTGCCCCTATAACTGCTAGCCTCAATGAGCTTCATTTGACTTGAGCCAAACGCTATGATTATTATATTATTATTTACACCTGCTCGTCTCCATGGAGATAGGATTTGCCTATAGTATGGCATTTACATCACACTCACTTAGTCCACTTCTTTATATAGTTTATGCTCCAGACTAAGCCTCAGGTTAAGTCAGGACCAAAGTAAGATGAGTGTGAACGCCTTATATTTTTACTCACAGTGGAAAAAGTAGCCAAAACTTTACACCTAATTAAAAAAATATTACTCAACGTGAAGTAAAAGTATCACAGTGTATTAAATGCTACCCATTACTCTTGTGGTCTGCAGTTGTACAAGCGCTTTAACCAGCCGGAGACTCCCCCTGAGTCCATGGGCCGAGGCCGGGACTGGAACGTCGACCTCATCCCCAAGTTCCTCATGGCCAATGGTTTGTATAATGCATCTCTATTCAGTGTTACCACAATTAAACCAAGACTAAAACTGGACCACATGATCTTAGAAATAAAAGAAGAAAAGCAGTTATTATAACAAAATCCGGTTTGTGTCTAATCTCACTGATGCTGAAATTGAAAACATTATGGAAAGTCTTATTGAAAGGAAATAAAGGTCCTATATTGTGCAAAATTCATTCTTGTGAGCTTTAAGCCATGTAGCTCATCAAAATCAAAATCTCATCAAAAATATACCTTGAGTTTTTTAGTTTATTATTAGTCTGTCTACATCTCCAAACCTCAAAATGCTCTGTTTCACCTTATGATGTCATGAAGTGGTAGTTTTCATGTTAACAGCTCCTTTTACTTTTTGTTCAGTAGAGATGGGCAATTCCTGGGCTGAAATTATCTAAATGATTCTAGTGAAAGTGTTAAGTTTAATAACACAATAGAGCACTTCCTGTATTACCACATGACATCACAAGGTGGAACAGCGTGTTTTTTATTTGAGAGAAGAACATGTGTGAATGAAACAGAACACAACTCCAGGTCTGTTTGTGATGAGAAAACAACATTATAACATAGATCAGAAAATAGCTTAATATGAGTCTTTTAATGTCAAAATAATGTTTTTTATGCAGTGTCACTGTTATAAAAAGGTGAGGAGGGAGAATTAAACACGATTGATTAAACAAACAGAATAACTGATGATTTGCTGTTGTATTTTTCAGGCCAGCTGGTGAAGATGCTGCTGTACACAGAGGTGACCCGGTATCTGGACTTTAAGGTGGTGGAGGGCAGCTTCGTTTATAAAGGAGGAAAGATCTACAAAGTTCCCTCCACTGAGACCGAGGCACTGGCTTCAAGTGAGTCTCCTGTCTCTGTCTCATATCTGACAGGTTTTTATAATTATCACTTAAAGTTGCAATATGTAACTTTTCTGGGAGAGAATGTGATTATTATTACGTTTATATTATTATTTACACCTGCTCGTCTCCATGGAGATAGGATTTGCCTACAGTATTAAATTTAACTTGTATATCTTGCATTTATTGCTAAAAATACCTCTGAACTCATCTCTTCATGTATCTGCCTGGAGCCTATAATGCCATACTCTGCAACATTCTAGGCAAAGCAATAACAGTTATGTGGAAACATTACATAGCGCACATTATTTTATGGGATGGCACCAGTAGTAAATATCTATTATAATTTTGCTCCAGTCAAGTTGCAGTTTGTAAAGAAAAGTTGGGAACAGCATTTCAGGAAGTAGTGCTGAGTTTTCAAAGGGAATCGCTCTTCTTTTGTCAGCAATCCACAAAATCCTGTCTAAAATTTACAGAAAAGTAACACTTTTATTTTCTAAAAGTACACATTCACTTGACAGGTAAAAATATATTTTTGTTTTTTGATGATTAATGACTAAATCAGTGTAAATCAGCCCTTGTTACATTACAGTTTCATGTCACATCTGCTGCCCACGTCCAAACAGGAAGTAAAATGACAAACTTCACAAAGTTGTTGAGCAAGAGGAAAGACTGTTTTTTTTTGTTGTTGTTGTTTTTAAGGAGGCTAACATGTCCTATGAATGTTTTCAAAGGTGTTTTTTCAGACAGTAGAATGAGCTGATGTCGTTATCTCAGATGGGGCAGTGTTTCGACCGAGCTTGGCTAGGGCCAGGAAGGAAACAAAAACAGATGGAAAAGTGTTTAAAAAAAAAAAGAATAGTAATTTAATTAACAGGAATGTAAAAGATACATTTTATTTATTAATTCATTTATTTGATAGGGACAAGTATGTACATTAGACATGTGACATACTACAACATTTATCACCAAGGCTAATTTGCAATGTCCACAAAACAAAAGGCAAAAAAACACACACAAGGTTCGCTGTATTCAGTTCAGTTCAATTTTATTTATATAGCACTGTAGGAGCCATATGATATGTTAGTTGCCGTGGCAATGCGTAAGGGGCGGGGTTCACGTGGGCAAGGGTGACGTACTGGGAGGTACAAAGGCACCGGGTTTCCTGCTGTCTGACAGGTGGAGAGGGGAGACGCCGGGTAGCCGTATTTTTCGTTGACCGCTTTATTTTTCTGCTTGTTACCATACCAGTTTCTGTAGGCCTACAACTTACCATCTTTGTATGTGTAACCTGCTTAGACACTGGAACCAACTGATTAAAACACCATAAAACGCACTTCGTGAGTCATTCAGTTCTTCCAAATAATAGCGCGTCAGAACGAGGTACTGGACCCGGACTCCTCTCGAAGCGACACAGGCATATGGTCGCTACAATTTTGTCAACGAAAAAGGCATTTAACTAAAGGGAAGCCAGCGCTCGCAATATTGAACACGCGCCAGGACGACGCTAAGTGAGTACAGCTGTGCCAATCAGCAACGGGGCAACCAAACGCCATTCTGCGGAGTGCAGGTAAGCTCACCTGCTGCGTTGTCTGTGGACAGAGAATCCGTGCATCAAATACTAGACCTAAGTGTCTTTGTTTGTTTATGGACTTTGAAAAGGAAAGTGCTTGGATAAGAAAGTTTGTGCGCTTTGGTGGAGGTTGCGGGGCGCGCGCTCTGAGTGACGTCACGTTGCCGTGGATTAAATAATACGATGTCCTGGAGTTTCAATGGAAATGATGATTGTGCCAATTTGTTGAAATGGAAAGTTATTAATCATACACTGTGTGTTTATATTTTATGAGTGTATTGCAACGTTTCACTGAAAAGAAATGAATAAATAAAATTGAAAGAAAAATAACAATAAAATGAGCGAAACTAATGGTGCGGCCTCTCGGCCCGAAATGAAACCTGGAAAGCGTGAACGCAAACTCTCTGAAAAGGCACTAACGTATAAGGTGGAAAAACTACAAAATGAACGCAAAGGTCGCGTGAATAAAATAAAAGGCTTGATACCTGCCATAAAAGCTCTCATGAAACAAAAGGAAAATGTGTATCAAGTAAAGGATTCTCTGGTGACATTGAATAAATGGTGTGACTGTGCCAATACTGTTCAGAGTGAACTTTTGCCTTTAATGCCTCAAGATGAAGTTGTCAAACAAAATGAATGGTTTGCAAGCATAATGAAATACACAGAAACATTTCAAAATGATGCAAAACAATGGATTGAGAACACTGAACAAAACTCAAATGAACAAGGTTTAAATGAAATGGATGAAATTACATGCACTGAACCAAGGGAAAATCCACAACGAAGTACACATGAACAAGTTTTTACTGAAAATGAAGAATTTATATGTTTTGAATCAAATGTGGTAAAAATGTCTGACAAGTTTTTAACAGAAGATGACGTAGAACCAGGAGACAGCGCTTCAAATGCTGGAAATAATAAAACCTCACAGTCCCTGCTCTCTACAGCCTCTTCTACACGCCTAAAGGCCGAAGCTGAGCTAGCTGCATTAGCTGCAAGACAACAGCTACTCAATGAGAGACATGCACTAGAGGAAGAGGAAGAGCGGCTGCGAAAAAGGAAGGAAAAATTACAACTTGAAACTGAAATGGCAGAAAAAATGGCAAAACTGGAAATTCTCAGAACTCAAAGCATAACAAGTGGAAAAGGAACTTCAAGAGTATCAGATGGAATGAATTCCTATCTGAAACCGCCATTAAATGTGAATGCACCTATTTTCACACCAGCATCTGCAAAACAAAGTACAACAATAAACAAGCACAAAGTGCCTTCAATAAAACAGACTGGTATAGCAAATGCTACAATTACAACTAACAGACAAGGCTCCCAATGTTTAATGTACGGTGCAGAGCCAGTTATTTCACAGCACGGACAACTTACCTCAGATATCGACACAAATGCACTGAATATGGACAATAAAAACTATGTTTTTGGTATTATGGAAAGACAAAATGAAATAACAACTTTGCTAATACAACAGCAATGCCTTGCAGCTCTGCCAAAAAGAGAGATCCCCGTATTTGATGGTAATCCTCTGAAATACCACACATTTATAAAAGCATTTGAAAATGGAGTTGAGAGGAACACGTCAAATGATTCTGATCGTTTGTACTTCCTGGAACAGCATACAAGAGGCCATGCAAAAGAACTAGTCAGGAGTTGCCAATACATGAATCCAGAACAAGGCTACACAAAAGCTAAGAGTTTATTAATGCAACAGTTCGGTGATGAGCAAAAGGTGGCGTCTTGTTACATGGACAAAGCTCTGTCGTGGCCTCCGATTAAAACTGAAGATGTAAAGATGCTGCAGGACTACAGCCTGTTTCTTAGAGGATGCTGTAATGCTATGGAGGATGTACAGTATCTCCATGATTTGGACATGCCTTCTAACATGTTAAGCATAATAAAGAAGCTGCCTTATAAGCTCAGAGACAGGTGGCGGAGCCACGCCTGCGAGCTCCAGGAACGGCAGAAACGAAGAGCTCAATTTCGAGATATTGCTGATTTCATTGGAAAACAAGTGCGCATACTCACCGATCCAGTCTTTGGAAACATTCAAGATCCTCCCATATTAAATAAATTAAACAAACCTAAGCCACAACTTCGATCGAAAGGTACCAGCTTTGCTACCACCGTCGGTCCAGCAGGGAACAAGCCTTGGTCTTCAAGAAATGAAAAGGAAATAAAGACACCGGAAGGTAATGCTTGCATCTGTTGTGGAGCAGGACATACATTGGCTAATTGTGCACAGTTGGGAAAAATGGCACATGAGAAAAGGATGGACTTCCTGAAGGAGAACGGTATTTGCTTTAGTTGTTTGTGCACAGGGCACATAAGCAAGCATTGCCGTAAAAGGTTGTCCTGTTCAAAGTGCAGCCTGAGACATCCCACTGTCCTCCACAAAGAGAGAATGCCTGGTGCAATGAGTGAACGCAGCACGGAGGCTTGCAACATTCTGGTGTCGAGTGGCCTTACAGGGGCTGGAGACCAAGACTGCAAACTACCTATCGTTCCAGTTCAAGTTAAGTCCAAAATGGGAAGCAGAATAATTACCACGTATGCGTTCTTGGACCAAGGAAGTACTGCAGTGTTTTGCACTGAGAGCCTGCTACATAAACTTAACATAACAGGAAGAAAAGGGCATATTCTTCTACGGACGATGGGCCACGAGAAGGTTGTAAATAGCAACATGGTGTCTGGACTGGAGGTTGCGGCATTAGATGGAGAAGAGTTCCTCGGGTTGCCCAAAGCCTACACGCAGGAGTCCATGCCAGTATGTAAAGGAAATATCCCAACAAAAAGGGATATTAAGCAATGGCCTCACTTGAGACATATTCATTTGCCACACATCAATGCAGGAATCGAGCTCTTGATAGGAACCAACGTGCCAAGAGCTCTGGAGCCATTGGAGGTGGTTTGTAGTGTGGATGGAGGACCGTTTGCCACTAGAACGATGCTGGGATGGACAGTAAATGGACCACTGGGCGGAGGCAGTGAAGAGATGGACAGTGAGCAGCCAAACATAACTGTTAATCGTGTTTCTGTTGTTCAGCTGGATGAGTTATGGCAGCAGCAGTTTATAAATGACTTTCCAGAGAACAGTCTGGATGAGCAGCCTGCCATGTCAAGAGAAGATTTAAAGTTCATGGAATCCGTCACCACTTCTGTAAAACACCTGGATGGCCATTATCAGATCAGTTTGCCACTGCGGCGCAGCACCACTTGCATGCCAAATAACAGGAAAATGGTTGAGCAGCGTTTAAAACATCTCAAACTAAAGCTGCAGAAAGACCCAACATTTTTCTGTGAATACAAAATGTTTATGGAGGAGCTGCTGCACAGACGTTACGCTGAGAAGGTACCCGAAGAGGAGCTGATTCGTGGAGATGGAAAAGTGTGGTACATCCCACATCATGGTGTTTACCATCCCACCAAAGGAAAGTTAAGAGTCGTGTTTGATTGTGGAGCTTCTTACCAAGGAAAATCATTGAATGCTCAACTCTTGCAAGGTCCAGATCTGACCAGCTCTTTGATCGGGGTGGTGACCCGCTTCAGAAAGGAGTCAGTGGTGATAATGGCTGACATTGAGTCTATGTTCCACCAAGTGCGAGTCACTCCCGACGATTTGGACCTGCTGAGGTTCCTCTGGTGGCGGGACGGTGATCTGGAGCTAGTACCGGATGAAAGTGCACTTGTTTGGGGCTACATCGTCACCTAGCTGCGCAAACTATGCCCTCAGGAGATGTGCAGAGGACTATGGGCACCTCTACAGTCAGGATACAGTAAGCGCGCTGTATGACTGTTTTTATGTGGATGATTGCCTTGTCTCGGTGGCTACAGAGGAACAAGCACTCTTGTTATACAAGGAACTAGTCGACTTGTGCTCTAAAGGAGGGTTTTGTCTTACTAAGTGGAGAAGTAACAGACCTGCCGTGATGGATGCCATTCCTTTGCAACACCAAGCAAAATGCATGGAACTGTTTAACATGGAGTTGGATTCTGTGTTTGTGGAGAGAGTGCTGGGAGTGGAATGGTCTATCAAATCGGACTCATTCAAGTTCAATGTCAGGCTCAAGGATAGACCAAGTACCAGACGAGGTATACTTTCCATCATCGCCTCCATTTACGATCCTCTGGGAATGCTGAGCCCTGTGATTTTGACGGCAAAGAAAATCCTGAGAGACCTGTGCAGAATAAAGGTGGGATGGGACGACACTATTCCCGATTCAATCTCGAAGCAGTGGTCAGAATTCATGGAACAGCTCCACCTGCTGGAAAATTACAAAGTGAGTAGGTGTCTGAAGCCGCCACACTTTGGAGAAGTCTCCACAGCTCAGCTACATCATTTCTGTGACGCCAGCGAGAGTGGATATGGAACCGTAACTTACCTGCTGTTAAAGAATAAGAATGCTGAGCAACACACTGCATTTGTGATGGGAAAGTCACGAGTTGCTCCCCTCAAATCTTTGACCATACCAAGGATGGAGCTTATAGCCGCAACTATGGCTAGCCGTATGGATATGCTTTGTAAAAGGGAGCTGCAGATGGATCTTCTGGACTCAGTATTCTGGACAGACAGTGAGTCAGTGCTGAAATACATTCGAAATGAAACCTCACGATACAAAGTATTTGTGGCAAACCGGGTCTCACAAATCCTTAAGGCATCCAGTCCTGCACAGTGGAGATATGTGGTCACTGACAGTAATCCTGCAGACATAGCCTCTAGGGGTTTGAAAGCTGAAACACTACTTAAGCATCCTACGTGGCAGTCAGGCCCTCACTTCTTGTTACAGCCGGAGAGTCAGTGGCCTGTCAGTCCACAGAACATCGGTCAGCTTTCCCCTGAAGATCCTGAGGTGAAGAAGATTGTCACAGTAAATGCTGTACAGACAAAGGAGGAACCAGTGTCCCGCCTGGTTCAGTATTTTTCTACTTGGACGCGCCTTAAGAAGTCAGTTGCCTGGATTCTAAAGTTTAAAGAGTGGCTTCGGTCCTGTATGAAGGAAAGGAGAGAGTTAAAGTTGAGCTTAGAACATTCTAATCTCACGAAGGAGCAGCAGGAACGTACAGTGGAAGTGGAAATGCAAGGATACAAGAGGACAAAGATGGCTTTCAGTCTTGATGTTGAGGATTTGCTCAAAGCTGAGCTTGCCATAGTAAAATACTGCCAGCTGAAGACTTACGCTGAGGAGCTGGTTAGTCTTGAAAAGGGGCAGGCAGTAAAAAAGTCCAGTCATCTCCGCAAGCTTTGCCCACAGTTGCAAGATGGAGTCCTGAGGGTTGGAGGTAGACTCAGTAATTCGTCTATGCCTGTAGAGGTAAAACATCCCATAATACTGCCTAAAGATCTGCACATTTCAGAGCTGCTTCTTCGACATGTTCACCAGGAGGTGGGGCATGGTGGTCGCAACCATATGTTGTCCAGACTGAGGGAACGGTACTGGATAACTGGTGTGAGTACTGCCATAAGAAAGGTGCTGTCCAAGTGCGTTGTCTGTCGCCGCCTGAATGCGATGCCAATTCAACAACAGATGGCAGACTTGCCATATGATAGAATTGTGCCTGATGAACCGCCATTCACTCGTGTGGGTGTTGACTATTTCGGCCCTTTTGAAGTTAAGAGCAGGAGGAGTATGGTGAAAAGATATGGTGTAATTTTCACATGTTTGGCTATCAGAGCAGTTCATATTGAAGTTGCACAGTCATTGGAAACTGACTCGTTCATCAATGCACTGAGAAGATTCATTGCCAGAAGAGGACAAGTCAAAGAGATTCGTTCTGACAATGGAACCAACTTCACAGGAGCAGAACGAGAGTTGAGAACTGCTATTGATCGGTGGAACCAGGTGCAGATTAGTGATGTCATGCTGCAACGAGGAATAAAATGGAGCTTCAATCCTCCAGCTGGTTCACATCATGGGGGAGCATGGGAGCGCCTCATAAGATCTGTCCGCAAAGTCCTTAATTCCACCTTGAAAGTGCAAAGTCTGGACGAAGAAGGCTTGCACACAGTGCTTTGCGAGGCTGAGGCTATTATCAACAGCAGACCACTCACAAAGGCTTCCTTGGATGTGAACGACCTAGAAGCGTTGACTCCTAACCACCTGTTGTTATTAAAGACATCACCATCCTTGCCACCAGGTGTGTTTGAGCCCACGGACATGTATGTTAACAGAAGGTGGAAGCAAGTCCAATATATGTCCGATTTATTCTGGAAAAGATGGGTGAAGGAATACTTGCCTCAGCTGCAAGAACGTCAACGATGGATAGGCGTAAAAAGAAACTTGGCGGTGGGAGATCTCGTTCTCATTATGGACAGCACAGCCCCCCGAATTTCATGGCCCATAGGACGTGTGATACAGACCTTTCCAGACAAACGAGGATTTGTTCGTCGGGTGCAGATAAAAACAAGGACTAGCTGTCTGGACCGGCCCATCACAAAACTCTGTTTGCTGCAGGAGGCTGAGGCTGGCTAAGGACGTGCTGGCTTCAGTAGTATTCTTTTATCCTTTGATCTTGCCTTTTTGGACCCCTTTTTAAATGGCTCGGTTTTTTGTGGATTACTTTTTTGTGCCTTTGGACTCAAGACTTTGGACTTAAATCAGTTTGACTGAACTTGCCATATGGGTTTGGACACTTTCACATGAACATTGTTCAGAGTGGACACTTAAGTGTGAGCATCATCAATGTTGTTTCTACATGTTTATGTCTCCTATTTGTATTATTGATTGTAATTGTGGTAATTATTATGTAATAATTAAGGGGCTGGTTGTGTAGGAGCCATATGATATGTTAGTTGCCGTGGCAATGCGTAAGGGGCGGGGTTCACGTGGGCAAGGGTGACGTACTGGGAGGTACAAAGGCACCGGGTTTCCTGCTGTCTGACAGGTGGAGAGGGGAGACGCCGGGTAGCCGTATTTTTCGTTGACCGCTTTATTTTTCTGCTTGTTACCATACCAGTTTCTGTAGGCCTACAACTTACCATCTTTGTATGTGTAACCTGCTTAGACACTGGAACCAACTGATTAAAACACCATAAAACGCACTTCGTGAGTCATTCAGTTCTTCCAAATAATAGCGCGTCAGAACGAGGTACTGGACCCGGACTCCTCTCGAAGCGACACAGGCATATGGTCGCTACAAGCACATTTAAAATACAACTGCTAACCCTAACTCAAAGTGCTTCACAAAATGTATTTATCTGGGATGTAATTTCATATTTTTCACTTTCACTTTTTCACAAAGACATCTCTGGTATGACACATGGCCATACTGACCGGAGCAGGGCAGAAAAAGATATCGGTGCTAAATATCGGCAACATTTTCGATATCTGCACTAGAGCTGTAAGCCTTTAATCGTTTATTAATTGGTTGTTGTATTTAGATTTTAAGGATTTTAAGGATTTATATGGGACAACAGCAGAAAGGAGAAGTGAGTGAGATTTGGTATGTTTTGATATTTATATGTAAAACTGCAGATGAATGGTAGTCATGAACTCCCTCTGCAGGTGTAGTCGTATGAGTGCAGTATGGGTCAGATACATAGAAATAGAAATTAGTGGAGCAATCGATCAGCAGCACTAGTTAGTTCAAACTTCAAACATGTTAAAAATAAACCCCTCAGCCTTTTCTGCAGGTCTCAAATAATAATATATATATATATATATATTTATTTATTTTTCAGTCCAGTTCAAAAATGTAGTGGAGTAGAAAGTACAGATACTGCTCTCAAATGTACTGAAGTAAAAGTATAAACTATCCACTGTAAAATGTACTTAAGGAAAGTACAGTTACCTACATTTTTTCTACTTAACTGCATTACTATGACTTTTACTTTACTACGTTGCAGCACGGGCCCAGAGCGACGGGACGTTATGATGTCATCTGAAACCACTGTTACTGTAAACCTGTTCTCCTCATAATGTTTTTCTTTTCATTTCAGATCTGATGGGCATGTTCGAGAAGCGCAGATTTAGAAAGTTTTTAGTTTTTGTGGCAAACTTCGACGAAAACGACCCCAAAACATTCGAGGGCGTCGACCCAAAAGTCACAACAATGAGAGACGTTTATAAGAAGTTTGACCTGGGCCAAGACGTCATCGACTTCACTGGACACGCCCTCGCCCTCTACAGGACAGACGAGTAAGTGCAGCACCAGATCGCTATAATCCAAGACACTGGTTCCGTCACATCTTTCACCTCTGTATCCCCTGGTTACCTTGAAGCAGTCAGAAATCCTAAGAAACAAGTGTACCATTGTAGATGCAGTTTTTAAAGTGTTTTTTGGAGCTTTCTACCATGTTATAATGTTGTTCCCTCATCCAAAACATGCCTGAAGAGATTTTATATGTTATCCATACATGTTTGCGTAATCTAGCGATCTCTCCCGGGCCCTATTCAAACCTTGCTTACGGTTAGCAGTACGATCCTATCCAGTGCTCACTCCACAAGCCCATATCCCTTTCTCCCACATGGCAATTTTTCATAGATACACAAAAACAGGATACAAAACAACAATAATTAATAGCCCATAAAAGTGTAATACCCCCTCTTTAAAGGAAACATAATGCAGAATTGACTTTTCAGAGCTTTTAACCATCTTATAGTTGTTTCCAATTCTCATTTACTCATTCAAAGCTGTATTTACAGTGTTTGTGTAATTTTTATACTCTTGCATTCGAGGCACCATTACTCTGAAAATACCTGTTTTCCCCTACCTCCCATACACGCCCACTTCTCTCGTACAGTGGACTTGTTCAGTAATTTTAGATCGATATTATAATTTAAAACATCCAAGATAAAAATCCATGGATGTCATGGTATTCACCTTATTCTGGAAGTTTCCTTGGGCACCGGCGTCATAATTGAGGTTGTATTATTTTGCAAGGAGCTGCTGATTTTGAGTTCTCTACGGACTATAGAGCCGTTTTAAAGTCCCCCGGCGAATCGGTGCAGTGTTGGTCACATGGTCTGGGGACTTCCCCATGATGATCTCTTCTCACTGTTGTTTTCACAAAGTACAACACTATTACAGCTGTTTAAATATGGAACCTGCTCCTAATATTAAAATTATAATCATTCATTGTTACAATCCAGCTCAGCCAGAGTTAGGGAAATAACAAAAAATAAACAACATGTTAAAATATATGAACAAAAGAACCTAAACTAAGAAACCAAAAATAACAGGTTTAATAGTTAAGTTTCATGTCACATAGGCCTATTAAAAATGACACAAAATAAGGGACATGTAACACAATACCAAACCACGAGTGTCCCAAAATAAACACGAGTCACATAAACCTACAAACAGAACCGAGTGACAAAACAACAAGAGACACAAATACGTAACTAAACTAGTGTCTCATGCACGCAAAGTTAAACACACATAAATGAGCAACTAACAACTAAATGAGACAAAAAGGCAGACAGGCCACAAACAGCATCAGCCCCGAGCAGGTGTGTTGAATTTTCATAAATAGGGAAGGTGGCTGTAGATAATGGGCCAGGCAGGAAAACAGTCCTCCAATCCACAGCGAGCACTCACACAGGGGAGAGGGGACAGGTTCAAACACACACTAAACATATCAGATAGATACTAAAAGATGAAAGAGCTTAATCCAGAACATTTTTAAATCATCCCATGGCTAATATAAACACTGAACATTTTACACAAATCAGTCTACTTTATATCAGATTTTAGCGGCAAAACTTTTCTCAAATTCTCCATTGAAATGAATGGGATTCCCGCTTATCCAGAAATGCCATCACAAAGGAAGCGCGGTTCATTTATGCATTTACAGGAAAAGTGGTTTGGGCCGAATAAGGTCAATAGCAGACAAAAAAGCACAATATGTCTTCTTTAAATAAACCTGAACTACTCACGCTTACAGTTCTTTTATTTATTTATTATTATTATTTATTTAATGCAAGACAGATAAACATAATGACCAGTTATATACAGTAGTGACAAGTGGTGATAAGACATACCAAGACATAACACGGTTTGTAGACATAACAGCTATATTTACAATTATGTGTCAAGGCTGTGTTGTGTGTGCGTGCGTGTGTGTTATTTCTGTGGTTTTGGAGAGGGTAAGGTGGAAACGGCAGAGGAGAGTGCGAGTACTAGTAATTCAGAAGTGAGAGAAGAAGAAATAGAGAATGTAAATGGGAGAAAAAATAAATAAATAAATAAATAAATAAATGCAAAAATAATAATCAAGCTTACAGTTTGAACACATGTTTGAATACATTTATAAAACTTTTTTTTTTCCTCTCTTCTTCCAGCTACATGGACATGCCCTGTTTGGAAACAATCAACCGCATCAAACTGTACAGTGAATCTCTGGCTCGATATGGAAAGAGCCCCTACCTCTACCCCCTGTACGGCCTGGGCGAGCTGCCACAGGGATTCGCGAGGTAAACATTATGGAAGCACAATACTCTGAGGGCAGATGTTTGGTGACGATGTTCAGAGCTGCTGTGTGTGACAATATGACGACAGTGACAGTGTAAAACATCATCAGCTCAAGATCATTCTAAAGATATTCAGAAAAGGTTCATTTCTGTCCTGAGAATGTGACTTTTTTTAGTATCGATGACCCTAATCTGGACACAGTTTTTGACATAAAGCCAAAACTATTTTCACTTTGATAATTATGGCTTGAGACTGTAGGATTTATGCTACTATACTACTCCATAAGAATAAAGTGATTGACTGGACTTAAAGGTTCATTATGCAAATTTTCTTCTGGTGTACGGTCTACCACCTGCTTGCAGAGATATTGCTTTGTTTGAACGTTAACTGTGGAGTATTGCAATCTCCATGGAGACAAGCAGGTGATGCCATTAGGCCAAGTTACAAGTCAGATCTGTGAAGAGGTGAGCCTGCTGACAGTATGAATGCATGTTTTTCAAGCCAATAAAACACATGTAATTAAATAAATGTAAGTTAGATTAGCTTAATCTTGTACCATGGAACATTCAAAGCAAACCAATAACATCTCCACGGAGGCAAGTAGATGACGTACCCCCCACCAGAAAATGAGCACGTAATATTGTCATAAGCTGAGGGACTTCTGTCAGTGCATTTTTTTTTTGCCATATGCTCATTTTTAAGCACGGTGTTCTGTATTTTAACTAAACAAATGACAATATATTCCCTTCTTTACAGCTGGCGGGGATCAGTCAAAAATAGGGACACTTGGGACATTTCTTATATCAAACTGGAACAAATGACTGGTTTTGGTTCCACTGGGACAGGGGACACAGGGCTCAAAACTGAGACTGTCCCGGGTCAATAGGGACGTCTGCTCACCCTAAGTTACCATATCATCTCATTGAAAACAGTGCATCTGTAAGTGGTCAACAAACTTGCTTGTACTTGTGCAACCTGTCCCCCAGTAGCAAAGTTCCTGCTTAGGCTTATGAGCCCATAGCAACCCCTAGTGACAAGTCTCAACAGTTTATCTTTTTTGGCTCTGAAGGGATTAAAAAAAAAAGTCATAGCTTGGAGGACCTCAGCTTTGCAATATATCAACATGTCTGATATTGATGTTGTGTTAACTTATATTCAATAAACAGTAACCTGGCCTCCTGTATCCCTGTGTGTGTCAGATGCCCTCCCATCCTCCTGTATCAGTGTTAAGTGGAATAAATGTTGTAATATATTTCTTGTGCTTCTTAGGCTGAGTGCCATCTACGGCGGTACATACATGCTGAACAAACCTGTGGAGGAGATCGTGATGGAGGGAGGCCACGTGGTCGGAGTCAAGTCTGAAGGAGAGGTAGGGCATCCGGGTTTTTATTACACTTAATTCAATGTGACTAGCTACTGGGTTTCAGCTCCCTTTTTCCATTTTGAGGACTTTTCACCATTTAAAAGATTCAGAGTTACAAATAGTATATGACAACTGGAACACTCTGCAATCTCGGAATTTCAACATGGAGTCAAATAACATTTCAGGCTTTGAAAATTTAACATGTCTGCATCCTGTGTTTGGGTGAAATTTAAAAACCCCAAGAGTAAAACTATCTAGGGTACTTGTGTTATATTACCTTTAGTTGCTTCCTCCTGTCCACCCGCTGTTCCACTGCAGTTATAAATGCTCACTCTGAAACCCAAGGAGAGGTTAAAGCAGCACAGCATTAGATTTCTGGTTAAAACAAAACCAAATCCATGCAGTTTGGCAAGTTTTACAATGGTCTTTGAAGATGGAAGCCCCAGTGGTGAGGCTGTAATCATCATGAGTTTTATCTCTACATGTCAGAGCTTTAAGGTCCCTTACTACACAAAATGGACTCTTATGTGCTACATCTCCAAATCCCCAAAAAATAGACAATACTCATTTGCTGACTACTGTTAAAAAACCTTTGTGAGTATGACTATTTCACTGTTGGAGATATTCATAGCTGACCCCTGTGTGTTGTGCAGGTGGCGCGTTGTAAGCAGCTGATCTGTGACCCGAGCTACATCCCAGACCGCGTGCGTAAGGCGGGGCAGGTCATCAGGGTCATCTGCATCCTCAGTCACCCCATAAAGAACACCAACGACGCCAACTCCTGCCAAATCATCATCCCCCAGAACCAGGTCAACCGCAACTCAGGTGAGAGCCCTCCCCCTGCAGGACACCCACAAACCCAGCACTAACCCACTTTGATCCAATTGAATACCTTTAACTGAGGGTGTGTGGTATCTGCACACACTCTGGCTTTGAGGTCAGAGTTTTTGCATACAAATGGGGTATGGGAATATAGTGTGTGAGTGTTGGGGTGAGATTTAATAAGTTTTCTTCTTCTCACTTTCATTCAAGTTTACATAACCCCTCCCTAACCCTGCCCTGTCTCTCCTCAGACATCTACGTGTGCATGATTTCCTACGCTCATAACGTGGCAGCGCAGGGCAAATACATCGCCATCGTCAGCACCACCGTGGAGACCGCCGAGCCCGAGTCCGAGATCGCACCCGCACTGGAGCTGCTCGAGCCCATAGACAAGAAGTCAGTTTCACAGCACTGATAGAGCTCCTATTCATAAAACTATTACTTCTATACAGTATTAGGATCACATCTGACTAATGAAACTTTGATTGACAGGTTTGTGGCCATTAGCGACATGTACGAGCCCACAGATGATGGATCCGACAGTCAGGTGAGAAGTTACTTTAATACAGAGGTAGTTAGCAGTAATCGTTGTTAAGATGTTAATAATAATGTTTCTTTGTAAACTAAAAGAGACCAATTTGTTTTATGATTAGTTAGCAAGTAAAAACACCAGATTCTTCTTCTTCTATTACTTCTCGTCTCATTCGCATTGCTCGTTCATGTTGTACCATGTGACCGCTCTAACCAATCAGAGCACAGCCAAAGCTAATGATTAAAAAGTGTTTTTTAAGACAACAGACGGACTTTGAGCTAAGAAAAAGTTTATGATCTGAAAATAGGTCAAAATCGCCACAAAATTCGACATTTGTTTGTATTTTAATAGAGCCATGATTTAACCTAACCTTAATCCTAACCTTAACCTGACTGTGAAAAAATATGACAGAAATCAACATTTACCAGCCCTAACACTAACACAAAGTGGCTTTTGGGGGGAAAAATGGTGCCATTTATGTATCAATGTAAAGTAAAAGAAACACTGGAGGCGCTTTTGTTATAATTTTAGGTCTAAATTAGCTGTGTCTTGTCAAAAGGCCTGATTTTTTAGACTTTTAACTATATTGGAGAACGCTGTTTAAAAGTGCGTTTCCATGGTTGCAATAGAATGTTAAGTCCCGCCCCCGGACGAAACACCGAACTTTTAGGGAGTCCCCGAGAATAGCAGGTGAAGCATGTACTTTCCTCCTGAAAAGTTCCATAACACTTTTAAGGATGAGCTGTTTGGAAAAGCTCCATCAGTGAAATAAATCCTGATTTATCCTGATGTTTTTCTTTGTGACACAGATATTTGCGTCGCGGTCCTACGATGCCACCACTCACTTCGAAACCACCTGCTACGACATCAAAGACATCTACAAACGCATGACCGGCTCCGACTTCGACTTCGAGAACATGAAGCGCAAACAGAACGACGTGTTCGGAGAGGACGAGCAGTGAGCACCAGGGGGCGACACAGAGGCCAGGCAGAAATACACACACTGCAAAAAAACAAAAAAATAAGCACATGAGATAAGATGACTTGAATTTAAAATAACAATCTTGAGTTTAGTCATTTTAACCGGTTTAGATTCATTTACTCTGCTCAAAATTTAAATTAATTCAAATAGATGTTTTGCATCATCTTTATCTTAAGTCTTAATTTAAGTGGACTAACTTTAAAAAATGCTTTGGATCAACATAAAAAGCTTGTAAAAAGATGACATAATGCATTTATTTAAAGTTAACATCAAGATCACCCAGATAATTTCACTTTATACTTTTTATTTATTTACTACTCTCAATAATGAATGCAAATAACTGTTTTTTATCATCTTTCTCTATCTAAAAAATCTGTTTATTCAAAGTATATAATTTAAGTAGATCAACTTTAATATAATAATTTAAAAAAATGCTTTGGATCAACATGAAAATCCATTACATTTATTTAAAGTCAGCATCTGATAATAATAATGAGTTGTTGTTGATGTTGATAGGACCTATTTCACTGTTAATACTGCAGCTAATTCAACTTGAAATTAGAAGCCATAGTCCTCAAGTGTAGACCTACAAACTTAGTACATCTAAGCCAAAACTACTAAAATCAGACTAACATTGTGAATTCAAGTCATTCTAACTCGTGCAGATGTTTTTTTTGCCGTGGTGGTACTCCTCCGTGGTCTCTTTGCCCTGATCTCTCCATTCACACAAACACGCTGTTCAAATACTCACTTTTTCTCACTGAAAAGCAGGGTTGATGTGATTTTTCCATTACCCATTGTAGATAATATATAACCATGTGTTCTCTTAGCTGTGAAATTAATCTGTCAATGATTTTCAATGCTTTATGATTTTCCTCATATTAAAAGTTCACATCGGGACAAAAAACACCACCAAAAACGAATAGAACTTTGAAACTGGCAAATGGCGTGGATGCTATAGTTAAAGTGACCACCTCTCTCTATATAGGCTGTACTTACTGGAACTTTTTGCTTAATAACAACATAGATAAACAATCTGCGGGAATCAGTGCTGGAATCAGTGCTAACCATATCTCAATACAAACCGCACAGCAAAAAAGCATACATTGAGAAATTACTTAAGAAAACATGTCTGGATGTTTTTGATATGTCTTACTATAGATTCTTTAGTTTGTTTTCATACCTGACATTTTGGACTGCTCACTAGCGCCTCAGAGTGGACGATGTTGCTGTGACGTGTCCGGTCAGCTGATTTAAACAGGTTTTGGTGCTGTCTTCCTACCGATTGGGGCAGGACAGCAGCGCCCCCTGCAGTCCGATTTTTTCAGGACAGTATTCCAGTATCTCGAGGATAACTGTTTACAATAAAAATCATTTTAAGTCAATTTTTGCAGAGTAGTCCAACTTTTGCATCTACTTCTGAGGTGGTGGCTCTATCTATAGTAATTGTACATGTATAGTTACCATTGTTGTACATAGCAGTTCTGCAAAATGAAGGCTGGCCCGTTCAAAACGCCTCCTGTCAACCCTGCTTTACAATATTACAACTTTCTCTTGCCGTTTTTCAATAGACGCGACTCTTTTTTGCAAAAATCAGGCAAACGTGACATCGCCTGTGCAAACCCGCCTGTTCAGTGCTCACTTTGCATTGCTGTTGTGTGACCCTGTGCTAGCAAACAAGCTACCCAGCGGCTAATACTAGGCTAACTATCACCCACACACTACCCTCCTACCCGGAAATGTTGATGATTTTGTTTGTTTTTTTTGTTGCGTATTCTGAAATTTCAATAGTCTATAATATGTTCTAACACTTTAAATTATTGAAGAGTTTTATTTCTATATATTTGGTGCAAAGTTCACTGGCTGAAGTGATGACGTTTACCGTATGTGATCGGAACTGTGGTCTTCAAGAAAGTTCAGTGGGCACATTTGGATAAAAAGAATCGTCTATATGAGTTAAAATGACTTGATTTTAAAGTTTTGGATTTGAGTTTGTTATGGCAAGTTTGCATTTATTTACTTGTCAAACTTAGATCATTTTCAGATGTTTTTTCTGGCCACAAACGTACAAATTTGACAATACTATCTTGAAAACAATCCAGTTTGCATTTATTTACTTATAAAAACCATATGTACTATCTTGTTACCTCTCAATAAATGATCCTTCTAGTTTCTATTCATATATAAACTGAAATGTGTTGAAACCACTCATGACTCTGACTTCAGTTTAAGTCATTTTAAGCCATGTAGATGTTTCGGTTTTGCAGTGTAAGAGTGTTAAAAACTAAGGATTGTGAAACTGCATGTATGTGATGTAGAAAAGAGGTTTTATCGAGTTTTTTTTGGTCCGAACTCGAGAAAGTCGTGTTAAGGTTGAAGACTGAAAATTCAGCTCAAAGTGAATGCACCAGATTGTGTCTTGGTTGTTTGAATTCAACCCCTGTGTACGTCACTGGAAGAGTCACTCCCTTAGGGGCAAAATCCAATGAAAAAACTACACGCTGTAAACACTGTGCTATCTACATGAGTGTAAAAATTCAAATATTAATCTTGTTTTGGATTTATTTACTTATCAAAGCTAGATTATTAAGTTGCTTCTTAGTATTTCTGGCTTGTTTCAGTTAATGCGTTTCAGATGGGGGCAGTTAAAACTACTATTGCAGATTTTGTTGTCATAGAATGTGTTTAAACAAAATATCAGGTTCAAACTTGTGAATTTCTGGTTTAATGAAGAAAACTTGCTCTTGCCCCCTACAATATTCTTTAATCTCTGGGAACGTCCCCTGATCCGAAGGTTGGGGTTCGAATCCCGCTCTCTACATAAACATCATCGGTTGAGGGGTCAGATCCACTGACTCAGGTTTGGCGAAGGTGATTCCAGCTCCCACAGATGATTGCTGTTGTCGTGTCCTTGGGCAAGACACTCAATATAAACTAGTTAAAATAGAGTAATTGCAATAGCTTGACCTCATGTAGAGATACAGTTTTTACAGTGCAGTCGTTAAATGGCAGAAACACACTAATTTGCAGTAGCATAGCAGTACGAAGCCACAGTTTCCTGCCCCTTGTGAATGAACCAATACGATTTGATTTGGTCATAGCCTTAATTCGGGGTTTCACTGAGAATGGCTCATTATTATATTCTTTTAGTGCTTGTTTCTATCTTGTTTTGGATCCTTCCTGTGCCAAAATGTTATTGTTATTGGCAAAAATAGCAAAAAGACAAAAAAAAACAACACAACTATACATTTTACTGTCTTTTCTTTTATCTGCCTATTCTGTTTCTGTTTTATTGCAACAAACCATTCAAAATATGGAACTTGAGCTGGATTGCGCCATCTAGGTGTAACTTCACTTCAGTTCAATAAATCCTAGTTTAAGTTAGCTCAAAGTTTAGCAGCGTAAAAAGTTGAAAAAGCTACATCACGTCTCTGCATAACTATAAACTATTTAACATGAGTTTTACTAAACACAAATTAGCAATAATCCAACTTCTGAGATAAGTTAAAACTGGTTGGTACAATCTGCTGTTATGATGTTTTGAATGGTGCTATGCAATTGTCCTCAAAATGGCGCCCGTAACATCATTTAAAATCTGAATTCTGACAGATGCTTTGCTTTGCTGTTATTGCCGAATCCACCATTTTTGTTTTAACTTAAACGCACCAACACATTCCCGAATTAACACCGAAATGGGGAGCTGACTTTTCTTTTCTTTTTGCAATTTCAGTTTCCGGTAATTTGTGAAGGAACGGCTGCGTCTATGCTTACCTTACGACATTATATCTGGTAGAATTGATTTTTAAAGTGATGCACACTAACTTAATGATATTTGTTTGTTTGTTTGTTGTTTTTGCAGTGTCACATGTTTACCTGATTTAGTGGTCATTCCTGTGTCCATCATAGTTTCGCTATGATTAAAAGCATTCCAACTAAGGTTTCAATGGAGGATACTCTTTAAAAAATACCGCTGCCTATTTCCAACATGTCTCTCTGTGCATCAGTCATTAACGTATGTGCTCATTACACACTGCAGAAAATACATATCCACTGGAATTGAAAAAGTTAGTTCAATTTGGAATATACACTTTTTGAGTTGACTTTACTAGCTTTTATTCATGTTCTAATATGACCTAGATTATCTAACTTGATAATGCAATGTATTAAAACTACTTCAAACAAGTCACATTATCTAGGTTAAATTTATAAACAGATATAAACTAGTCCAACCAACTCAAACAAGCTTAATATTTCAATTGCAGCTTATTTGAAGCCAACTGGACATTGATTTTTTTGCAGTGTAAAAAGACATCAAGACTGGAAACTGTTTACTGAATATATATTTGTTGCCTCTCCTTCATTCATAATAACGTTGTCTTTATTTTGTTTATGGAAAAAGCCTTGTGCGGTCATTCTGTATTCACTCCCATTCATTTTTGGCATTTGAAAATAACACTATCGACTTAACTCCCTTGAAATGGACAAGTGAAGATAGTTCAGGCTCAGTAGTAGAAACTTTCTGTCCTTGTTTGATCACTAGTATGTGAACAATGCCTATAACGTCTTGTGTAACAAATAAAATGATCTAAACTATGACTGAAATTGAAATGAAAAATAAAAAGCACATGGCAAACCTGTGGAAATCAGTTTCTGTTTTTGAACTTAAAAAAAAAACAATTTCAACTTGGTATTGTCATGGTTTTACTTAGGACCCACACAACTGGTAAGTGGTTCAGCTGTTTATTGTCCAGGTTAATCAGGTAAATGTGGTAATATCAGTCTGGAGGGGGGAGGTCCAGAGGTATTGGGCTGGCTTGGAAGCTGGCAGGTAGACAGGTTGTAATACAAATGAAAAAAGTGAACTTGTCTTGTGGAAACAAACATATCTACTAAGTGTAAAAGTGTCAATGACAAACTGGTGAGAAACAGCTGGAAAAAACAGAGCTCTTATACTGCAGGTAATGAGGGAAATTGGATCCAGGTGTGCCAGCTGTCAGACCAGGTAAACCGACGCCCATCTGGAAGGAGAGACAGACAACACAGGAGGAGGGGGACAAGAAGGAAAAACAGCAGGAAGGAGGATCCTGACAATAGACTGTATAAAGAAGTGGAGTAAGTGTGTGTGATGTCACCCATAGTGTTCGGCTCCAGTAAAATGAAGCTCAACGAAGTTAACAGTTATAGGGGAGTTCCTGCGACTGCAAGTATCATAGCAACCAAAGAACCAATCTGGAGTGAAGCTGTGGAAGGTAACGCCCCTCCCCGCCCGCACTGCTGGTTCAACAGTGGACGGGCACTTAGCAACACTGTCAATCTAACCTGTGGCTAATGCTAGCGGGAGTGACCTTCAGGAAAGAAGGCAACTGGTTGGTCTCTTATTAATGTTCATATCTTGATTTAGGGACACACTAGCAAAATGTAAAAATACAAAGATAACATAAAGCAGGTTTATACAAACATTTTAAGACCAAAATGACGAGTCTGACAGCAGCAGTTACAGAGAGAGGGGCCACAGTTTTCTAACGTAAAGTGAATTGGAGCCAGAGTCGATGGAGCTGGAAGCACAGCCCATGATCACTTTGTATTTGGAAGACGGCGGCTAGCAGGTTAGCTATGTCCACTTATATACAGTCCATGCAAATGTAAAATACTAGAACAAAAACGTCCAAATCTTGTTCAAAAAGAAATTCATTATAAAGGATTTTTAAAATAATAATAATAGAACAATTACATTTTTATTTAATTTACAAACATTACAATTAAGGATTTAAGGATTATTCCCATTTATAATTAATTGTGATCAATGTTACAAAAAGAATAGGAAAATAATGTATATAACTCAAAACGCTTTACATCAAGGAACCACTCACACATTCATACATCAGTGTCTTGCCCAAGGACACAACAACAGCATTCATCTGTGGGAGCTGGAATCGCACCGGTAACTTGTGGGTCAGTAGATCAGAATGCTCTACCAACTGAGCCACTGTCGCTCAAAATAAACTTGTGTAAATCAGCAGCTATTAAAACAAAAAACATAAAAACATACTTTGATGCCAGTGATACTATGACAGTGTAAATTAAGGATTTTACAATTATTTTTATTCGTGTTAATTCTTAAAAAAACCTCTTCATCAAATATATGTAACACTAAAACTCCACAAACCTACTTAACAATATAAAATACATCTTAAAACAACTCAATGTACATATTACACAAAATAAAGTTCTAATTAGTAATCTCATGGTAAATATGAGTAAATACGTTGTGTGTGAGACATGGAGACCCAAACAGCGTCTCAAATGGATTTCTCCCGGTCGCCGTGTGAACAGAAGAACAGTGTTTGTGAAATACACGACACAGATCAGTTCATTTTAAATCTACAATGAACTCTTTCAGACACTCACAGCGTTAAGCACAAATTGTCTTTCCTCTGGTAGTCTTTATTTATCAAAAATAACTTTGGGAATAATAGTCATATTCTGAATAATTCTATGGTCTTTTTGGAGCTTTTAGCCTTTTGATGTTTAATTAAAAGTTGTTGTATGAGTCGTGTTGTGTTTCATTCATAAGCCAGCGTAATATTTTTGCATGATCAGAAAACAGGATTGGTGTAGCCATTTTTAAAACTGTGGAAAACTATCAGCCAGCCTTGAGTTTAACAAGGCTGATAAAAAAGAGTTCCACAAAAAAGTTACATGATGTTGTCAGTATAAAACCAAATCAGTAAACAGCTGGTTCACCGTGGCAACCTGCAGTGGAAGAAGAAGAAGCCAGATTAAACTTTTTTTTATGTGTTTACAATTGATTTCAAATTATTGCTCGCTTGGCTTCATTACATTCACAAACAGTTAAAGACACAGCAAACAACGAAGTTAAATCTGTCAACTGGACAAATCTTGTAGGAGTGAAGACGTTTCGCTGCTCATCCAAGCGTCTTCACTCCTACAAGATTTGTCCAGTTGACAGATTTAACTTCGTTGTTTGCTATGGATCAGACCTGGACGACTGAGGGTCTACACCAGGGTTGTCAAACACATTTTCACCGAGGGCCACATGAGCAAAATGGCTGCCCTAAAAGGGCCAGATGTAAAATAGATGTAACTACTTTTTTAACTTGTTAATTAACCGTTTCTGTATTTATTACTTATTCATGTTTCAAATATTGCATATTCATTTGCATAGATGTAAAAATATGGCTGTGTAATGACATATCTCTTAATAAAATAACATTTTAAGACCATCATACCTTACCATGTTGAGGTAAATTAAAAGGTACGATGGTCGGCTAGCAGGTTAGCTATGTTCATTTATACATACAGTCTAAGGGTTAAGTGGGAAATCAAATTTTTTTCAATAGAAAATTTGGGAAAATTTTTGCCTCAAAATCCTGATATGAAGTAGGCTGATTTGTGTAAACTGTTCTATGTTCATGTGACCAGCAAGTCAACACTGCACTGACTCTGGAGGCTTTGACACGGCTCTGTAGTCTCTGTAGAGCTTATTTGCTGTCAAGATCAGCCCCATGCAAAATAATACAATTCAAATGACAATGGTGGCGTCTGCGGCAACTTCCAGAATAAGATGAATAGATTGCATGGTTTTATGCTGTTTGTGTATGCCCCGTGTGTCTCAGGGGCTGCAGATGGAAATAAGAGCTATAATGCTCCTGTACATGGTCCCTATAAAATAAACTGAAGTCAATTTTAGCTCCCATTAAAAACATTAGATTATTTTGGTAATATTGCACCATTTGGGTATTTTTACATGCACAAATTTGATCTGTACTTAAGCCACTTAATGCAACTTTTTAGCCAAAAAACTGACAAAAATAAAGCATATTTTTATTGCACTGCTCCTTACTGTGAGTGGGTTTGCATTTCCACAAACCTGACTCGTTGAATACCTGCATGTCTCTATGTTGTTTAAATGTTGTTTTTATGGCTGTAACATTCCACATTATGGTACGAAGCTTGTCTGTTTCTATGGAGAATGTTCCAAAGTGTAGTTTTAACTTTCTATTTACATGAAATCGTGCAGGTGATACTCCAGAAAGTATACTGTACTTTTAAGTCTCTGTTGCCTCTCCTTATATGCTATTAGCGCCCCCTGGAGTCATTGCCTTCACATTGCTCATTTGTCCATTAACCCTGTAATGTCCAATAGTCCTTTATAATATCTGCACATGTACGTAAACTAAACGTGATCCACTACATAGCTCTCGTATGGATGCCCCAGCAGCCTCTCCACCTCGGCCTTCGGGACCACCCAGCACTTTCCCGAGTGTCGTCTCTGGACCGAGTCTTTCAGAGTTTTGTCCTGCAGAGTGACCCTCATGTGCTGCTGTCCCCACCGCAGAACGCCCCTGGACACTGTGGGGTCTTTGGGGTTGGAGCGGTTAGTGTTAGCATTAGCCTCCTGGTGGTTCTTCAGTCTGGTGACAGTCATGTCTGTGTGCTGGAATTGTCCTGGAGCAAAACACAAAAGGTCAGCGTTATGGTCATTAGTTTGTGTGCACCATATAGATCTGTCTAAAACACTGTGTCTGCTTCTATCCACGAGTTTCAGACTGATGCGAAATTTGGACGATTGACAATATAAAATAAAATATATCTTTTGAATGGGTCCCGAAAATGGTGACGTGGCACATACCAGGAAGCTGAAACTCATGAATAGGCTGTATATTTGGGTTTCATCAGTAAAGGCGCTATATCCTATTTTTCGTGTAAATTAGGGCTGATTCACACCTGAAAGTCAGCAGCAAGAAACTTACAAAGTGTTCCATTATTTTTATTCGTTCCCCAGAGTTTTGGGTTCACACTACCCCCCTCAGACCTGAACTATCGGACTTTCCCTGGCTGTCTCTACTGTCGTCATGACAACGGGAGCACGCCTCGTGAATGCGGAGCTTAGAGGAGCCTCAAAGTTTTTTTCCTTGTTTTAAAAAATAAACAGAAGCAAGATGAGGCCTGGGCTTGACGGTGATTAGCTAAAATACAGATTGACAGAAAAAAAACCAATAAGAAGCAGCGTCAGGTGGGTGTAAAGCGCTGGCGCACGGTTTTGTACAAGCAAATGTGCCAATACAAATGGATTATATGGATGTATATCATTATTTGGCAGCTTGCTGTGACTGGATTTCTCATTTAGAGTGTGTTTGACATGTTCTCATATAATCGTGCGTTTGGTAAATTTTTGTTTATCTAACGTGACAGTAAACACTACGGTGTTGTTGTGGTTGTGTACAGAAGGCATTTCTCAGTTTCTGTGGCTCTGAGAAGGAGAATAACTGACATTCACACCTGGACTTGATCACACCTGGATCAAAACTAAACAGGAAAGTCTGGATCAAAGTGTTAGCTTTTCACTTTGTGAGTGTGAAAGTAGCCTTAGATTCAGACAGCACACAGCAGACTCAGTACTTTGACCCTAAGCATAAAATGTACAGTGCCTTTAATCATGTGAAGTTGTAAAACATGAAATACAGTCAGTGGTGGAAGGTAACAGTAGTGAGTAAAAGTAGTAAAGTACATATTTTAGGTATTTGCACTTTACTTAAGTACATTTTAGAGTGGATTCTTTTTACTTTTACCTCACTACATATGAGAGCAGGTATCTGTACTTTTTACTCCGCTACATTTTTGAACTGGACTGAAAAGTAAAATTATTTTTAGGCAGAGGGTTTATTTTTAACACATTCATAATTTGAGCAAACCAAAATATACAAAAAACCCAATCACTTTAATTGTTTCTGTTGAACAAATACCAGCACAAATCTTTATCAAAATCAATATATTTGAAGCCTTATAAGTACATTTTTTCATGTGATACGTATTGTATGTGTATGTGTATGTATACGTATGTATTTTTACTTAAGTAACAAAATTGAATACTTCTTCCACCACTGATGGAGCATGATGCATCTGAACAGGACATCAGGACACTTTACACCTCATACAGTTTTGGTTTAGGCCTGGTTGAGGTCTTGTTTAGTTTGAGTAAAAACCTGGTTAGGGTCTGGATTAGTCTTAGTTTAATTCTTTATTTCTCTCAGTTTATGCTGGTTAAGATGCAGGTTGAGAGCTCTAGCCAAAACCTTAATTCTTACCCAGCAGGCCTTGCGTGTTGTGGGAGAGCCCTTGTCCGTTGGTGATGTAGAAGCCCAAGTGCGCCATCTGCAGGTAGCTGGGGTGTTTGTAGTAATGAAACAGAACCAGAAAGCGCACGTTTCGGCTCAGCTCGATCCAGCAGCTGTGATGGTTGTCCACGGTAACGGTCACTTCCTGTCGTGTGATGGAGCCCTGCTGATTGACAGGCAGCTTGTCCCGCCCCTCGCCCTCCAGCACCACACTGTCCAATGAGACGCTGATGAGGATGTCAGCTGACCCTCCCGTTGACATGGCGATGACGAGGCGGTCAAAGTACGTCCTGGGGCGGTCCTCTGCTCCAGGTTTAGAAGGTGCACCAACCAGGTGACCATCAACAATTATACCTGAGGACGAATGTGTTCAGTAGAGAGACATTTTAAAATAGGTTGTGTTCATATTATCACACATCACAATATCAGAAGGAGCCGGTGTAACTCTATGAGAGAGACACTGTTTTTGAAAGAAGTATCTAAGTTTACAATCCAAACATGTTGATCCTTACAACTTGCCATTTTAATTTTATGTTTTAAAGTCCTTGGGGGTTAAAGAGTAGCACCAATTTCTGAAGTTATTTAAAAACCCTCAATTGTTTTAAATCCACACCATAAATACAAGTTAAGCCGTTTACTTTAATCTTTTTTTTTTTTTCTTTAAACAGCTGGTAGATCAGAGTTTCTGTTCTGAGACGGATTCTCCTTTTTCACTCTCTGCTTACAATTTACACTTCACTGTCTTCACTGTCTCTGCTTTGTGGCTTTAAGATGGACGTGGACTCCAGAATGAATGCCTGAATTTGCTGCTCTTTTTTATTCTTCAATGTTCAGCTTCATATTTTGTGTCTTTTAAATTTATTGTAAATTTTTCTGGAGGAAGTGTCTGAGGTGAGGGACATAATGGAGTCCCTGCTTACACTGCTGCTCCAAGACCCCGGATAAGCGGAAGAAAATGGGTGGATGGATTGATGGAGGTAGTTTTATCTCCATTTATAGTTATGGAATTGTGCCGTACACTTGGAAAAATAACATTTTAAATAAGATAGTAAATTAATAACTGCTTGAATGAAGTAATAGTTATCTTGATGTGTGTACATTTTGGCAGGATTTACCAAACGAACAAGTATAAATTTGAGGAAAAACATGCTACTGGACTTGAAATAAGAAAAATATACTTGTTCTACTACTACTACTTTGGGCACCTTATATCGGTGTAAAAGTGATGTTTTTTAAATGATCTCAACATTTAAAAATATAATATCACTTCTTTATTTATATTGCCAAAGATGATGTTCAACTTTGTGCCAGTTTTGGACAGGCTCAGTAATTACAGAGATAATAACCATAAACCAGATCAACACATCTGCAGTCTGACAACTCCTCTGGTTAAATCCTGTTTGTTTTACCTCTGTCTGGGTCCTCCAGCAGCCTGAGCACGTCTTTGGCTCGACCATCCACAGTGAAACAGAGGCTCTCGTGAAGTTTAGGGAGCTGCAGCACAAAATGAGGATCCCCATCCACTAAAGACAGAAGAGGTCAGGCTCAACACATACAAAGGAATGTTAAATAGAGTTTATACAGTATATAGTATTAATCAAACAGCTCAAAGATCATCATGTGGGACCATGGGTGATGTAGGATTATGGGCGGAGCACTGGATAGAATCTTACAGCTGAGGAGCTTAGAGCGTAATGACGGTTAGGGCCCGGGAGAGATCGCTAAATTACTGAAACATGCCTGGGTGACATACAAAACCACTCCAGGGATGTTTTTGATGAGGGAACAATGTGATAACATGGTAGAAAGCTGAAAGGCAGTTTTATTTTAGGTTACAACACTGCTAAATGTATGTGTACTAGCCATTTTACTGTATAAATGTATGTCCAACTACTTTTATAATTTTATAATGATTAGAGAAATATGTAAAAGTTGTTTCAAAGATCTTGCTGCATAACAATAGCCTTTATAATTGTAACATCAAACTTTTTTCTTATAATTGAGTACATGTTGTTTTCCTCACTATATATTAATTATTACATAACAAAACATCTGATGGCTGCACACAATCTTAATTTAGTTATTGCACATGTTATGGTAATTTTTACTTACAGTTACCTAATTTGTACTTTGTCATATAGACTGGGTACTGGTACCTCTTAGTCCCACTTTCTGAACTCTTGGTTCAATTATATCTTATCCATTTGACCTCAAGTTCCAGTACACTGTGCTCTGTTGTCCACTGTCTGATGCATGTCTGCTGTCTGCCTATTTTCCAAGAAGTGATTTGGCCTTGTGCTCCTTTAACGGGTCTAAACTGGTTTTCTGGTTCATGTATTTCTTATCTATGTGGTTTAAATATGCTGTATGTACTGACAATGACTCATCTTAGGGCAAGACGACAGGTAGCTCTTTATAATTGTGTGCACAATTGCTATAATTTACATTTACATCTCAGACATGTTAGTGCCACATGAACCATCTCACAATGAGGAGTTCAGGGTCCATCCTCCTGCTGGTGCCCAGAGTCAGGACTAAACCAGGACTAAACCAGGACTAAACCAGGACTAAATCAGGACTAAACCAGGACTAAACCAGGACTAAACCAGGACTAAACCAGGACTAAACCAGGTCTAAACCAGGTCTAAACCAGAACTAAACCAGGACTAAACCAGAACTAAACCAGGACTAAACCAGAACTAAACCAGGACTAAACCAGGACTAAACCAGAACTAAACCAGGACTAAACCAGAACTAAACCAGGACTAAACATGGGGAATCAGCTTTTCAGCTTTCTGCAGCTAAAACCTGGAACAGTCTTCCTGAAGATGTGAGACAGGCCTCTACTTTGACAATGTTTAAATCCAGGCTCCAAACGGTTCTGTTTATGATGATTATTTGTGACTATTTATGTTTTGGTTTGTTTCTATTGTTTTTTTTTTATGTCTTTCTTATTCTATAAAGGGCTTTGAATTACTTTGTGTACAGATTGTGCTATACAAATAAACTTGTCTTGCCTTTAATAATCAGAGCTACCTGTCCCTGACAAAGTGTTTCCTTTCCCTAAGCTGTGTCATTGAAATACATGAACCAGAAAACCAGTTTAGCCCTGTTAAAGTAGCACAGAGCTAAAACACTTCTTGGGACATAGTACAAGCAGACAGCAGACATGCATCAAACAGTGGACAACAGAGCACGGTGTACTGGATCGTGAGGTCAAATGGATAAGATATAATTGAACTAAGAGTTAAGAAACTTGGACTAAAATGTCTACATACCAGTACCCAGTCTATATGACAAAATACAAATTAGGTAAAACACTATAAGTAAAGATTTCCATAACACAGACATTGAGTGCTGACTGGCTATGAGAAGGTGATCAACTCTACTTCAGTCTTGTCTGTTCTAAAGCTGTGCTAGAGGCCAAAAAATGCATGCATGTGAATACTAGTGAGGGTTTGTGACAGCAAGGAACTAGTTAAACAGATTAACATTTCTATTTCCTCCTTTCAAGGTTTGAAAATCAGGCACCCCGGCGTTAATTTTGCAGTGACACATTAACAACTGAACACATCACTTTGATAAATCCAGATATCAGATAGACACAGACCTGATGAAGAGAAAACTCTGACTGTGCTGAGGCGAGACTGGGAATCTAAAAACAAGCAAAACAATGATGTAATATTATTCTCATTGTATATATCTGGATACAGGACATAAATAAATAAATAAATAAATAAATAAATTCACAGTCTTACCAAATGATGAATCTGTATCAGTGTCATCCCCTGAAAATACGTATAACATATAGCACATATTCATTTGACATAAATATTTCAAATGTACTAAATATCACTAAATGGAGGACTATGTAACTTTTCTGCTTCCTGTTTGTCTCCATGGAGATTTTAATGTTGGTCTCAATTGTCAGATCTGTGGAGAGGCAAGCCCGCTCACAGTATCAGTGCATGTTACTCAAGGCATCATTTGGGCAATAAAAACACCTATAGTTAAATAAATGCCAGATGTAAAAGTGAATGCCCTACTGTGGAACATTCCAGGCAAAGAAGCTACATTTCTAAGAAAACAGACAGCAGACCGTCCACCAGAAAAGTTCCATAGTGCAGCTTTAAAGCTCTATTCTTACAGGGATCATAGTTGAGGTTGTAGTCGTAATCGTAGGTGGCATCATAGTCTAGAGAAGTAAAATACAAAAATAAAATCATATGAAATAAAAAAAAACAAAAAAAAACATCAACTTTTGAGGGAACAAGTGAGAAGTGTCTGTGTCTCACCTTTATCAAGATCAATATCTGAAAAAACAAAAAGAATATTTTTAAAAGTAGTTAAGTACTGTACTTAGGTAAAATATTAGGTATCTGTACTTTACTTAAGTAGATTTTAAAGGGAATACTTTTCACTTTTACTTCACTACATTTGAGAGCATGTATCTGTACTTTCTACTCCACTATGATTTTTTAACAGGGCTGAAAAGTAAAAGTACTTTTTTATCTGCTGAAAAGGCTGAGGGGTTTACTTTTAACACATTCATAATTTGAACAAACAAAAATATTCAAACAAAAATGCTACAAAAAAACCTATCTGTTCAGTTGTCTCTGTTGAACAAAATTCTGAATAAAGTCACTACATTTGAACCTTTAAAAGACCTCAAAATCTGTGAGAAATACTTTTACTTTTTGCTCTTTAAGTACTGGTACATTTTTTAACAGTTACTTTAATACTTTTACTCAAGTAGACTTTTTCATGTGATACTTTTATACTTTCTTGAGTATTTCTTTTATTTATTTTTTTTGCATCTGTACTTTTACTTAAGTAACAAAATTGAGTACTACTACTTCCACCACTGTATCTAGACATTTATATTGTAATTAATTAGACTAGTTTAACTTTTTTACATAACAAAAACAATTTAAATAAAAAAGCCATATTTTGTATTTTTCATTACAATGAAATACATTAATTTGAAATAATTACCTTTTCTCTGGACTTGAATGGAGGTAGAGACATCTAGTGGAGAGACATAGAAACAACAGATTAAGGGCATGATGTCATTGGAGGACTATATGCAATATTTAAGATAATGAAAAACTTCTGAGATCTGAGAATGTTATTATAATGTCTCTTTTTTCCCCACTAACTTCATCTTGTGGCCTTTACTGCTGCTGACATATCGTTTTGTTTCAGTCACATGTTTAACACACAAGCCCTGCATATTTAGGCTGAGCTCCTTTCTCAAACTGAAAACACACCGTTTCACCTTGTGATGTCATGTGGTAATACAGGAAGTGCTCCACTGTGTTTTTAAACTCCACACATCTTCATTAAGTTTGCCCATCTCTATTGAACACAAGGTAAAATGTAGCTGTTAAATTGAAAACTACCACTTCATGACATCACAAGTTGGAGCTTTGGAGATGTAACAGACTAATAATAAAGGTTTACTCAAACATGTGTGAATGAAACAAAACACAACTCCAGGTCTGTTTTTGATGAGGTAACAACATTATAACACGGCTTAAAGTTCACAAGAGTCATTTTTGTGTAATATAAGGCCTTTAAATGACAAATGTGTGTGATGAAATAAGGCCAACACTTAATTATAGTGAAAGAACAGTTACTTTAGTCAGTGCTTACAGTAAAGACTTTTTGGCCAGTTTTGTGAAGAGTCTAGAAATGATTTTGTTTACATCTACACTACCAGTCAAAAGTTTGAACACATCCTCTCATTCAATGTATTTTTTTTCTTTATTTTTACTGCTTTCTACATTTTAAATACTCACAGAAGACATCAAATATATGGAGCAAGATTAATGGAATTATGTAGTATGAAAAAAGTGAAATAACTCTACTGTTTTTTAAATTATATTTTATATTCAAATCCTCAAAGTAGCCACCCTTTACTTTGAAAAAAATATTTTGTAGTTTTTCATCTTTTTTCTTTACTATATAATTCCATATATCTAGCTTCATATATTTGATGTATTCAGTGTGTCTAAAATGTAAAAAAGTAGTAAAAAACTAAACAAAAACATTGTATGAGAGGGTGTGTCTTAACTTTTTTCTTTAGTTTTACTTCTAAATTTTAGGTACACACAGAGGACATCAAATATATGAAGTAACATAAATGGAATTATGCAGAAAAAAAGCAAGAAAAAAAACCCCTCCGCTATTAAATATTTTTTGACAAAGCGAAGGGTGGATATTTTGAGGATTTGAACATAAAATTTAAAGAAAAATATTTACCGGTAGTTGTTTAGTATTTAGTTATTTAATTTTTTTTCTTTACTACATAATTCCATACATCTTGCTTCATATATTTGACATTCATACATGTCTTCTGTGTGTATCTAAAATTGAAAAAATACCTCTTATATTTGTATTTGATTAATATAACATCATTAAATGTTAAAATGTGACTTATTTGTTTAAATCCAGGCTTTTTTATTCTGTAAAGCACTTTGAATTACTTTATGTACCAATTGTGCTACACAAATAAACTTGCCGTGCCTATTTATTTAAGGAGAACACTTCATTCTGTTCTACAATGTCATGGTATCATTTGAATGGAAAACCTTCAAGTCTACATGTTAATCTTTTATTTTTATTCTTACCCAGAAGCCCCCCTGTCGCCTCCCATGGTTTGGCCCCATCTGGCACTCCGGGCATGGGGGCGAAAGTGGCCGATATCAGAGTAGCTATAGTCATATCCTCCTCTGTATTGTCACTATTACCATTATTTGTTGCGTCTTGAACAGGATTCATGGAAGAAGAGATGAGAGGAGTAACCGACTGAGGTAAGGACGTCACAGTTACCAACTCCTGTTCATTCATAGAGCCTGTAAAGTTATTGTGTATGAACCCGATGGGGAGGACGGTAACTTTCGCAGGAGGTAAAGTAGTAGTAGTAGTAGTAGTAGTAGTAATTTTGGGGTCCGTTTTGCCTGTAGAAAGAGCTTGTGTTACAGCGTTAGCATTTAGCACAGACGTAGCCACTGTATTTGCATGGGTTGTGGTTGAAATTTTCCCTGGAGCGGGTGGTAGTGCTGTTTTTAGCGCGTTGAGAATTGATGTAGATATCTTCCCAGCAGGCAGTGGTGGAGGAGATGCAATTTTAGAGATGTTTTGGTTAGGAGCCATGGGTTTTCTTGCTAAAATTCCAGCCGGGTTAGTTTTTGTTAAGCCCGGACTGGCGGTTGTCGTGGTTTTCCTAGGAATTTTAACACTCGGAGTTGTTGTCTTTTTGAGTGGGACTGGAGGTGGTTTAGGGGGTTCAGGTTTAGTTTTGTTTTGTTTGATGACATTTAAATTTTTGGATATTTTTGGAGCCGCTAAAGTTGTTGCTGTTGTAGTAATAGTAGCTGGTGAAGTGGTTGTTTTTTCTGTAGTTGGACTGACGTCTTCATCGGGTTTGACCACAACTAAAGAGGTAAGCGCTGTTACAAAGTTATATTTAAGTGAGAGATTGGTGGCTTTGTCTGCTAATAACCTTTGCATGGAAGGATCTGTAGCGTTTAATTTAGCCAGAAGCAGTTCTTTGATAGTGGAATACGCCCATAAGCGGTTTACAAAGGTGGACATCCCTTCTACATCTGCTACACACCCATCAAAACTGTTATTCTCTTGCAAACCTGAAATCAAAACATCATTTTCAAACTTAACACGTTGCTTCGAATCAACTGCACTCAATGCGACCTTAAAATCCTTCACGCCCGGTTTGACCCTTCCGGCTACCACTAGCTCTGATCCTTGGAAATAATTGGGAAATAGCGAGCAGGTCACGTCAAAAGCTTGTTCATCTAAGTAGGTTAGCTGAATGTCCGACAGCAAGGGGCTAGCGACTTCATCATAGAATCCTTTGAGTTGCAATGCTGCGTCGGCGTCCTCGTACACCATCCTAGCAACACCACGGTTATCCAGAGCAAGGCGTTTTAGCAAAAGGAAATCGGCGTCATCACCAAACGCAAGTCCAAATAATGAGGCAGAACCAAGCGCCTTTTTTGCGTTATTGAGGATGGTATCGCTAGCTGTAACTCCAATTGTAGCTTCGCCATCGGTGAGGAAAATGACCAAAGGAACGCGTCGAGAGGAGGATGAAGTAGACAGCGGGCTTACGAGCTGAGCAGCAGAAAGCAGAGCGGCATTTATGTTCGTCCCTGGAAAGACAAAACAAGGCAAATTCGTAAATAAACACTAATGGCATTTACTAATGGCATTTAGCAAATCTGTGACCTCACCTATAGTGTTAAATGTCACAGTCAAATGAAGCTCATCGAGGCTAGCGATTACTGGAATTTGGAGCCATATTTGGAATTATGACCTCGAGTATCATATCAACCGAAGAACCAATCTAGAGTGAAGCTGTGGAAGGTAACGCTCCTTCCCGTCTGGACCACTGGTTTAGCAGGGGGCAGGTATTAAGCAACGCTGTCAATCAAACCTGTTGCTAAGACTTTCGGGAGCAACGAGGAAAGAAGGAGCCTGATTTGTCTATTATTAATGTTCATATCTTGATTTACGGACACGATACTAAGTAAGTTTTGGTAAAGTCCTCATTTAGGTCTGCCTTTAGTGACCTACAGCTATATTAAAACACCAACATAGCCCTAGGTCTAGGCAAAGATCAAATGTTGTTCACTAAAAAGGTAATCCTGGTTTAGTCCTGGTTTAGGTCTAAATTTAGTGACCTACAGCTATGTTAAAATACCAACATAGCCCTAGGTCTATTCTCAGATCAAATGTTAGTTAAGACCACCAAAATGTCGTCCTGGTTTAGTTCTGGTTTAGTCCTGGTTTAGCTCTGATTTAGAGCTCCGACCCTCCCTTCCCTCCCTTTAAGGCGTCATTCATTCAGCTTGATAAAAGTTCATTCGAAAACAGTACAAAATAGAAAAGAAAAGAAGTTTCTTATGCAAAGAACTTACATCGTATCAATCATTTAGAGAAACAAATATCAATGATGACTCAGAAATTGGCTGAAGATGAGATTTGGAAAAAGAAATGCGCAGACTTAGAAATAACGAATTGTGTCCTGAAAAGCAAAAATGAACAATGGACGGAACATCTTTGCAAAATAACTAAAGAATATGATGAAGAAAAAGTATGAGCCTTCAGTTGTGACCAAAAACTCTGGAAGATTAAGCATCTGAAGAGATTAAATTACAAAATTCAGCAAAACATTGACAAAAGGCAGAGCAAAATTACAAATAGCATCATCATATCTGATATTCATAAGCGAATTGATAAGGAATTAGAAGCTCAGAAAGCTAAAAACAAGGAATTGGTTAAGAAACAAGAACACATTCACCACAAACTGCTCAAGCTTAAAGAGTCTGAGGAAGCAGTGCAGAGATTTACATATGACACGGAAGACCACGAAAGGCTCTACAGCTTGCAAAGAGGAATTCATAAACTGCATCGGATTATCAAAGAGGCTAACTCGCTAAAAGTCGACATGCAAAGAAACGACAACTCAAAGAAGGAGATTTAAGATTGAGGAAGGCTAAGAAAGAACAATAGACATTACTGGTTAAAAATCAAAACTGGGAATACGAAAATGAATATATACAAGAATGAAACACTACAAAAAAAATACATAGGGTTGTATTTCCAATTGTACAGCAAAGAACTGGTGACAATTTTGAAAGACATCTTCAAAATTGAAGGGAAGGGAGGGTTGGAGCACTAAATCAGAACTACATCAGAACTAAACCAGGACTAAACCAGGACTAAACCAGGACTAAACCAGGACTAAACCAGGACTAAACCAGGACTAAACCAGGACTAAACCAGGACTAAACCAGGACTACCTTTTGGTGGTCCTGAATAATATTTGATTTGTGAATAGACCTAGGGCTATGTTGGCATTTTAACATAGCTGTAGGTCACTAAAGGCAGACCCAAATCAGGAGTAAACCAAGACTAAACCAGGACTGAACCAGGACTAAAGCAGGGCTATTTTTTTTGGTCATCCGGGATAACATTGTGATGTTGGTTTAACACATCTGTAGGTCACTAAAGGCAGACCTAAAACAGGACTAAATTGAGGCAATTATGGTCCTTAAAATTATTCAGCCTTTGTGCTTTGCTAATTGCGTCTATTCAAATTGTGACAAATCTTGCAGCTCTGACTCACATCCTTCGGCGCTGATCCTCTTGATGAATTCTTTGGCATCTCTTACGTTTTGACGCGTGGCTCGCACAGTCCGGCCTTTCTTCCAGGTCTGGACCCGGTCTGAAAATGTGATGATGTTAAAGTGATCTCCCTCCCTCAGGTCGCCCAGGATGGTGCTCATTGCCTGCTTCGTCTACGAGACACCAAGAAATGTAATAAAATATGTCTTTCATTATGCAGTGTATGTGGGTCAATTACTATAGCTTAAAAACATCCAATACCATTGTATTATGACTTCCTGAATAGTTTTAAAATGGTCTTGATCTGTATCTGACAATCTGACCCCTCCAACCAATCACTCACTCACATGTTCACAAAGCCAAAGGAGGTGAAATGTCTATCCCAAGGACACAAAAGTATGCTGTTGTTTGAAGCTGGGATGAAAATGCCAACCATAAAACTTCTACATAAATGCTTTTTAGTTTTTGTTTTTTTTTCACTTTTCCTTTTGAATTGTCTATCACCACCTTGTGGTAGTTATTGAGTAACAAGGTTCCACCGTCATCTGTACTCGTGGTTTCTCTTCACATCTGGTTCTTATTTTTGCATGTTGGTTGTTGTTTACATCAGCATTAGTCAACCTTTGTTGAGTCACAAATTACACAATTTTGAGGCAAAAAGTGTAAATAATGTCCATGTCAGTCATTTTCAAGTTTCATTTTCTTTTTAGAAAATTATACAGACAAAGGAAAATGGCCAATTATTACATAGAACAACTAAAATGTTTTTTTGTTTTTTTCCCAAGGATCACAATCGCTTAAGGGACACTAGTGTTCCCAGCACATTGAACATCACTCGTTTACACTGTATGTCACCCACTTGAAGTGGAAAGTCCTGTTGTCTAGTTGGTAAATGTTTTTTACTCACTGCAAACCAGTTTTCTTACAAGGACAGTGAATGATCCACTACATGTTCAAACATAATTCACTGTCAAAATGATGCTGAACAGCAGCAGTGTCGAAATGATCCCGGAGTGTGGACCACTGTCTCACCTGCTTTATCTTGGTGCCGATCATTGAGCCACTGATGTCAATGACAAATATCACATCTTTCGGGACGACAGGGAGACCTCTGGGAGCAAAGTAGTGCACAAAGTATCCATCGTAAACCTGGAAAAAAGGTTTAGCAGCTAAAGGTTTAGGAGTTACTGTAGTTGTCGAGAAGGTTCAGTGGTAGTTATCCTATTTTATGCCAGGTGCCTTGCTGGTTAGTCTTTCATGCACATCAAGCACAACTGAACTGGTCATCTTCTGGTCAGAGAGCAAACCAACCGTACCACTATCGCCTCTTCAGCGGCCCTACTTATCTGATTCCTGAAACACAATCTTCAGCCTAAGCTATATCTACTTCCAACGACACACATTTAGGTGGATTTTTGGAACACAATCTAAAAAATATATGTATATGTGCTGGTTTGTTTGTTTAAGACTGTGCCATCATCTGGAAAGTTGATTCGTTTGCAGTATATTTTTGCAGCCCTATTGGAAACTGTGGGGTCTTGTTGCTGTGAGGAGACAGGGTTTCTGACCTGTATGTCTCCCATGATGTCCCTCAGCTCCACGTCGTATTGGAGGATGAAGTCAGCGTTGATGCCCTGAGCTGAGACGCTGGTCTGCTGCTGGACACTGGGGCTGTAGTAGACACGAGCACAGTGAGGAGTCTTTTCGATCAGAGTGGAGGGAGGAGGGTCCCCATCACCTGCAACAAAACAACACGGTAAATCGAGCTAGTGACGAAGATATATACAGTACAGATTCATGATTATGGTAAAGCTCTGACTGTGAGTGTCGCATTGCAACAAAACCTCAACAAAACCTCCAACACTAGAGCTGGACCAGGGGCGGTCTGAGTGAGGCGTAATTGACTCACATAAATATTCACCTTATTCCGGAAGTTACTGTGAGCGCCGCCATCGTCATTTTGTTTGTATTATTTTGTACGGAACTACCGATCTTGATGCATATAAGTCCTATAGGGACTACAGAGCCGTTTTAAAGCTTCCCAGAGAGTGGGTGCAGTGTTGACTTTGTTTTTGTGTTGCACATAACCACTGAACAATTGACACAAACCAACGTACTTTATATAATATTTTAGCACCGAAACTTTTCCCAAGTTCTTCATTGAAAGGAACGGGATTTCCACTTAACCGGAAGTTTTAGTAGTTTTTTTGTGACTGAAATCTTACACAGTGGTGTAAGTTATAGCTAACATAAGTTATAGCTAACATATCAGTGCACAGTATACAAAAGCAGTTTAAAAAAACATAAGACCTAATATATGTTCTGTACAATGTTCCTGTGTAATATTGAACTAGTTGAATGCACCGTGAGCGTTGTTGATGAGTCTGCTGGTCTTCAGAGGCAGCACTCTGATGAAACTGAGCTCCGTTCGCTCAGACACCATCACTTCCACCGTCAGGTTCTGCACCGTCTGCCCCGGCCTTAGCCCCAAACTCAACTCATATCTGCCCAGTCTGCGCAACAACAGCTCCTCGTACGTCAGGCAGAATGACAGGCGGACACCAGGGGGCGCACTCACAGCCACACGGAAACGCTCTATCTCCCTCTCTCTAGGTAAGCAGACAAAGCATGTTCTTTGTATTAAAATGCAAATTAAAATGATAAATGACAGCATCTCTCTAGAACAGGGGTGCCCAAACTCTTTTTACTGAGGGCCATATCTTGAAAAATATTCGACACAGAGGGCCACAGACCAGTGGTCGGTACAGTGGATAATTCAGATGGATGCATTTAACATATTTTAAATAAGGCTTGAAATATTACTATTAGGTCTATATGACAATTCAATGTGATGTTATTTAGGTTATATTAGTAGGATTACTCAAATGTGCCATAAAAAGTACTGATTATGATCAATTAGGCCAGTTCAACTGAAGGCCTGAGGGCCAATAAAAATTGGTCTTAGGGCCACATTTGGCCCCCAGGCCATAGTTTGGACACCCCTGCTCTAGAGTCTTTTAAATATAGTAATTCCAAACAGTGTATGTGTAGTGTATGTTACTTGTTTTGTAATAAAAAAAATGAAGGGTGCCTCTACTTCCAGCACTAGTCTCTAAAATAGAAGCCCCCTCCCCTCTCGGGACATACTTGGTGGCCACGAGCCCGGCGGTTCGGCCCTGCTTCTTCGCTGCGTCGTAGATTTTCCTGGCAGCCGCTCGCTCTTTGACCTGTGCCACATAGACTCTTCCATTGGACGTTCTGAAACACAGTGGAAACAGACTACAGTGATGCTCTGTGTGAGAGACAGAGACAGGTTATGTTACACTGGCCCGGGCTCATTTGTTTGTTTGTACATTTGTTTACTGTGGAATCCAGTCACATTGGCAACTGCATTTACAGTTATTTTTATGTTTTTGTTTGTTTAACCAGGAAATTCCCACAGATATTCGTAGTTACAGTGGTCCCTCACTACCTCGCTATTTGGCAGATTTTTTGTGTGCACTTTTTCATGCTTTTTTACATTGTATGAATGCACATTGTGTTCTGCGTCCCGATTGGCTGAGGGACTGTAGACCATTGTCCATCAGTCTCCTCCGTGCTGTGTCTCCTGTACAGTACAGAATGTGTTCAGACAAATTTGCATAAATGTTGGATCGCAGTGTGACTCTGAAGTGCTGTATGTTTGCAAGTTTTCTCCCCAACAAAATCCACAATGTCGATAATCGATCTGCACCGACAGATTTCAGAAACGCTTTGGACTTAAGTGTTTCTCTGCACGGAGAGGCGCCTCTGTGGACACCGCTGGAGCAGAGACATGTGAACAACAAATTTAAAGTGATCATCGCGGAAGGGGATTATAATATATGAAGGTTTGAACTTTGAGAATGTTTAAACAAGAGAGAAATGTGAGAAAATGTTAATGCCTGTGTGAGAAAAGTGTATAAAGTGTGTGGTGAGGGGTTTTACAGCCAAAAACATATATAAACGAGGGACCATTGTACAGCAAAATAGGTAAATAAACTTGGAGCACTCATGCTCTGGTTTTGTCCCAGTTGTGTCATTGTTTGGTTCTAGTTTAGTCCTGGTTTAGTCCTGGTTTAGTCCCGGTTTAATCTTGGATCAGCTCTAGCTGTTAAGTCCACGGAAGTCTTGGTTTAGATTTGTTTAACCTGTTTCCTGGTTCAGTCACTGTTCAGTCCTGGTTTAATCCACAGTTTAGTCTCTTGTTTAGGCCTGTTTTAGCCCTGCTTTAGCTGTGGTTCCGTCCTGGTTTAGTCCTGATTTAGGCCTGGTTTAGCTCTGGTTTAATCCCTGGTCTAACCCTGGTTCAGTCCTGTTTTTCTCCTGTTTTAGTCCATGAACCACAGCTGGAAAACCGCAGTACTTAGTTGGTTCTTGGGGTCAGAAAAAACATCACCATAAATTTCACCATAGGGAAAATAGAGTTACTGGAATGCACTGCAAGTTACATTGGCGCCATCAAAGAAGAACCCTGTACCTTAAAAATGCAGTTGTTTGTTTAGTTTACACAGTTCTGTGATGTGAAAGTAGGTGCAGGGTCATAAGAGTGAGTTCCCTTGACAAACAGCAGGAGCACAGCACTGATACAGAGGCTAATGACGCAGAGAGGGATTGCCTCTGTTGACCACACCCTCAGAAATCACATCTGAACCAACAGCACTTTAAAAAGAGACATGCTCACAGTTAGCAGTACGACTCTGTCCAAAGCTCCGACCACAAGCCTATGCGCTCTCACAAATACTTTCCATAGTTATACAAAACAATATACTACAACTTCACAAACCTGATGT